>NW_025401068.1:1858169-1984288 GCF_015345945.1 Tribolium madens | reverse complement strand
CAAAAAATGTTCAACTTTGTTCTAAGAAGTATTGTCATAACTTTAAAAATAATGGAGTTATGGCTTGGGGCGTTTTTCATAATACAGCCTGTATAAATAAACCATAAATTTACAAAATAAAATTCAAGTTTCTGGATTTACATTTCGCAAATCTTTCTATAGTATTTTGTACATTAATTTTAATATTCCTGTGAATATGAAGCAGTACCAGTCCGGTAAATCTCTTCTCTACAGGGTGCGCCAGAACTCGCGCCCCAGAGAAAATTTTCATGTCAGGTAAGATACCAGGAACATGAAAAAAATGTTTAAAAAAACAAGTTTCATTTACGCCTTTGATCCAATTTCAATTAGGATTTGCAATTTATCATCACTGTTATTCAGAGAAGGTGTTATTCGCATTAAGCACAAATATAAATTGTACCTAAAAAAACTTGTTTTAAGTCTGCAAAACTACATTCCCGGAAACGACGGTGACGCGACGAGACGCTGGTTTGTATATTTTCCAAGAATTTCATAAATTCGCCGTTTTTTATTTAAGAGATAAATAATAATAAACGTGTCTGTTGTCTTCAATTTCACACCTATGCTCGCCGTTAAAAAAAATGAAAAAAAAAAACAATTTTTTTTTCAATATACGTTGTGATTTTTTTTTAATTCAATGTATTTAAAAATAAAAAACTGAAGCCTCTGGTGGCAAGTTTGGATCCGCCATTGGTTTCCTAAAAGCACAAAAAATTGATCTAGCATTGTAAAAATGTCCAGTTTAAAAAGGTGTTTTCCTAGAGTAAATTGATTGAATTATTAAAAAAAAATCAAAATGCAGAATGTTGCATCTAGATTTTTTTAACTTTTAAACTGTGTCAGGGTGGTTTTGAAATAACAAACAAAATTTTACAGAGTTTTAGTTCATACTATACAGGATGTTCGGTCCAAGTCGCCCCGGCTGATAACACCTAAACTTACTTCTTTTTTTCAAAAAGTATATATTTAAGTACTAATATTCATTCTTGGCTTTCTTAATAAATGTATCAAATTTTTTTTGGCGGTGTTGCCGGAAATGCTACCAAATTTAGTTTTTCAAATGGAACACCTATGTTTTTTTTCCTTCAAACAATAATAAGTGACATGAAAAATACTGGAAACCACTATTTATTACATTTTGCGTAACACAATGCAATCAAAAAACATCTTAAATCTTAGAATTTTATAAGGAAATTGGTCACCTAGCTTGGTTTTTAATTTTAAAGGAAAGGTGTGAATAAAAAAAAATGCTTGGATACAGTTTTATTTTTGGTTTAACAAATATAATTTGTCAGTTGATGAGCGAGTTCTCTTATGGAAACTCTTCAATTTTCTTCGACTGATAACAGAACACTCAGATTTCTATCTTCTTGTTCTTCAACCACAGGTTTTTTAGTTTTAAGAAGCGAACCTATTTGTGTCAGTTGTTTTTCAATTCGACTAAATTTCCAACAATATGGATGAACTCTATTTGAGTATTTTTCTCTATACTGTCTTTCAACTTCCGCTCTATTTTTATTGCACTTAAAAACACTTCAAGCTTATCTACCAATTCGTCGTAATTAATATCATCCATTATTAAAGATCTCAATAAGATTTTTTGACAAATTAGGCTTTGTCAAACTAACAATTAAACGGTATCCAAGCATATTGCTTTTTGCATGAACACCTTAACAAGTATAATCCGCCTACGTTGCAAAATTTGCAATAAAATTCAAAAATTTAAATTGTTTTCTGTGTGCATTATGTAAAAGTAAAATGTAATAAATAGTGGTTTACCGTATTTTTCATAAAAATTATTATTGTTTCGAGCAAAAAAAAACATAGGTGTTCCATTTGAAAAACTAAATTTGGTAGCATTTCCGGCTTCACCGGACGTGCCAAAAAATTTGATGCATTTACTAAGAAAACGAGGAATGAATAGTATTATTTGAAAAACTAGTTTTTGAAAAAAAAAAAGTAAGTTTAGGTGTTATCGGCCGGGGCGACTTGGACCGAACACCCTGTATACCAAAAAAAAGTCTTAAAAATCTTTTTTTTAATTACTTTGGAAGTTAACAGAAAGTTATTATTCTTTCTCAGTTTTAGTGCGAGTTACGAAAAAGTTTATGTCGTTATGTAGTGAATATCACCAAGCAATATTCGGATCATAAATCACAGTTCTTAAATATGCCATCTCAAAGAATACAGGGTTCACCAGAACTCGCGCCCCAAACTTTCAAGTAAGACAACATGAACACGGAAAAAATTCTATTTGTCAAAAAATTTTGACATTTATTTTTTAACATTTGACTTTTTTTTTGTCTATTTAATGACACTGATGATATTGTATATGTTTTTTTTTATAATTATTTAGTAAAAGAAATTTTACCAATAAAAGCCACAAATAACATTAAACAGAGTTACAATTTAGGATAGAGTTTCCTTGTATCCTCTTCTAATAGCTTCTAGCAAAAAAAACTTGGAAAATTATTTTTCCAACAGAAATAAATAGAGTCAAAGTGCAAACTTTAAACCCTCATAACTTCTAAATTTTTATAGCTAGAATTTTTTTAACATTTTTTTGATGTTCCTGGTATCTTACTTTACATGGCATTTTTCTCTGGGGCGCGAGTTCTGGCGCACCCTGTATATCATCCATTTTCAAAAACTGATGCAAGATTTCCAAATTTGAAGTTTTGAATAGTACTGACAGTGACTGTCATGTACAGCTGTCAAAGTCAGGTTACCGAAAGATAGAGTAATCAGACGTACCATTTAAAAAATAAATTCAGTATTGCCAACAGACTAAGTCATTCGGGATCACTTTGTATTTTGATTTTTGCATGTCTTTCACCGTTTTTTCCGAACACTTGTCTTATATACTATACTTTCTAAATTTTTGTAGACTTACAAAATTTTTATTAAAAAAATACAAAGTTGGTAAAATTTACTAAATGTTACATTAAATAAGATTTAAAAAGTTTTTATGTTTTTAAATAAATAAAAGCAAGTGTCAAAACACGAATACAGTTCGATCAAAGCAACCCACTTGACTAAAAATCCGAATTTCTTCCACAAAACTGTCTTTTGCATCCAGTAATGTTCAAATCCGGTCACGTTTGTTCCCACTTTGCAAAGCATCCCTTCCTAATAAGGATGCAGTTCATTCCACTACCCCTGAAAGATTCACCATCCAATCACCACGATTTTCTGGTCTGATGATGGCGAATTCAGTCTGTTTGTTTCGATTTTCCCGGACTCGTGTTTGGAATTTACAATAAATAAATCAGTTGCACAGTAAAAAATTACGCTTTGCGTGGGTGATTTTTATTTTGAATATTCTAGCCACAAGAGAACAAGCTTACGTGTATGCCATAAGCTCAGCAGCATTAACATACACGATGGCACGTGCCTGTGCCAGCGGCACCCTTTACCACTGCACGTGTGCCGGTAAACCTGATGAACCCCCAAACAGTAATTTCCAATGGGGCGGCTGCGGCGACAACATACACTGGGGGGTGTATTTTGCGAAAAGATTTATCGATAATGTGGAGAAAAACAACGTCGATAAGAGCAGGAAACGAAGAAAGGGGTACGAGTATGAGGAAGAAAGGAAGAGTAAGCTGGTGAGGGAAGAAGTCGCAGCAGTCAACTTGCATAATAATCGCGTCGGAAGACGAGTAATGATCTAATTTTTATTTTTTAGATTTCTTTAGTTGAAATTTTAGATTATAAGAGAAAGTATACAAACGCAATGTAAATGTCATGGTGTTTCCGGTTCTTGTAATATTAAAACGTGTTGGAAGGGTTTATCACCGATGCTTGATATAGGACGAAAGTTGTTGAAACAATATACAAATGCTAAAGAAGTGTCTCGATTTTATGTTGAAGGCAATTTGGGAAAAACACGAATTTCTGATCACCTATTATATCTTACGAAATCGCCGGATTATTGCACTAGAGATGTTAAGCTGGGAAGTTTTGGCACCGTAGGAAGGTAAGACCGCTTATACTGGGTGATTTTAAGTCAAAATAACTAAATTTGCCTTTTCCGAATGTTTATTGTTTCTGAGAAAAAATGTTAAAAAAATACAATATCAACGAAGTTTCAACCCTTTGAGTACTTTATCCCAAAGTTTACATTGTAATCGGTAACATTTGAGGTAATGAAATTGGGTGATATCTTCAACAACCAAAATTATTGATATAAATTTTTACCGTTTTATGATTTTTTTTTAGATGAGGACACTTTTTTGTGTCCTATTTTTGCTAATTTTAACCCATTTTATTAAAACAATGTAATAAATTTTTAAGATCTAACCTCAGAGATCATATTTATTTGTAGTTTGAAATGGTGAAGTTTAAGGCTGCGCCCCAAATTTAAATTTATTCAACGAGCAAAACACTTTGTGTCTCAAAAACTAAGAACATTCGGATAAGACAAATTGAGTTATCACCTGTTAAAATAGGTATTTGCACATATTTTAAGATCACCTGTATTTTGACCTTAAATTTTTTTTCTACGAGCTTGACACAAAATAAGTTTTCCACTGTAATTTCCAAAAGGAGAGTGGCCCAGGGAGGTAAAAATTTTCCTCCCTCATCTGTCAAAATTACATTAGAAATACAGTAAGCGGCAAAATTATGGTATAATTTTATTTATTAAAACTGAAAATGTTTTATTAATTTTTTATTTAAAAAATACAAAACTCTCAACTTGATTTAAAATTGTATGTTTGTTTTTTGTGGATATTATTTAATTTTTTTGTGATTTTTTTCGAAAACATTATGTAATATTTAATATTTTGGTGTTGTAATTTCGACCATTAAAAGACTTATCGAACTGGCTAAAGGGTTTCCATTTTTTTTTAAATGATGTTGATGAGGTTATTACTCAAAAACCAAAAAGTGTAAAATTCCAAATCAAGTTGAAATTGACCTGTTTTGTTTGCCAAAAAAAAATATTTTCAGTTTTAATAAGATTATTCCATAATTTTTCCGCACACTGTACCCAGTGGGGCATCCGTTACGCACTGAAAAGAAATCACCACTTCTAATTAAATAAAATTGTTGAAATTTTTCATACTGACTTAGGCATTGATAAGGTACATTTCTTACTTTTTTGGTAATTTTTCATTCACAAACAAAGCCAAAAAAAAAACGTAATTTTCTCCCAAAAAATTTTATTCTAATTTTTATACTGACCTACGTAGATTCACTTCCTACAATTGTTTACAAAATCAGAAAAAAAAATACCAATTAGATTTTGAATTAAACGCAATTTTCCATTTTAACTTTGAAAATCATTTTTATTTGCTAATTGTGCCATCGTAAATTTAAGTGACAATGGGGAACTGTAATTCAACAATAAGAGACTTCAAAGTGGTCGGCTACCAGTAAATGATTCTTTTGTTGACAAAATATACCATTTAGTCATAAATCACGGGTCTGGTTTGTGTTTAAATAAAAAAACGATTATTTAGCTAAAAAAAAATTGTTTGGCAAAATTTGTAATTGTGATATCAGTTTGATGCGCTAGCAGACATAAAGTATTCATAAAACACACAAAACTGTTACGGCTTCACTTATTATCAAAAAATTAGAAAAATTCTCAAATATACCCTATCAACAATTAGTTAGGTATATGAAATATCGCCAGTTTTAATTAATTAGAAGTCGCGATTTATCAAGTGCGCGTAACTGATGCCCCACCCGGTATATATGTGTAATCTCTTAGGGAGGTAAAAATTTTAATTTTACCTCCCTCAAAGAAACGGAAAAACATGCTGCTGTTTGTAATGGCAAAACTGGGTTATCAAGAAAAAAAAATTTTCTGACTGAATAAAAAAAAAATAAAAAATATATGTACTACACTGGAGGAAAGTGTCTTTTTCTCCCTCCCAATTACACTGATTAAATAAAGACTAAACATTAAATCTCTGATTTTATTTATTCTTTCAGAAAATGCAATGTTACCACAAATGAAACAAACAGTTGTCGTCAATTATGTTGTGGAAGAGGTTACAGAACCCTAGTGGAAGAAAAACTGGAAAGATGTCACTGCAAATACTACAACTGTTGTTACGTCAAATGTAAAATTTGTAGAACCAAAACACAAATTTACGAATGTGGTTGAACACCAAATACTTCGAGTACGAAACAATAAAAAAAACTTCAGCCGTACTTTACAAATAATGAAATCAATAATGTATAACCGTGCAATAATTACATCATTAGGTGACATACCCTTAGCGTTCTACGTGTAAACCATTATAATTAGACCTTAATTACGTAGAAACTGTGAGTACTGTAAAACAATCAACGAATTTACTTTTTAATATTTATTTTAAAAAATTTATGTACATACTTAACATACCTAATAAAATTAATTTACAAAGTAATCATAACTCAGTATGCCTATCAGTCGTATCTGAAAAAAAAGACACTTATTACACTCAATTTCACTAAGAAGCTCTCTCACCTGGTATATGGTTTTCAGGGTCAGGATCCAAAACCCCCGAATCAATTTTCTTCTGCAGTTGTCTAATTTCCTCATCATAACCTTTCCACTCTGGTAAAATCCTCATAGCAGCCGTCAACTTCGCTTCCTTAGTCATAGGATTATTGCACTACAAACCCCATTAAAAAAACACAAATCACATAAAACCCACATACCAAATCGATAGTTTTCGCTCTAGCTTTCGACTCATCATCACACCACGTTTCACACCACAACCATTCCTGAGGCAAGGATTTAATCCCAACTTGGTGTATCATATTATTCGGCAAGTCTTGATCCAAATTGGATAAACTGTTCGGATCTTGACTCAGAGCTTGGTATTGGCCTCTGAGTCGATCCCCAGCTGCGATTCTCCTAAACCGTTTCAAATCCACAACATAGAGAGCCGAAATATGATATTTACGGCCCTGTAAATGGTTCCTCCAATAACCGTGTTTCCAAAACCGAAAACCGTCCATTTCTTTCCGCGAATCACAAAACGGAGTATAACCATAAGGAGCTCCACCTAGGTCTAATTCTTGCAGTTCTTTCAAATCTGCTCGAACCACTTGATCAGCATCGACGAAAATTATTTTTTTCACATCTAGAGGGAAAAGTACGTCTAAAAAGAGGATTTTGTAACCCCAGATGATTCGTTGTTTCTCAGTTTGTTGGTGGAGCCATCTGGGCCATTTATACTGAACTAATTCGTACTCAAAACCGTATTCCTTAGCCATATATGGAAGGAAATCCTACAATACATTATAAAGACGATACACCAAACTGAAGATTTTATTTAGTACAAACCTTGATTTGTGGAGAGAGATAATTTTTCAAAAACCAGAATTTTACAGGTGTCTTGGTGTGTTTCACGACTGACAACATCATAATTCGTAAAAATCGCTCGTAAAGGTGACCAGAAGCAACAGAAAATATGTTGAGTTTGTCGTCAGGTTCTTCTTCGTTCTTCGAGAAGGAACTAAAAAAACTCATCAGACTTGAAATTGGAAAACAAAACATAACAAAACCAAAGCTTTGAAACTATCATTACGCATTACACACAGCCATTTCTTTTACAAAACAAAACACAAACGTGTAACTAAGATTTTAACATTTTCAAAAAGAATTATCAAAGAAGAATCTATACTTTCTAAATACTTCTTTATCTGCATTACAATTAAAAAAAGGTGAAGAAACTGATTTAGCATAGATGAGAAAAAACAATCAATTCTTTTATATTCGAAGTTGATCGTTGAAATTAGCGAATTTCTGAATATTATACAGGTGCGCCAGAACTCGCGCCGCAGAGAAAATTTTCAAGTAAGGTAAGATACATGAAAAAAATGTTTAAAAAATTCTATCTGTCGAAAAATTTTGACATTTATTTTTTGACATTTGACATTTTTTTATATCTATTTAATGATACTGATGATCTTGTATATGTTTTTTTACAATTACTTAGTAAGGGGACAAAATTTTTGCCAATAAAAGCCACAAATAACATTGAACAGAGTTACAATTTAGGATACAGCTTCCTTGTTTCCTCTTTTAATAGCCTATAGCAAAAAACTTGGAAAATTATTTTTTCAACGGAAATAAATAGAGTCAAAGTGCAAACTTTAAACCCTCATAACTTCGAAATTTTTATAGATATTTTTTTTTAACATTTTTTCCATGTTCCTGGTATCTTACCTTATATGGCATTTTTCTCTGGAGCGCGAGTTCTGGCGCACCTGTATAAACATGTTTAGAAAGCTGAATTTTTAATGAACAAATAATTTGAACGAAATGTTTTTTTAATTAAGTGGGAAAATGGGAAACAAAAAAGATTCATGCAATTTGAACGCCCTTGAGAATGAATCAAATTTCACACAAAATCAATACAAAACACAATCGAAGAAAATCTTTAATTACCTTGTAACAGTTCTGATCGCATGCGAATATAGACTACCATGCAAATACACATTTTAATGAAGTAAAGAAACAAGAATGAACAAATCCTACCTCGTAATAGAATTCCAAATACCCGAGTTTGGTTCATCTTCAGACAACAAATCCATGTTAAACTTATCAGGCTTTTTCTGAACTCGTAATTTAACTATATGAGATCTCAGAGTGCTTATAAGTACTTTAATATCGGAAGAATTTGCAGGAGTATCACTTCCGTCATGACTAAAAATTTTTTGTTTTAATTGTGTCTAAAAAACGAGATAAGACCTACCTGACAATATCATAAATTTCGGCACTCCTGCCTTGCCTCAGCCTCAAAATCCAAGCACCAGGATTGGCTTTCACTTGAAAATATCCCAAATTTGCCATGACAATTGTATCAACAATGACAGGTTGACGTTCCGTTCCTAGAGTTATTTGAAGACCTCTTGGAGGACTTCCTGTGGTCGCTTCAAAACAGTGACCCTCAAGTAAAAGATACTCCAACTCATATTCGCTAGACGAGAAAATTTTAAAACCAATAAAATTATTACAAATGTGAAAAATACCTATGAACGTTGTTATCAACATCCTCAAGTCTGATATTATCAAGGTCATAAACCGACCTCACAACTTCCACCAACCAATTTTCAGGCACGTGGTAATTCTGAGTAAGAAGTGGCGAAGTTGGCATGTTATTAAACCGGGCGATAGGACCAGCTGTTTGTTTGCCATCGTCCGTAAATTGGATTTCCGGTTCCAAAACAAATCGATAAAAACTAAAAATCGGTGTTAGAGAAAAATAAAAATTTATCAAATTGAAACCTTTTAACTGGCATGTCACTATTTTTCTCAACACTATTTAAAAATACGCGAATATTAACATTGAGCACCTCTTGGAGTACTTGCAAAATGGGGCCTACTTTTTGGGCTCCGCGTGAAACAGGGTCTACCACAGCGACGATATCAAAAGCGACTTTATCGGGATGTGTCGCTGGAATTTTTAATACAGAATGTTCGTCACCACTGAACTGAATTTCAAATCGGGTACGAGACTGAGGCCTTGATACTAACAACGAAATGACTTTAAGTAGCGAATTGCTTGAAAGTTCTACAAAAAAAAATATATTTGCAAAACGAGCGTAACGAATGAGTGAGTGAATTACCTTCTTCCTCATCCGATGATTTGTCAATCGCTTTCTGTATTTTTTCCAAATAACTAGCAAAACTAAACCGTTCCAACAACCCAAAATCCTCAATTGTGAAACTTTCATCGACTTCGAGAGGCCCCAAAAGCCGTCCATTGGCAACTATAGCTCTTTCGCCCCCATTTAAATTCAAAACGCGTCTACTGTAAACCCTCAACATTTTCAAATTGAGCTCGTGGTTGTTTACTTTACCCGAAAATTCGGACTGAAAATTTTAATTTAGTACAGGCTGTTATGGCTAAACCCCACATTAGAAGTATTGAGAGTTCTAATAATGATATTTATTTAAAATTTTGTTTATAGCAATAATCGGTCAGATCCTGCTCAATAAAAATATTTTGAAGATGAACTTCTTTATTTTAAATAGAAAGCTATGTTTGAGTGAGTAAGTGATTATGAGAGGGTTTTTATTAGCCTTTCCCATACCTAAGTTTAACCGTTTTCAAAATATTTAGACTTTTTTGGATTTGCACCTTTCTATTCAAAAATCGATAACTCTACTATTTTTCATTATTTTGAAATCGTATTAGGTATATGAAAGAGAAAGGTTACATCTTTCTTTTGGTGAATTCATAATTGCAAAAAAATAATAAACAAACCCCCAAAATTTAAGGTTACGTGGGGGAAACTTCAAATATATAAATAACTCAACTTTTCTAAATAAAACGCCCCAATTTTTTTCCACTAAATGGAGGAGAATTTAATTCTGCTTCGATATGTATTGCCATCCCCTATACCTATGTTTAATAGTTTTTAAGGTATAGTAACTTTTTTGATGTTGTGAGAAATTCATTAGCCAAAGTTACTTTAGCAATGAAATAAGAAAAAAAATACAAAATCAAAGTTATTTAAATTAAGATTAAATAATAGTTATTTATTGTAAGAGTGTGTTAGGTACCGTTTTATCCACGCAAGAATGGTTAATTTTCTTAACTGGATAAAACGAGACTAACACACGACTGCAATATAACGTTTTATCCACAATCACAGGCCCAAATTATCCCAAGCTTAATTAAAAATTAAACTGACATTTAAACGTCACGCCAAATGTGCTTTCGGTTAAACGTAGTAAGCTGTTACACGGTGCACTGGGTACTAACAGTGGAATAAAGTTACTTTATTCCACTAGTGGATAAAGTTGTACTTTATACGCATCTAAAGTGTGGAATAAAGTCTCTTTATAGTGATTGTGGATAAATTTAATTTGTATTTACGAAAAGGATAACACAATTGTGAAAAAAATGGCTTTTTTTAGTGAGAAATATTTCCATGACAAACTATGGATAGGAATGCGGATTTCTTCCATTGTAAAAAAAGCATGATAATTTGGAAATCATTAAACTTTGAAATAGAGAATGTTCACATAAATCGATACAGAATTAAATTATCTTTCATTCATTCATTCCTTTTCTTAATTATTTTTCCAAGTTATGAACACCAAAGACATGATCTAACCTTTCTTTTTTATATGTTCAAATACGATTTTGAAATTATAAAAAATGGTAAAGTTATCGATTTTTGAATAAGAAGGTGCAAATTCAAAAAATGTCAAAAAAGTCTAAACATTTCAAAAACACAATAAAAAACACAGCTTTCTATTTAAAATAACGAAATTGATACCCACTTTCGGTGTAACCCAAAGTGCCGCCATCTTGAAAATATTTTCATTGAGCAGAACCTAACCGATTATGATTCTAAACAAAATTTTAGATAAATATCATCCAAATACTTTTAATGTTGGGTTTAGCCGGAATATAAAAACAAACCGGAAATTGAATTCGACCTCCACGTTCTAACTCTTCAGCTGCCCTATCTTCTCTTAGGAGTGATAAAACATAATCGATTGCTTTCTCTGGTGGTAATTCGCTTAGTGCGGTCAAAACAAGTTTAGAAATCATGTTTTTCATAGAACTGTCAACGTTTGGAATAAAAGTGACTCGAACATGATTTTCCGATTTCTGAAAAAATATTGTTATTTAAGAGCTAGTTTCACCGAAACTCACCGCATGTTCCAGTGCTGCCAACAACAACTGTCGCGACTCTAAATATTTCAAATCCCCAACAATCCAATAAGTCATCGTGTGTTCCTGTTTCCCCTTTTTCGGCGAATAGAAATACTTGAAATTATCAATGGCAGTAGCCGTCATGTCTCTCGGTGATAATTTCGCCAATTCATCAACATTCATGCTAGTGGTAGCCGTTCCAGTCATATCCAAATACAAAGATTGGTCCTTGTTGAGAATTCGTTCATTTAGACGAGGCATAACATTAGGTTGAGTCATTAAATATTCAACAACGTCGTCACTGTCCGATAATTTCCCCCGATATACAGCTTTCTGTAAAAGAGAGGTTTGCGACATGACTTCCTGAAGGACGGCTTCTTCGAATTCATCGATGTTTAAACTGCTACTAGGGAGAGGTATTCCATTGAGGAGGGCTTGAGGGAGGACTCTTTGACCGGTTCTTTGGATAAAATCGATGGATAATTGGCGACCGAAATCGTAGTCGGAATCTTCACCAAGAATATCGAGGTAATCATCGCCGAATTGTTTTTTCAGCTCTTTTTTAACATCATCAACTTTTACTTCTTCAGAAGCTGAGCCCAATACCGTTTTTATGAAACTTAACGCCGCTAATGGATTCTTCTTCTGCGACACATAATTAAATGCACACTGCATGGCAACTCCCGCATCCTCAAGTCCCGTCAACTCCGTCGAAGCATCAACTGCAAAGACAATTCCGACACGTAACGGCGCCGTATGAACCACAAACGACTCTAACAGTTTAACTAAATCTCTCGATTTCGGTTCAGTCGGATCAATAATCAAAATCAAATTAAACAAATTCTTTCTAACTTGCCGAATCATCCCCGGGAATGTTGGCCTCAACAAATCCATAACACTCGACGACCATCTATTATATTTCGCTTCAGTTTCAATATCGTTAATCCAATTAACAGCACTGTCTCTTATATCAATCGCAAATTCTTGACCTGTGCTGCCATCACTAAAATCGAGCGCTAGTAGCGACGCCAGTCGTTTGTTTCCAACACCGATTTTTTGTAGTCCTTCCATGGTTCGTAATTCTTGTCGTAAAACATCAAGAATGCCGTAAATATCCACTAGATCAACGTCGTAAAACATTCCGTTAATAAACAGGGCAGTATCGGAAGGTTGCAAATTTAAAGTTGAAGCAAAAATGTCCGAATTCAGTTTCATTTCTTTTTTTAATTCGGAATTTACGACGGTTTTTACTAAACCTTTGGCTTGCATGGGGAAATTTTGAGCGATGTTTGTGAAAACTTTCAATGCTTCGTCTTTGGGGGCACTCATTATACGTTCAGCAGCTTGGAGGCTTAGTTCCTGAAATTGCCACACTTTCAATGGCGCCATCTCATTGGACGACTCCTCAAGATGCTGGCGAAATTTGTCGAAATCTTTTTTATGGTCAGGAAATAAAGTCCTGAAATTAACAATGTTATTTTTTAGCTATAACACAAACAATAATTACTTCAGTTTTTTAAAATCAAATCCTTCAATTTCAATTTCTTCCTCTTCTTGTGAAGAATCTTCAGAAGAAGGATCATCGTGAAGCTCTGCATCATCCTGCACTTTATATTCAGTTGATTTCATCTGTAATTCAACTCCAAAACCTGATAATCGCAATTTCTTATCAGTTGGTTTCTAAAACACCCAATAATTACTTTAATTTTCTAATTTTTTTCAACTAAAACCTGGACGTAATGTCTGACAATATAATCAATTTTTCCTTCTTCAGCCTCCTGTTTTAAAACATTGTGAAAGTCGGCAAACTCTTTTGTCCCAAGTTCGCCATACAAAATAGCAACTTTTGAACGATTTTCAGACCCTGGATAATGCGTATCTACATTAAAAATATCAACTTTTTCTCGGTCATTAAACTAAAAACAGAATTCAAATTTGTTTTCATGCGACAATAAAAATACGAACATTTTCAATTAATGACCGGACTTTACTAGAATCACATGTGATTGTTCCCCCAATGTCTACAGCAGCAACACAGCTTGGCAATTCCCGTTCTGTGGCAATTTGTCGAAACATTTGTACTTTGGGCGAATAAATGTGTAAAGAAAGCCCCAATTTTAATACTGACAGTTCTGACGTGGTAATTAATTTAGCTGCATGGTCCATCATTATGTTATACCTTTCTCTATCATTTTCTATAAGAAATCAATGTAAAGTTTGATTAGAACTGTTCAAAATTGATGCTACCTAAAGTGGCTAATGGAGGGTTTAGGCTAGAAATGGAATTGACAAAACTCCAGAAAAAGTCACTGCTTTCATCCCTCAAATATTCCACTACTTCTAATACTAAAGGAGTTGTTTCCCATTTGGCTTCTAATAGTGTTGTCACAGACTTTGATTTTTTAACCTTGCAATTTCCGAACATAAATAGTTGTAAAACCAGGAAGACTACCACTCGCCACCGCATCCTAAAAGTCGATATTTAAGTATGTTCATTCACATGAAAACATGTTTTATTTAATTAATAATTCAAGTGTCGGTGTTATTATAACCTAACTTTTTGCTACCTTGATAATTGGATTCCTAGGATTTACTATCACACAATAATTAATTGGCAGTCACTTCAGCTTACAACTTGGATAAAAATACAACCAATTTTAAGTAACTCATCTGTAAAAGTTCGTATTTTAATTAAAAAAAATTGAACCGTAACCACCACTTGTCAAACACGCAAAATCACTGTCACAAGTACGTCAAAAACCAACCAATCAGAAACAGCCAACGCTGTTTTGGGACGATATGCGTAGTTGGCAAAATTTTGAATTCGAAAAAAATTATAATAATGAGAATGCACACTCCCCCACATTTTGAAGCGACTTTGGCAAATGTTATGTAACGTAAAAATGCGTTTTATCGCATTCTGGCTCATATTTATACAAAAATTAACATTTAAATTTTTATCATTTCATAAAATGTTAATTGAGGAAATAAATACTCAAGATCAAGATACCTAAATTAATACAATTGCGGACACAGAATTTTGGACATCAAATTTATGTCAGTTCAAAAAATGTCAATGTAAGCCACGCTTTATTGTCACCAAGTATAGAATGTATCCAGAGACGTTTAACTGTTGTTAAAATACTGAAAGAACTATAAATTGTTGATAAATTATTTTTTTCGACAAAGTAGGGTATTTTTACCCGTTACAATAACCTAAAGTCGCGGTCAATTCATAGTGGCCATTTAATTAATAAAGTTGGCAGCCCCTAGCTCGCCACCTCTAGAGTGTAGGTTGTGTCTATGATGGCAGCAGAAGTAACTAAATTGTGTCAACAATTGTGACAGGTGCAGCAGCAGTAGATTAAAAAAATATATATGTGAAGTATTCTAACCCGACTTTTTCTGAATTGTTAGTTTTGATCCCATATACCTAAACCGAATCTTATTAAAAAAAATTAGAGTTGTTAGGTTTAGGATAGTAATAATCCGATCAGTAAATAATTCAATTTTGATCAATGATAAATGATCAGTATTTAATTAATTTTTGCACAGTCAAAAAATAATTAATATAATATTTTGAACAGTAAATATAATAAATGCTAAGTAAAGCAGGCACAGTATTTTATTGTAATTTATTCAGTAAAAAAATCCAACATACACAGTAAAAATAATAAACGCTCAGTAACTTTAATCAAAATTAGTAAAACAACATGAAATTTAAAGAATTTTTAGTCTTGGTTACACAACAATATATGGCCTCTGAGCAAGAATGTTATTTATTATTGGTACTTGTTTTTATATTACTAACTATTCATTTCAATATTTATTATTATTGGAGGGTATTATTGGGTGGTATATGTATTAGCAATGGCCCCTGCGCAAGAATGATTTTAGCAAGGGCTAGAAACTATGCACAAATGGTAATCAGTGTAATCAGCGTACGGCACTCTGCACTACTGTGCTCCTAATACCACAATTTTGTTTTTGAATGATTTGCGATATTCCGATTTTGCTCGGAAACATTTTGTATGTGTAAATATGTGAATATTAAATTAATTAGTTTTGCTAGACATTCATTCATTGTCTTTACTGTGCATTTATTATTTTTATTGTACATTTAATATTTTTACTGATCAAAAATACTTGTCGTTTAAACAATATACTGTGCATTTAATTTGTTCCCTTAAGTTTACCTGCGAAGATCAGAGTTTGTCAACAACGGCCAAAAACTACCCCCAAAAGCTTCTATTAAGAAGACATCCAAAAAATCTATAAGAAATGAAGTAGTGTTGTGAAATCTACAAAGATATGTGGTATGAGGGATATGCGGATGCATAAAGAGTACGGATTCACAAAGGATATACGGTAAGGATGTCCAGAATGTCAAGATATTTATTCAATTAAAAAATTAAATCGGTTGATTTCTTTGTTTTAACTTTATATGCTGTGTCATCCAAGGCCTAGTCCACTTTATTATAATTTTTTAATCCATTCTCTAATTTTTTAATTCTTTTAAAATTTGTATTTTTTATTAAAATATGTTATGCTTCCACATTCTTTCTTGAAGATTAATTGCGCTAACAATTAAAAAAAATGATAAAGGTTAGGTAGCCCAATTAGGGTACCTTATCTAACTTGATCTAACTTAAAACTGTTTACATGCATATTTTCCACGAAATAAATTATTTACTTTTATTTAAAAGAGTCTAATTTAAAACAATTAATTGTAAGATTGGTAAAAAAATATAAGTAACCCACAATCTACATTTTAAACTTCACAAGCACCTCTTGCAGTTATATTAACAGTTCCTCTAACGTCAGTTACTTGGTTGCTGTCGATTTCTCCCATCTTAAAAATTATGTATTTTGATTAATTAGATTGACCAAAAATGCAAAATTACCTGACTATCATGCCTCCTGCTTTGTTCATAATACTGCAACTTTCCTTCAGTATATGATCTATAATTACACTCTATACTGGATAAAATTAATGGGGTGGTTTCAGAGGAATCACTGTCACTAGGTATACCCCTCCAAGATCCACTAATACCACTATCAGACACGCAGTCTTGATCATTACAGTTACTATTTTTTAATACAAAAAAGAAAAATGTTATCACAGCCTAAAAAACGACTATTGTAGCTTCAACTTAAAAGATTTTGAATAATACAAACCAAACCAAAAGTCATACTGGCCATTATTGTAGATGTAATGGGAAATCCATAGTGCTGTAACAGAAAGCCCCCCAAGGAGGGACCTACAACCTCCCCCAAGGAGTAAACACAAGACCAAACTCCTGCGATGACACTGTAAGTCGAAAGAGTATCGCCACAACCGCTATTTCTAAAGTAAACAATACAATCTTTAACATGTTGTGTGTTTTATTTCAACTTACATCGCACTACTGAGAAGGCCTTGAAATGTTGGTAGTAGTGCTAAAGCCACCGAGATTCCGAGTATTGATAGGGCTACTAAATTTAGCCATAGTGTGCTAGAAATAAAAATAATTTGTTTTTTGCTTAATTTTTTTATAACCCACCTCTTCAGAAATGGAATATAGGGACATGGACCTAGCAATAATAACCCAATGGTACACATGAATAACCCAACAACCATCATCGACCAATGGTTATTGACTTTATCGGCAAGCCATCCCCAAGCTGGGCTTGAAACACCATAAAGTCCAGAAAATAACAAAAATATCAACCCTATTTTTTCAGGAGTTAGATTAAACTGTCTTAAATGGGGCTCCAAGGTTGGGTCGAGAAAAGCCCAAGAGCTGGACACGATTACTACCACCAGTCCTGTTATTACAACTGTTGGTACTCGAATCAGTCTACAGATAGATGGTGGTCTATTTGAAACATTACAGTCTAAAAAAAAAATAGTTTCAGGTGTGACACATGAAATTTTTTCATGTACCTTCAATTTTTGGTAACATCCACAGGTTTAGTGGAACAAAAAGTACCATAACAATTCCTAAAACGAAAAATGGCATACTAAAACCGCCTAACTGTCTAGAAGTAAAAGATATAGATAAATTCTTAAATGATTTGGTTTGAAAATACATACCGAATAAAGAACGCCGCCTAAAGCCGGGCCTGTACTCATTCCTAGGCCTACAAAAGTTTCCAAAATGCCCTACAATTTCACACTTTGTGTTATTTTGAACAGAAAATTGTAATTAATACCAAAACAGATCCAATATTTTGAGGAAAAGTGTTGACTACAAAGACGTAACTTGCTGTCGAAAAAGCACTAGCACCAAGGGCCTCAAACCCTCTAATCACAATACAACACGTCGTAAATAGTGTGTAATTTTTGACATATTCAAGAGTTCTAAAACCTTGTAATTATTTTTGCTAAAATCGAATTTTGTTACTTACGCAAAGAGTAAATTACAAATGCCCGCCATAAACATCCCTGACAAGAAAAGTCCTTTTGCACCAAATTTCGGAAGCTTGAAATTAAATTGTATTACAATTTGCCAAATTATTTTTACTCACAATTTTTCCAAAAATTGGTGAAGTCAGAAACATGACTAAAGCGTAGAAGCTAAAAATAAACCCTGACACTGTATCCGACAAACCCTTTTCTGCAGCCTCCCTTGGGAAAAACGGTGCCATGATGGACATTGAACAAAAACTGATAAAATCGACTAAAGCTAAGGAAGTTAAAGTGAGTTTTTGTTTTCGAGTGAAACTTTTGAAGGTAGATCTTTCCAGTCGTGAGTTCGTCCTTGAAATCGCTATTAAATAAAACGAGATTTTTGATTTTTTTGTACCTTAATAATCTCTCCTTGATTCGATGGATTTCTCCCGGAGAATAATTATCGGGAGAAATGTTGGAAAGGGATTTGCTCCGATTCCGTGGACGGTTACCATCCGTTGACGAGGAAATGTTGAAACTGCTTTTACTAGAATCGGGGCTTTCTGGTGATGGTAGATCACTGTACTTCATTTTTCGCAATTTTTCTCACAAAGTTTGAAGGAAATAAATCTTGGTAATAACGCGTGGCTACTGATTTATACCTAAATTGATAATTTTACTGATATCACCGATAGAACAAATATCTATCTTGTTTATTCTGTTTTGACTGAGTTGGCTTTGAGCATTATTTAAAACGTAAACAAACTAGAGAACTGTCGTAATTCAGGATCACTGATAAACTATCTCGATGGAAAAATATCGGTTTAATAATTGAAGTCTATTGCTTTTGTGGCAAAAATGCCAACGACCAACGATCTAAAACTGTTGATGATGCGTTGTCTGCTATCACCAAATCGGATGTTCTTATTTAAAGTTTCTTCTTCTACGTACCAGTATAATTTTATTGCACAATACTGAAACTTGAAAGTATCTACAATCACCACTTATTTTAACGGTTAGACAGCAAACTACCAGCCACATACGACACAACTCGTGTGACCTTTAAAACAACTACAAAAAAGGATAGAGAAATGATAAACTCCAAATGATTCACCGATTTTTATTTAAAATGAACAGTTACATGAAATTTGCAACAAATGTTACGTTTATTTCTTTTGCAATAGAAAAAAACAGTACAGAGTAGACCCACCAAAATGTTGAGAGTCGCTATGAACCAGCAAACGACATAAAAATCGTATTTTCTATAAAGGAGAATTCCTATAGTCGGTCCCAAAATTTCGCCCAAAGAAAACATAAATGTCCAAGTTGCGATAACGAAACTGTGCGTTGTCACATTGTTTTCGTATCCATTCTCGCTGAAATTACAACAAACGTTGACAATAATTGTTAATAAACATATAACGACAAATACAAAAAAATAACCTTGAGACTAGTACCCGCAAATTGATTTTATAAGGTTTTAAAAATAAAGAATTGTAACTATTCCAACATAACTATTCTTATTATGGTATCTACAGGATGCGTCAGAACTCGCGCCCCAGAGAAAAATGCCACGTAAGGTAAGATACAAGGAACATGGAAAAAATGTTATCTAGAAAAATTTCGAAGTTATGAAAGTTTAAATTTTGCAATTTGACTATTTATTTCTGTTGGAAAAATAATTTTTCATGTTTTTTGCTACAGGCTATTAGAAGAGGAAACAAGAAAGCTGTAGCCTAAATTGTATCTCTGTTTAATATTATTTGTGACTTTTATTGGCAAAATTTTTGCATCTATACTAAATAATTACAAAAAAACATATACAAGATCATCAGTATCATTAAATAGATATAAAAAAATATCAAATGTTCCTCGTATCTTATCTTAAATGAAATTTTTCTCTGGGGCGCGAGTTCTGGCGCGCTCTGTATAGATAAGATAATGAATAAGTAAAAAATTATTATTTAGTAAAATATTTTTGATCGGCGATATGACCAAAATCAGACCAATCCTTTACTATATCATATCAACAAAACTGAATTTTTTTTGTATGAATCGTCAAAACTCAAAAGTTATAACTTTTTTATCAAGAAAGTCGTAAAATTGATATAATAAAATTTTGAATAATGTTACTTTTGACCCCTAATAGCAATCAGTTTAAAAGCAATTTTTAGTTTATTACTCGCTGAAAAACACTTATAGAAATCGTGAATGTGCGTATATTTTATTTTTTGGGCTTTGTTTTTTTAACATAAGACTTCATTAGTAAATCCCAAAAAACCTAGATCGCAAAAACGTTGGAAATATTGGTTTATATATGCAACTTCATTAGAATTAGTATTTTTAGAAATAATAAATTGAAAAAATAGGAATAAGCAGAGTAATAATCTTTTTTATTCGCAAATGTTACAAAAGTGACTAGTTTTATTACTAAATAAAACGCTTAAGCGTTTTTACTTTTATCATGATATTATTGTCATTTACCAATGTAGTTTCTTTCTTGCCTCTTTCGCGGCTTTATTTCTGTATAAGTAAAATGTAGATTAACAGCATTCGACATTTTGCACTACTAACTGCACTAATCATGCATTAGTTAATAAACACTTTCGAAAATCTCAACACAAAATTCCGAATTGACGCCTAATGTTTGTTTATAAGCGTTGTTACGATTTCATTGGTTCCAAAACGTCCTAATTATTGTGTTCATTTACTTGCTGATTATATGTAGTGTTGCTCTTTACTCTCGATTTGTATACGTTTGCAGATAAAATAGTATATTTTATTTGGAGTAACAGTAAGTTTATGTGGCTCATCTGAATTATTTGCCTCACTACAATCAACAAATTACACATTCTGCTTGGTCACATAAACTATCATTTTTAGGTCTAATAACATACAGGGCGTTAAAAAAAAGATTGTAAAATATTTTATGAGGTAATAGTATGGACCAAAACAAACAAAAGAGTCTTAATAAACATGGGTCCGCAAAGTAACGGTGTCGGAGATATCAAAAATTATTTGCTTTTTTAATCAATTATTTGCAGTCTGTACAAACAAAACAGAGAAGCTTCTAGTATGAATTCTAAAAATTTTAAAATTCGATAGCTCCGAAACTGTTACTTTGTTTATTACTTTTTTGTTTATTTTAGTTCATACTATTATTATTACCTCCTTAAATATTTTACAATCTTTTTTTAACACCCTGTGTAATACATACAGGTATACTATTATTTTTATAAAATACGAATTAATGGCGCTTTTCAACGGTAGGTACCAAATATAAAGAAGTTTTAGATAATAATTTCGGAATTTTTAGGTGATATCCGTTACGGATATCAAAAATCGACTAAAATTTTGACAAAAATCGAAGTTCAAGGAACTTTGAAAAGTGTATAAAAATAATATACCTATGCAAAATTTGTGTTAGGATATTTAGTCAAAAATATAAAATAAAATTCTTATTTTAATTACACAAAAACTAGAGTTAAACTTTTTGATTCAAAGATAACCCCATAGAGTGGCCCTTCTTACATCCCTGTCAAAAAAATTAATAAAATAAAATAAATATTTTTTCTTTTTCGTAAACGAAATTTTTTTGTAAAACTTTTGTTTTTTAATTTCTGAAATTTGACTTAGAAGACTCAAAGTGTTGTTACTTAAATACTAGTTTTTGTATTGCTAAGGGTTCTATGAACTCAAAAAGTACACAAAACACGTTGTCGAATTTTTGAAAGTGTGAATCTATGAAAAAATTGTAAATTTTTTTCATTTTAAATCCGACCAAATGTTGCATTTTTCTAGTGCCCGGAAAATATCCGTACCGCCCTCCGGAATCGTCGCTATCCTAAACCATTTTGACCTTGAAGTGATTTTTTTTCGAGTTTTTATTTTTTTATTTCAAAAAGTCGAAATTTTCAATTACTTATTTCCCTAGCCGAAACTAACTTCCTATCGACTCCGGGTTTTCGCCATATATTACTTTGAGTAAAAAAAATTAACTCTAAACGTACTTACAAAGCTGCAGTAGTAAAACTTCGAAACGTTGGGACTAAAGACATGGCCATACACACACCCAACATGCACACATTTATCAACTTGAAATATTCACTAAAAAATTATATTAATTATTTGCATTTTTCAGTTGTTTGTTTTCCTACTCAAATTTATTACGAACTAAATGTAATTCCAACAAAATTATTGCGAGTCCAGTTAAGTAAAGCCCTACAGGCATAATCCATTCAAATTTTGTCAGTTTTTCGGTCAAACAGTTCCAAGCAGGAGTTGAAAATGCAAAAGCTGCTGACATAAAAAGATAAGCATAGCCACTTTGTCGAAACGGGAGTAACTAAAATTTGCTTTTTAACAGTTTTTTTGAAAAACAATAGAAAGTTACATTTGTTAAATATTCCCCCAAGGATGGATCCAATGCACTAGTCGTCAGGGAAACTGTTAACACGACACAAGAAGTGACAAGAATTGCAGGAGTTTGCATAAAATGGCTGAAAGACTTGTACTGCTTTGAAGTATCTAAAAAAATAGAATAAGTTTTTTTCAATTATTTAATTATCAATGTTTTCATATTACTTTTCCCTACTTCTTCCAAAACATATCGTCCCACAAAGGCTAGGAAAATTGTAGAACTTCCTACAAAATAAAACGGAAGTCCAGTCCCCTTAAACTAAAATTAATAACTCTTAATCTGGATATTTAAAAAAAGTATTTTGTTACAGTAAAAAATAAGTCTCCTACAGGTGGTCCGATTGTTGTCCCGATTTCCACTGCACATTCTAAAGAGCCCTGTAAATTGTTTCACAGTTAGTTAAAATTGTGATTAGTTATAAGTTAACTACTCGAATTATTCCAGCATGTTCGAAAAAAGTTCTAAAAATGAGAACATATCCTGAAATGAAATAAGCACAAGCTCCTGCTGCTTCGATTCCTCGCAGAATGTAAGCCAAACATGTAAAAAATGTTTCATCCGTAACATAATAATACAAAACACTGAAAAACAAACTTAAACACTGATTAAAAAAAAAAATAAACATACCCAAAGAGTATAGATCCTGTCCTAGAAAGCACGACAGCCCCAACAAACAAATCCTTTTGATTATATTTCGGAACCTAAAAATTTCTTTAAAACCTTATTTCCTTTTGTACATCCACCAATCAGTTTTAAATTACAATTAGGCCCAAAAACAGCGAAGACGTGATGGTGACCAGTACTGTGAACTTTATAGGAAGTTCAAAGATGTACAAATAAGCACCTTTTTGAGTCATCTCTTTGGAGAGAAAAAGGGACAAAACATTTATCGAACAAAAACTCATTAAATCGATGATTGCAATAATTGCTAAACCTAGTCCTTGTTTTCTCACAGACCTAAAACAATTAGTTATGTAATTTTAACTATTTGTTTAACTTACATGATTGTTGGTAAAATTAGGCAACTGCGAATTGTGTTGATTTTTTGGATAATCATTCCTGTATTGATTAATCACATTTTTGCAAGATTATCTGTGTAAATAATGAGCAATTGAAAATGTTAGATTTTTACGCTTTATATAATAATTGAGGTTTGAGGTAGGTATAACTAATATATCACTTCCTTTTCATGTGAAGGAAAACACATCTATTGTAATTCTGTTTCTAAATTGGATAAATGCATTTTTTAATTATAGTCAGGTAAATGTATAGGAAGTTCTGACATATAATTTGTGTTTCGCGATTTTTTATGTCCCACTTCACTGCTTAAAAACTTGTTACAAGTTCCCGTCTGAAAAAAATAAAAAATTTAAAAATATGTAGTACTTAATGAAAAAAAATACTAAATATGCCAATCACACAATATTCTCATAATATAAAAACGATACTATGATACTTCCAAATGTGCTTTTGATGTAGGTATATTATGTCTGTAACGACTTTAAAAAAGCTTTTGATAAAATTGATACGTTAATTTTTCTTATCTTAGTTGGAAGAAATTAGTCTTAAATAATTGTAATAGAAAAAAACATAAATCCTTACTTTATTTAAAAAAAGTTCTTTCAAAACGAGTTTATAAATTTTTTTTCATGTAGTATCTCCAAAATTGTTAAATGACTTTAATAGTGTTTTCTATAACAAAAGTTTTTTGTTACAGTTATTTAAAATCAACCTCGGTGTAATTAATAATTTCTAGTCAAAATTTGCTTAGTTTTTGAAATAAGTTGTTTTTTTTTTGACAAAAACGTACTCTTTTTAAAAATCCATTACACAAAAACTAAAACATTGTAATAAAAAGCTATGTTTAGAAATGCCAAGAAACATACAGTGTTTCATTTAAAAAACACAAATTTGTATTGTAACTTATTTTTGGAACACGCTGTATAGTTGAAAATAATTAGCGATGCACTAGATTAGTATCTATCAATTTTCTATATACTTTTTTTTAATCTTAAAATTAAAGGTCAATAATAACTTTACCAACTCGCTGAGACACCTGTATATATATTTTTTGTATTTCATACGATACACCGGATTATTATTACTTTCGGAAAATTTCCCCACTTTTGCAAAGACACAATTATAATTATTCGTAACACAATTAATGAATTGCTATTAATAATTTTACAAAATGATTTAAAATTCACACTTATACACACATATTACGTTTTTTAATATTGTAAAGTACTCTTATGTAGATATACAAACGGTCGAAAAAGTTTGAAAAAGCTATATCTTACTGATATATGTAAACTGTCTTAAAATTATCAGAAAGACACTAATAATATAAGCATTACCTTTAAGCGCAGTTGTGTATTGATGACTAGTACATTTAATAGTGTAAAATGTCGAATACTGATGATCTACAATGTACGACCTGTCCAGAAATTGCTGAAGCAGCGAAAGAGACAACATTGGTAAATGTAAAAGTAAAAACGTCCACAGGAATAAATGATAATGAGTGATAATCAAGAAATTAGTACCTTATAAGATTTTTGCTCCTTTTTTTTCTCTCAAAATTTATTCCTCTAATCCAACTTTTCAAAATCAGTCCCGACCTTTTGTAATAGCCCGATATACAGGGCTATTCATAAATATGAAACAATATTTGAACCTCAAAAATGACCCATAAAATAATGTTAATTTTTATAAAAACTCGTGTCCTATCTCTACTGATAAGAATTTTAAAGCCCTTGGAATTTGGGAATGGAAATTTGTTTTTTTTTGTAATAACTTTGGAACCATTTGACAAAATATTATAAAATTTGAAATAGTTAGTTACTTGCGAGAACGTATCTTTTAAACTAATAATCACAAAAACCGGATACATCTACCCAATTTCCGGTTACAGCAGTTGCAGGTCACATTTTCTGTGTTTTTCCATTTTTTTGGCCTCTTAACACAAATTTTTTATTGCTTGAATCGATAGAGTAACCAATTTTGAATAAAAAACGCATAACCTTTTATACTACTAAAATGGACCGTTTTAAAGATATTTTAATTTAAAGTGAGTACTGCACAACGCTGAAAATGAAAAATATAAATTTTTAATAAATGGTATCTACGGCAACCAATGACCATGGTCACCTAAATCGCTGCGAGACATCTGATAACTTCGCCGATAAATTTTTGTGAATTTTTTATGAATGAAATGCTACGAGATCCATTTGGATTTATTCTAAGTTATGTTTGGAGTCTGAGGTAAACTACTTTATTAAACATTTTCGATTAATCGTCTAATAATTGTCCAATCTCAAGTTGACAGATGCCTGACAGCAAAATATGTGACCATGGTCATTTGTTCCCGTGGATATCACTCATTCAAAATTCATACTTTTTGCTTTCAGTGTAGTGCAGTTCTCACTTTAAATTAAAATATCTTTAAAACCGTCCATTTTAGGAGTATTAAAGGTTATTCGTTTTTTATTCAAAATTGATTACTCTATTGTTTTGAGAAATAAAAAATTAATGTTAAGGGGCCAAAAAAAAAATGAAAAAACACAGAAAATGTGACCTGAAACTGCTGGAACCGGAAATTGAGTAGATGTATCCGGTTTTCGTCATTACCAGTTTAAAAAGTATGTACTATTCCAAATTTTATTTGGTCAAATGGTTCCGAAGTTATTAAAAGAAAACAAATTTCCATACCCAAATTCCAAGGGCTGTCAAATTCTTATCAGTAGAGATAGGACACGAGTTTTCATAAAAATTAACATCATTTTATAGGTAATTTTTGAGGTTCAAATATTGCTTCATATTTATGAATAACCCTGTATTTGTACTAATAATTTCTTTTCCTTCGTTTCTTAATAAATCATTTTCTCCTCGTGATTCTTGCGGGGCAAATTATTTTTTTTAACTTTTTGTAATACACATTAATTTAATAACGATAAACATAATATGTATCTCATTCCTTTATATTACACTCAATTGGTAGGTGCATATTAAATTATCTTTTTGTATTTACTATACAAAATGTAAATGTGAAACAATAAAACAATAGAATTATTATAAAAATTTTGTTTTAATTTGTTATATTTACCTATATTTTTTTAATTTATAAAAACCATTATACCTACAGTGCGATCAAAAAGTCTTTCTATAAGGTAGGCGTCCTAGTTGAGGACGTATGTTGCATGGCAGTTCGTATGTTATCTAGATGTCAAAAAAATATTTTATAAAAATTAAAACATTGAGCTAATTAAATTAAATTATTCTATGAAACGTCTCAAAACAAACTAAAATAAAATTTTGTTGGTATTTATTCATCAAAATCGTTCACCCCGGTTTCCTGTCATAATTTACATAAAAAGTATTTTGACATTTCTCATTTGTGATTGTGACATTTTATCTTCCACAGACGTACGTTTTAAATTTCTACACTTGCTTGATAGACAGACTTTTTGATCGCACTGTAGTTCGGCTTCATAGTTTACAGTTTTAATTACTTCTTATTTGTCATATTTTTCAAATTTCTTTTGGTAAGTTGAGATAAATAAAATTCTTTATAAAATAACTCCCACCGTGTTCGTCGACCAAGTCTAATTTACCTGCAATATAATCCCTAATTCTTTTTTCTAGATAATTACTAATTACAGCAAAAGAAAAATTATGTCCCATTTCTAGTAAATAAAAAATAACCAAAAATTAATAAACAAGAGTGATTACTGATTATTATAAATCGGTGTTTCAGCAAAATGCATCCACTTGTCTAGTCGAAACATTTTCGAAGACGGTTTAGAAAAAAGCCCTCTACTGACTAATAGAAATACGAAAGACTGATATATCCCAAAGAAACGAAGAAATGAACCAAATCTGTTTAGGGTAGAATGAGCAGAACCAAGTGTTGTCTGCTGTCGGCGCTAAATATGGCGCCACCCTGTGTGTTAGAAACACATTATTCCCAGTATAGCTCAACCTTAAGAAGTAAAACTTTTACTTGTGTCATTTAGTCATAAATGAGTTACTTTTGTCACCTTTGCGGGTAAAAGTTTTTAAGTTTAAGAATACGAACAAATACCATTTTTGCCTATGTTTAAGTAAAAATCTAAAATATATGTATATATTTTTCGGCTTTTTACACGAAAGTTTTATTTCACAACTATTACATTTGCAACAATTTTACGAATAACATAAAAGATAAACAAGTGAGTTATGGATATACAAAAGAAAAAATTCCACAAATTATTTCTGACAAATATTAAACAAAACACGCAACTAATTAGGTAGTTAAAAAAACAAACGAAAGAACACTATTCAAAATGCCAACAACTTTGTATAATGGATTCCTAATTCTTTTTCAAAAATTAAAATAAAAACAGCCACTAAAAAACTGCCACATTTATTTAATTGATTGCATTTTTTAAAGTAGGTTTCAAATAAAACGAAAACTGTATCAACAATACATTTTTATATAATCAACTTCTCATTTACCTATACTTATACTAATATATGTAAATTACTCAGAGAGTACCTAACATCTTGTTTCATAACCGCACACTTTCTTATCTAACTTGGCAGAATTATACAAAAGAAAATGAAATATATTATTGAACTATTTCAGTTTTGCAATCCATCCTCCGTTCTCACCATTTTCCAATTTAGTTGCTAAAATAATTTCAGCATTTTTTTGTCTGTATTTTTGGAAACCAGTTTGATCAAGAAATATGTTGCGATCCTTATTGGACTTTCGCCTAAGTATAAAATACATCGTTCCCAACGTAGCCATTATTAGATTCAACAACGAAAACACAGTCGAAGTTAAGGAAAATCCGTAATTTTGAAGAAGTGTTCCCCCTATTATAGGCCCGAGGACTTCACCCAGAGAATATACACACGACCAAAGACCGGCAATTACGCTGTGAGTCCCCAAATTGTCTTCAAAACCTCCAACACTAAATAAAAAAAAATTAATTAATTGTAATTAAAAAAAAACTTAATTACAGGGCACTATCCAAGATTGCTTGATATGTGGGCATCAAAGCCATTGCTACTGATATCCCTAACGTTGATAAAGCCACGATGTTTAGCCAAATTGAACTAGAAAACAAAATCAAATAATGAACAAAAAATAAATTACAATTTACTCTTCTAGAAATGACAGAATAGGAGAGGGGCCCAACAGTAGTAAACTGACAGAGTTAGAAAATAGTCCACAAGTCATTAACCACCAATAATTATCAAGTCTGTCGGTCACCCATCCCCATGCAGGACTGAAAATTCCATACATTGCCGACAAAAGAAGAAAAATAAGTCCAATATTGCCTGGACTTAATTTGAACTAAAATAAAATGTAAAAATCTCTGTTTTTGATCAAAATATTGTACCTTTCGCAAATGTGGTTCTAGAGTTGGATCCAGAAAACTCCAAGTCATAGCAATGACCGTTATTATAAAACATGTTACTATTACAGGAGTTAGTTTCAAAAGTTTGGTAAAAGAACCGCTCTTTGTCTCCACAGCACATCCTGAAAATATCCACTAATAACAAAAATAAACAAAAACAATTATTTTAACTGCACATCTTCCATTTAACTTAATTTAAGTAATTTGCCGGTGCTGTTGGCACAAAGAAATTTATAATTTAGCCTTGAATTTCATACAGCAAACGTTGCAATAATTTTGATGATAACAATAAACTTACTTTCGGCCGAAGGTAAAAGATACACGTTGAGTGGGGCTATCAGAATAATAATTAAACCAATTACGTAGAATGGTAGACCAAAACCTCCGATCTTCCTAGAGAAAAAAATTAATTACAAAAAAATTATTTTGGAAATAATTGACAAAACTACCGCAAAAAGCAGGCCTCCAAGAGCCGGCCCTACACTCATTCCCAAACCGACAAATGTTTCCAAAAGGCCCTAAATAACAAAATTAAAAAAAAATCGCACAGGGAGAAAAAGTAACTTACCCTTACGGCTCCCGCATTGTCGGGGAAAATATTTACAATAATAACGTAACTAGCAGTAGAGTAAGCGCTAGCCCCCAATGCTTCCAAACCTCTTATCAGAAACGAAAATGTCGTAAATAGTGTATAATCATCAATGATATGTAAGGTTCTAAAATAATAAAAATTGTTAAAATACAACAAATTACAAGTTTTGCAATTTACCCAAAAACTAAACTACATATTCCTGATATTAATACTCCTCCGGTAAATAAACATTTCAATCCTATTTTAGGTAACTAAAAAAGTGCGTTACTTTTGTTGCTTCCAGCTTCAAAAAACTTACAATTTTACCAAATACTGGTGAAGACAAAAATACAACAAGTGCGTAAAAACCGAAAACAAACCCTGCCATTGATTCTGACATCCCTTTAGTCGCTGCTTCTTGAGGGTAGAAAGGTGCCATTATCGACATTGAACAAAAACTCATAAAATCCACTGTTGCTAACATTACTAAAGCTACTTTTTGTTTGCAGGTAAATTTTTTGTGTTTCCTGTTGAAAAAAATTATAATTTACCCTGTGATAATTTACGCAACTTCTATTCAATGCCATTTCATTGTTGGACAATTTCAAAAGAGTCTCCTGATTTAGAGCACTTAGGGTACAATGTGAAGCTAAATTGTGTTAATGATGACTGGTTTAAGATGTTTTATTAATTTTCTACTGAATCGGAATAAAATCCGGTTAATCCAGGTATTAAATTGCTTGTTTGTGGTCGATTAAAAGTAAAGATTGTAGCAATTAAGCGTAAACTGTTTTTAAAATATTCTCAAAGTGACGCCAAAGCCGTTTCAAAATTATGGTTTCTTCAAAGTAAAACTGCGATAACAATGCTGTAAGATAAACACCCAGAATAGTTAATTTGACTACTATTAATAAAGTTCATGATAATCGGGATAAAGGTCAAATTAGTATCAGAGTCGAAGATAGATTAATTAAATAATGAAGGAAAAATTACAATAAGTCAAAAACAAAAAAATGCTCTTGCAATTAATCAACTTACTTATCTTCCGGCTCTTCTTTGTGATCATTTTTGATCTCAGCAGATTCAGAAATCGTAACAGGAATGCTTTTTTCTTTACTCATTTTGAATTTCAAATTTCCCTACAGACACTTAAATCCAGTGAAAAAAACAGTTCTTTGCACTTGTATTAACTTGTAATTTTTACAGTCATAACTTATAAACTTCACTGTTCTATTTCCACTTACTATCATTGTAAGAACACACTCTGCTTTACTTGAGTCGAGAAAAAGTGAAGCTTTGAATGAATCATGTAAGAGTCGAGACCTCCGCAACTCTTTGCTCAGCACTAACAGAATTGTCTGCTTTGCATTCTTGTTTATAATCATTCATGACATCGTATTTGTTTTTATTAATTTGTTTACTTTTGAAAACTTTGGCAAAGTGTTTCCTTGTGCAAATAGAAAAGTAGTTTTCGTACACGGTTCTGAAATTTTCTATTTGGTTTGACACCTGATTTTGTCCTTGCTACAAGGATGTCAAGCTAAAATCTAAATAGTCTACACAAAATTATTTCTTCACATAAGATAAACTTTAATTAATTTATTTAATAAGTTTTATTTCATGTAATTATTCAAACCCACACACATATCTCCATTATACTCTGTAATGCAGCCAATTCAAGAATAAAAATTTAGTTATTATTATACAACGTTTATAGTAGTTAAGGCTATTGTACAAAAAATTGCAACCTAATCTCTTTTAAATGCTCTTTAAAATTGGCATGATTTGTAAAGGAAGTGAACATTATGCTTAAAATTTTGGAAGCCCCGTAATAAGGTAAAAAATAATTCTGAAACTTTTGCACATCAGACAAAAACATATTTTTAATTTTATCATCTGAAAACTACACTTGTGTTTTTCATCATATTATTAAGTATCTAAACGTTTTCACAATCAACACATTAGTCAACAAGGAACAAATGCGTTGTACATTATTTTAGATAAAAGATTAATCGACTATACCAAAAAATAAAACACCACACACATCTATTATATTACTCACAGAACAATAAATTTTAATTAAGTTGCTATAAGTAATTAAAATACCTTTTCTTTTTCCTATTGCTAAAATACCAATTCGCAAAAGTATCACAGGCACTCATTTGATCAGACATTTTATTGTCCAATTAAACAATCGTCAACGAAAGGTGTAATGATAATGGGTGTTTATGATAGGTAATCGTACAACTGTACATGTTATTCCATTAATTTGGACTCTACATAAAACTGTGAGATGTCAGTTTAAAATTAATAATCTGATAAAAGCATCGTATTTCATATGCTTATCTAAATCCGCTTTTAAATTTTAAATCTTTTCAGTGTGATGGAATTCCTTCTTATTTTAAACTTAGTTATTTTTTTTATTTCTTATTATTTTTTTTTCTTATTATTTTTTATTAAATTTTCAAACTGCATAAAAAAAATTAAACATAAATGTTTTAATAGAAGATTTTGACCAAGGACGGATCATTGTTTATTTTATTGACCTGTCAATAAAATGATTTATTTTAAAATCGTCGATCAGTCATTTGAAATTTTAAAAACAATTATGTATACTTTTAAAAACGAATATACTTACATCACTATTGTCGATGATTACTTCACCTATTTTGAGGTGAAAAAATAAATATTTCTAGTTACTTTACACGTAATAAAAAATTTTATAGTGTAAACGTAAACGATAAAAGAATAATTACGTTTCAATTTATTGTTTTGTTATTGTTTAAAATTTTTGACGTATGGGGAAGAGACCCCCACAAACCAATGTTAAAAAAAAAGTTTTACATGAAAAAATTCCTTTAATTTTTTAGTATAATAAATTAGTGAAAAATTTGTTTTTTCAACACTGATACCTTATACTGTTTATATGGTGCATTTAAGCTTGCCTCTTATGTTGTACATAACATACTCTATCTTGGAATTTTGTCAATTTTGACATTATTTTGCCATACTTTTTTATAATAATTTCAGCATTTAGTAAAATTTCTGATTTAATATTTATTTGTTTTGCAAAAAATTTTGAAAACAACACAAGTTATAGTTTAAAACACTTGTTATCTTATAGCTATTAATTTAAATAATTTTTTTGTGGTGGTCGTAGAAAAAGTATAGTATGTAACACGTGTATAAACTTCTTTAAACATTCGAACGAATGTTTGAACTAGTTACATAATATACTATTATTTATTGTATCGTTTATCTATACTTAATAGTAATTTACGTTAGGTATAAGTCCAGTAAGACAAATATGTATAACAGTACAAATGCGAAGTTTAAAGACGAGGTATTATAGAAAATTATGCGTTTAGACAATAAAAAAATATAAAAAACAAAAAAAAAATAATTTTTTGATAGATAATAAATCACAGAGCTAAACCTTTTGCTATCATTACGATTTATAATTTGCACTAATCCATGTTAATCTACTTGTACCTAAGATTTAATCTCAAAGTCATAAATAATCTTCATCTTGATGTATTATTTATAACATGACTATTAGTAATGTAATAATCATTGAATTAATATAGTCAGTAAGAAAATTTATTAACCGATTTTGAAATAGTTTAGTAAATTTTCTTAATCCGTTTACCGGCATAAAAGCAAGGGCGGTCCCAAGAACACATTCTCAAGAAAATCTGGTGGCATTTAGCCAATAACACTTTCAATGTTGTCTTATAATACGCGAAGTAAAACCTAAAATGGAGATAAAAATGAAAATGTCCTTTTGGTTACATAAAATAAATTTTCTTCAATGCCCAACAGTACCTAAATTCATCTAGTAATTCACCTAGTAAAATTTTTAACAGTAGTTTGAATTAAAAATAGGGAAACTTTTATAAAGTTTTCAATAGTCATTTCCAAAAAAGTAAAATTCACTTTTAGAACATTATTATTTCGCAAAAACACAAATAATTATCGCGGTTTTTCCTCATTAAAAAATGACTCAATTATTATTTATCTTAAATGGAACTGTCGTCATTAAAAACAAAAAATTCTACTTGGTCTACACGTGCTTGCACTTATGTAATTTAAATTTTATTATCTTAATATGAAATTAATTGCTTTTACCCTTAAAATGTTTCATTGATAGAGTTCAAAAAATTTTCAAGTTGTTAACAGAAAGAATCAAGCGGGAAACCAACGTAAAGCGACTTCGACAATGTTTTCTCAACTTATTTAGATTTAACAATAGAGACAATTTAAAAAAATTCTTAAAAGAAATGCAATTATTTGTTTTTTAATAATAAAGTATAATAATATAAGTTCGTGGATTTTTAATCCTCTTATTTTTATGGTTTGTTTTAGTTTACTAGTTATTTAAATCTATATTTAAAGGAAAGGACAAAAAAGAAATAGGTAGACAGAGTCTGTTTCAATATAGAGATTTCAGAAAGAACAGTAGCCAATTACCTCTCGGGAAAGTAAATATTTTCAGAATATAAGAGAAACTGTTAGTTTTGAAGTTTTTCTTACTTAAACTCTATGAAAAATTGTATGTATTCCTCTGGAGGAAAACATGTTTTCCTCCTTGGGTGGTTACTGTAACTTCCACCTATGGGAGGGAAAGCTACACTTTCCTCTCTTGTAAAACAAATAACTATAATAAAAAATCAGAAACATTTTTAGTATTTTCAGGAATAACTAAAAAAACATTTAATTTAAAAACTACTCTTAATTTTTAAAAATTAAAATTTTTAGAAAGTTAAAATTTTTATTGGAAGGTGCCCAAATAGAAGATATTTCAAACTGGTTCTGAATTATTTGGTATACAAGGCATGAAACGTATGTACTTACTTGTAAATTATTCCGGAACCACAATTTAAAATACAAATAAGATTGTCAGTATTAATAAAAATTGCAAAATAATTTTTATCTAAAAAGTCTAAGTACCTACCTAGATCATAAATATTTTGGACAAATAAACAGTTTTGAATAAAAAATATAAAAACTCAATAAAACTCACAATTTATTTAAAATCTTTAACTCGCAACATTTTCCTCTTTAAATTGTATAACAGTAACGTCCTTTTGAACATTATCACCAACTTTGAAATAAATATTTTCAATAACTGCGTCCCGGTCTGCCTTCACCACATGTTCCATTTTCATAGCTATTAAAACAAAGAGAGAATCGCCTTTTTTCACTTGGTCTCCTGAATTGACCAAAACCTTGTCTATGACACCAGGCATTGGGGCAACAGCTCTGTTCAACGAACCTCCCGATGAAGACTCATCTTCTTGAATTGTCACAAACGATGGCTTTTCTAAATTAAATTCCACTTTACCACTCTGTAAAATAACGTTAATTAAAGTTTTAACATAAACTTATAAAATTACATCATCGAAAATTGCAATAATGTCATCACCCCTGAAAACATTCACACTGGTGGTAATACCATCGATGGTACTTCTTAGACTAAATTTGTTTTCTTGTTTGTAAAATTCGCCCTGGACTTTAGTCCAAGTCTTTCCTTCATCGAGCGAAATGTCGTAAGTGTTGTGGTCAACAAATTTAATTTTAACACATTTTTCTAAAATTTCTAAAATTATAATTGTAACATTGAAATGAGATAATAACCTTCATCTTTAAATTTCATTTTAACGTCACGAACTAAGTTATGGTTTATTCGAAATCCAGATTCAACCACGAATGGATTAAATTGGTCTTTTCGACTCATGGCATTTTTTATGTCTAGTAATTCGTCTTCTAACACCACACTCAAAGCTGCTTGAATGAGTTGCGTTTGAGTTACTGTTTTATTTTTAAATAAACTATCGTTGTTTTCTGTAATAAAATTAGTATGGACGTTTCCAGAAATGAATTCTGGATGTCTTACAAGATCTAGAAGGAAATTAATGTTGGTTTCCAGGCCTGCCACCTGAAAAAACCATAAATAGATTGCTCCAACGTGTAAACCCACAACTTACATTGTAATGCAAGAGAAGTGATTGCATTTTTAAAAGACTTTCAGATCTGTTTTGGCCCCAAACAACCAATTTGGCAATCATGGGGTCGTAATGAACCGATACTTCGCCTCCTTCTCGAATGCCTAATAAAACATTTTAGTTTATTTATTCTGAAAATAGAAGATTTTTTACCAGTTTCAATTCTCATGTCATCCCGAACTTGGGGACTACTCAAATAGAACAAAACACCAGCCCCTGGCAAAAAGCCCCCACTTGGGTCCTCTGCATATATTCGAGACTCAAACGCATGGCCGTTTAATTTTATTTCTTCTTGAGTTAATGGCAACTTTTCACCTCGAGCCACTTTTATTTGCCATTCAACCAAGTCAGTTCCTTGAATAATTCAATTTAAACAAATCAGAGGTCGTCAAATTTACTAACATTTCCTCATTTATGTGAGACAAATATTGCGCTATTGGAAAAATTTACATAATGGTTAACATGAGAAGACCGCAAGCGGTAATTGAAAATTTCCACTGAAACTATACAGGGTGTTTCGTCCAAAGACAAATGCCAAGTAAGATAAGATAGGTACCAGAAACATTAAAAATATGTAAAATTTTTTGACATTTGACATTTTTTTATAATCTTGAATAGGTATGTTTTTTTTCATAATTATTCAGTAAAAGCACAAAAAGTTTGTCAATAAAAGCTACAAATAACGTTAATAGTTACAATTCATGATACAGCTTCTTTGTTTCCTCTTCTAATAGCCTGTAGCAAAAAAAAACGTAAAATTATTTTTCCAATAGAAATAAATAGTCAAAGTGCAAAATTTAAACTCTCATAACTTCTAAATTTTTATAGATAGATTTTTTTAAGGGTCTGGTATTTTATTTTACTTGACATTTTTCTTTTTTTTTGTCTTTTTACAAAACACCCTGTATTAAGAGACATGTGCAGCTAATTATAAGTAGTGTTTACGTGAAAAATACCAAATGGGAAATCCGAAACCAATTTTTATAAACATCATGCAAGCTTTTAAGAAATGAAACTGTATTTTAACACGCGATAAGTGACGTAAAAATAATTCATTACACAGATCAACAACAAAAAACGAATGTTTTGATGAGCAATCTGTTTACCTGTAATCATCTCGGTTATCGGATGTTCCACTTGTAACCTCGTATTCATTTCCATAAAATGAAAATTATGACTCTTCCTATCTAGAATAAATTCTACAGTTCCAGCTCCCACATATCCCACTGCCTTGGCAGCCCTTACAGCAGCAGCCCCAAGTTCAGCCCTCAGTTCTTCACTTATTCCAGGCTAAAAATGTTCATTCAACAATAGTTCGCAACACGAAATTTGAAATAGTACCGCTGGTGCTTCTTCTATAATTTTTTGATGCCTCCTTTGCACCGAACAATCCCTTTCAAATAAATGAACAGCATTGCCATGCATGTCTGCAAAAACTTGCACTTCCACATGCCTCGGTTCTTGCACAAATTTCTCTAAAAGCACCACAGAGTCGCCGAAAGCTTTCTGCGATTCACTTTTAGCCGACTCTAAAGCTTCTTCGAATTCAGATTCGGTGAAAGCTATCCTCATTCCTTTACCACCACCACCTCTCACGGCTTTTATCATGACTGGAAATCCGATTTTTAAAGCTTCTTCTTTCAGTTTTGCCCTGTTTTGGTCTTCTCCGTGATAACCGCCGATTATTGGAACTCCGGCTTTCGACATGATTTCCTTCGATTTGCTTTAGGAAAGTTAATTGAGAAAGTTTGAAATATGAGGAGGTACCTTTTGATTCCCATGTCGCGAATCGCAGAAGCTGGAGGACCCATAAAAATTAGGTTGTTTTTCTCGCAACTTTCGGCAAATTCAACATTTTCGGAAAGAAAGCCGTAGCCTGGATGGATAGCTTGACAACCGGACTTGTGCGCGACTTCTATTATTTTGTCAGCACGGAGGTAACTTTGGCTGGCTTGTGGAGGGCCAATATTGTAGGCTTCATCGGCCTATTAATTATACAGAGTGTTTGGTAAAACACCGCAACTCTATCACTTATTTATACAGGATGTCTGGAAAACACATTATTTTGGGGAATGATTTCTTAGATTAATATGAAAAAACGAATGGACCCATGTCCGGAAATGAGAAGTTAGAACTCTCTAAAAACAAAGAATAAAAAATCTTTTTTTATTATCTCAGTAATTAGTGGAAATAAATTTTGAAGAATGTACAGTCGAACAAAGTGAAAATGACGCCTCAATAAACCAGCCCCTGCTGTGCAAGCAGAGTGGTAAATTATCAGATTGCGGTTTCAAGATAAATTCCTTTAGGACCCTGTTTACAGAAAGCGAAATGTAAATTTAACTCAGAATTAAACTAATTCGAATTAAGTTGCCATTTATTTTGAATTGATAAACATCAAATTAATTAAATAGAAATGTTGAAGGAAATTTTTTTAATGAAAAAATTTTAACAAACCATTTCTTAAAGAAAAATATAAAATAATATAAAATATAAAAATAAAATATAAAATAGAAAACAAATCATTATTAACATAATATTTTATTTTTAACTGTTTTTCAAGATAAAATTAATTAACATAATTTTTGTACGATATAGGATTCCTATATTCTGAACATGATTTTATGTAAAAAAATTAAATCATTGTTTATTTGCAAGAAGAAGGTGTGATTCCATATTCCATGTGTGTGTTTACTGCGAGTGTTTAATTATTTGAGCAGAAAGTGAAATTAAAATTTACTTCAGAATTAAACTAATTCGAATTGAGTTGCCATTTATTTTGCATTGACAAACGCCAAGTTAATTGCGAATTAAAATTTAATTGGGTTTAACACGTTCTGTAAATCGGTCCTAAGTTTTCTATTAGTTTTGTAATTGTAATTGAAAACGAATCAAAATTATTTATTTAACCAGGAAAAAACCGCTAAATTATTTGAAATATTATAGTTCTGCTACAAAAATTATTTTTTGATAATTGTAATACTTACTTGTAAATCAAATAAAAATGTATAGTTTTTTAAATAAGCAACTTAACAAAAATCATTTCTTAAAGAAAATTATGCATTAATAAGATGAAATTGACAAAAAACAAATTATTATTAATGTAATACATTTTTTTGATAAACTGTTTTCCAAAATTAAATTAAGTAACATAATTTTTGTACGAAATAGACTTTCTCTATTTTAAACTTGACTGTATGTAAAACAATAATATTTTAAATGATTTATAAAATAATTTTATTTTGGAAAACAGTTAAAAAAATATTAAATTAATAATGATTTGTTTTTTCGTCAATGTCAATGCATAATTTTTTTCAAAAAATGGTTTGTTAAATTTTTCATTAATAAAATTACCTTTACGTTTAACTTGACGTTTGTCAATGCAAAATAAAAATAAATAAATGGCAATTTATCTTGAAACTACGTCAAATTTGAAATGCGATAATTTACGAACCTGCCTTCTTGTGGTTACCAGCAGGGGCTGGTTTATTGAGGCGTCATTTTCACTTTGTTCAACTGTACATCTACCCTAATTTGGGCCCTAGATATACTGGTGGTATCAAAAATTGTGTACTTTAATAAGGGAGGTCAATGAATTGTACAGAAAGGTTTTTGCAATTTTTTCCAACAGATTGGTGTTTTATGATTAATTTTCTTAGAAATAGAACCATATAAACTCTATTCTTATATTGACCTAGTTAGAATTTCTTAAGAAATCACTCCCCTAAAATCTTTTAATGATTTTTCCGGAAATCCTGCGTATCTGTTGATTGAAAAAGACTATGAACTGACCCAAACTTTCTTTAAAAAAATCCTGGTTTGTGGATGAGTAAAAATCGTAGATGTAAAAATTAATAATAATAACCAGTAGCGTACTGAGCAGAGTTCCGTGAGGTCTGCGAAATATGAACCTGGGCCACGAAAGGGCCAATTACAAATTTGAGAAAGTTTAATTTTTTTTATATTAGTTGTTACAAGAGTTGTTCACTTTTCCCGAAAAAATAAACAAAAACATTGTATTTTCTTCACGTTCATCAATACTTTCAAAGTTTATAAGGCAAATGACTTCGTTAAAAAAGTACTTTAGCTTCACAATAAATTTTTTGGAGTGTGTATCGTCTGCACTGTATGCATTTATGTGTGAACTTACAATATTCACCAAAATATTAATTATGTCTTACAAACATAAATAGGGTAGTGCAAAAAGCAAAAACTTGAATTTAAGAAAAAAAAAAGAAAAACAACCTATGGTTATCTATAAAATTTCAATATGAGAGAAAGAATAACTTGCGTTCCAGAATTGAAAATATATCAACTTTTCAAGAGCAATCAGCACAAAAAACCGGTAAGATAAAAATAAATTTTTCTTCCAAAAGAGAATAATGACGCTTTATTCCCTCGTTTTTGACTTATAAATCTAGTAGGTATGTATGTACTTTATTATTCGTTGAGAATAAAATAATAGATGAAATAGAAATAGTGTTATGTTTAAAACAAATTGAAACTGAATAAATTAAATCTTTTGATTGTTGATTGATGATGTATTATCAAAAATATGATTTTTTGAGATTTTCTTTTGTTTTTGAGTTCTACAAAACTTTTTATTCTTTTAAATGGCAACCCACTATAAAACCATTTTTCTCATGAAGGTTATAATATAACGATTACAACTATCTACTTTATATTTGATTTTGGTCAATTTTGTTTTACATAAGTTACCATTTTGACAATAAAATCGAATAATCCAAAAACACAACAAAATTTCATTCTCAAAATACGATCACATTTTTTATATCACTTTGATTTATATTAATTATTACTTTCTGGAGGCAAATGAATTAAAAAAAACTTGGTCTCATACTTTATATTCATCCTATATTATACAGAATGTTCCGTTATTATTGTTACAAATTTAAACAGGTGATATGATACTCAATTCTAAGACAAAAGTTTCCTATAAATATGTATCGAAAAATGCTTGGTGAGGGAGCTACACCCCCTGAAAGGGGGTTAATAGGTTTTTGCTAATATTTCAGAAACCATCTTACAAAATTTGGTACAGATGATAACCTTTATATGTACACCTAAACGAATTCAAATATCAAATGTCGAAATTTTTAATCAGGGGCGTCCGAAACTGGTGGGGTTTAGGTTAAAAAAATACCCTATCTATTTTGGCTTTAGTTTCTTAGTTATGCATTGACCAAAATGGTGGTCACTTAGAACAACTCCTTTAGATAAAGACAAATTCATTTAATTAATGTTATTATTGTTACTGTACTGTAATGTTAATTAGTTGAGGTTGATTAAAAAATATGAATTTCTTGCTTTTATTATTCTGTAAATTCTGATTTATTTGAATGTTGTATCGGTGTGTAACATAAATTGTAAATTAATTTATTCAAAAACAATACGTCGTATCGACACAAGAGAGACTTTTCTGTGATAAACTATCGAACTTAAGATTTTGTTGCTGAAGGTACCGAGAAACTAAAGCCAAAATAAATAGGGTATTTTTTTACCTTAAACTCCCCCAGTTTCGTACGCCGATGATTAAAAATTTCGACATTTGATGTTTGGATTCGTTTAGATGTATAAAGGTTATCATCAGAACCAAATTTTGTATTTTTTTCTTAAATGGTTTCTAAAATATTAGCAAAAACATATTAGCCCCCTTCCAGCTCCCTTACCAAGCATTTTGCGATACATGATTATAGGAAACTTTTGTCTTAGAATTGAATATCCAATCACTTGTTTAAATTTGTAACAATAAAAACGGAACATCCTGTGTAAGTGTATATTCATTCATATTATTTGTAAATTTGAGAATGTTTTTTTTCCTATTATTTTACAAGTTATTGTTTTTTGAATAAATCGTTATAAAAATACATTATTATTTGATTATGGTTTTAGCAGTGCTGGTGGGGGTGAAAGGAGGGCCCTGATAATAACAATAAATTATCACAATCTGGATAAAGTTCAGAGATTACATAACTACGACCAATAATTTAAATAATAAATTTTTAAATCTTCCTTATTATTTTAAAGATAAAAAATATAAAATAACGATCATTCATTAAAAAAAATCAGACACTAGGTTCAATTAGGAACGATGGAAATGATGAAAAAAGTCAGTTTTGTCTTCATGATTATTTTTCTGTTTATTTTTTAGCATGAAACCAGGTTTAATTTTATTATTAAAAGCAAAACCTACCTGTGAAACGTGTAACGAGTTCTTATCGGCATCGCTATAAACCGCGACCGTTTTTACGCCCAATCGTCGGGCAGTCCTCAACACACGACATGCTATCTCACCTCTATTTGCAATTAGTAATTTGTCTATCTTTCTCAAAGTACTCCTCCATCTTCTTGTAGTTATTTGAACGCCCAAATTTGTGCTAAAATTATACCAAAAAAATCTCATTTTGCCATAAAACCCAATTTGAAACATATGACATAAGTAGTGAGTAGTAATTGCATATAAAACGTGTTTTATTTTAATTAAAAGTTGTTAAATTGCCAAGTCATCACTAAAATAGAAATGTACTCACTTTCGTAGAAATATACTCCACAACGGCATTTTTATCTTGATTTTAATACCACAATTTTATAACTACTAACTAAAATGCGATTCTTATCATAATGATACTGATATCAATGAAGAAATGGTTGGCCTCTGCTGACCTTCATTCTTGACAATAATAACTTTTTGTTTTAATAAAAATTAAAAAAACAAGTAAATATCGACGATTTATAATTGTGCAATCCTTTATTGTCAAAGGACACAGACTTCTTACATAAAATACTAAATTATACAATTTATTTCTATCTATTACAATATTTTACAATTGCGTACACAAAAAGTAATACAATCACAAGTTTTAGATGCGAGTTATCCATGTTATTAAAAATATTTTCGCAAACTCGTGCGCTTCAATAATTTTGAATTGAAACCAAAACGAAAATAAATACGTTATTAAAAATATTCTGTTGGTAAAAATCACAATAATTAAAGTACATTTCAGTCAACTTTAACCACACTATAAATTTTCCTAATAAACCAGAAACAGGCGAAGAATCCAATCGAACCAGTTAACAAATTGAATAAAAACACCATAATTAAAGTATAGCCAAAATACAGGAAAGCAGATGCTGTATCCTCGATCTGCAATTTCGTAAAGAAGTAATGACAACAATACAGAAACAAATAAACTGCTGTAAACCCGGACGTCAAATACGACCGCCACCACCAATGGTAATCCTCTGCACATAAATGGAAATAACACAAAAGAATCGTTGTCTCTGCACATGTTATAACTAAAATAATAAATACTAAAAATAGAAAACCGAACATGTAATACATCTGAGACGACCAAATCGAATTCAGAATAAAGAAAAGTTGAATAAAAATACAACCAAAAGGTAGCACACCCCCCATTACGATCCCAGGAATCGGCTGTGTATAAATCGATTGTTCGGGGATCAACCTGGGAATTTGATTCGTCCGCACCGGATGCTCAAGTGCCTGCAAAATTTTCTTTAAAACTGTACTCACAATTTACCAACTTACTCTTTTCCTGAACCCGAAAAACGCCCCCACAAACGTCAGCGGCACCGACACCAACAACCACAACGCCAACAGCCCCACCAACGTGCTGAAAGGCACGGCTGCGGAGCTCCCTTTACTCCACAAAACCAGATTCATTACAAAAAACAGACCAAAGACAATTCCAGGCGCCAGCATCGACGTCAACAAAACATTTGATTTCCATTTCTCCCCACCGAAACTCTTGTAAATCCTCGCTGAAACGTACCCTGCTGGAGAGCCCAACAAAACATACAACACCATAGCACAAGTCATCAAAGCCCCCCGATTTGCCGGACTCAAAAAACCAAGACAGGCGAAAGCTAGCGTCACCAAAGTCATGAAAAACACTTGGACGCCGGAGCCCAGGAGGACCGAAAGAAACATTCCTTTCCGTGGAGGGCGGAAGACGTCTCCGTGGACCAGTTTCCAGCCAAATTCTTCCTGTAAAAATGACAGTAATGCGATTATGTGATGGGAATTTGACGACAAACCTGGGCGTCTTCGCCGCTATCAATCTGGTTGTACCTCGCGATGTCTTTGTGGAGGGTTCGCAGCATGATCATGGCGACCATTCCCGATAGAAATAATACAATCACGAGCGAATTTAGAATACTGAACCACTGGATGTTTGTGTGGGGCATTGATTCCAAAATGTAGTCCCATCGGGATGACCATTTTACGGCGTTGTTTTGGATAAATGTGACAGAGTAGGTGTAAGTTATTTCGTATTCCTCTTTGGGTTTTAGAGAAGTTTTCAATTCCAAGAGTTTTGTGTTCTGCTTTGAACAGTCTATTTTGCTGAAATGGAAATACAATTTTTTGTCAGTTATTAAAGGTAAAGGAGAGTACAAATTCTGCTAAATTAACATCAAAATACAATTATAATTTATAAGTAATATTTTTTTTTCAAATTCTTTGTTTTACTCTATTTTCGCATTCGTATTTGATTCTTTATTTAGGTTTTTGGAATTTTAGGTAAGTTTTAAATTCTAGTCGATTTTGCGAAAATGGAAAGATAGTCTAACAGAAATTTTTGTGAGCTAAATACGAGTTTTGGGGGTGTTTTATTAGGGAGTAAAACTGGAAAGTAATATAAGAATGAATTTTACTAAATTAGGTTAAACATTTATTATTTTGAATAATAAATAAATTAATTAATATGTTTCAGAACTCGCGCCCCTGAGAAAAATCCCGTAAGGTAAGATATGGAATATGGAAAAAATGTTAAAAAAATTCTATCTATAAAAACTTCGAAATTATGAGAGTTAAAATTTTGCACTTTGACTCTATTTATTTCTGTGTTTTTTTTTTGGTACAGACTATTAGCAGAGGAAACAAGGAAGTTGTATCCTAAATTATAACTATGTTTAATGTTTTTTGTGGCGCTTATTAGCAAAAATTTTCTACTTTAATTAAATAATTATAAAAACAACAACAATAACATGATGATTTTGTATGTTTTTTCATAATTATTTAATAAAGGTATAAAATTTTTGCAATCAAAAAATTAATAGACACAAAAAATGTCAAACAACAAAAGTTTTAACAGATAGTTTTTTAATTATTTTTTCCATTTTCTTCTGGGGCACGAGTTCTGAAACACCCTGTATACAACTGGCAAAGTTATCCGAAAAAAATAGCTTTTTGATAAACTTTTAAATTATTATTTTAGTATATCTACACATACATATTATGTGAATTCTGTATCAAAATGCAGTGTTTAAATTATTTTTGGAAATTCAAAATATCATATCCTGTAACACGGTAGCGTGACCACCAAAAAGCTAATTAAATTAACAACAATACCTTAGATGATTAAATATGCTTTGTCTACTTACACACTTAATGTACTTAATTAATTTTATTACAAACTACAACTTTGTTCAGCAAATATTTATGTAGTTAGATACTGAAACAGCGAGACAGTTTAAACGCAAAATAACGTTTTGCAATATCTAAATCGGAATTCAGAAAATGTCTTATCAAGGTAATAAATACATCATTTTCCAATCCAAAAAACTATGGTGTAACAACTTTCCACATAAACACTTGATCGCAGATAAAGGTATAAAAAACCAATCAATTAAACAAAAAATCCAAATTAATTTGAAATCAAATCTCACTGTTCAAATATGTATAAATTTTGCGTTTAATCCCAACGGAGAATAAAGTCACGCTTTATTCCTTCGGGAATAAAATAAATTAAACATCGCTTTTGAGTGTTTTTTCACATAAGCAAACTCCCTGATGTCGATTTATTTACTCTCAAAATTGCAATTCAATTAACTGAATAATTTCGACATTATTTGACAAATTTATCATTCTCTGATGATATTGTTAATCTAGTGCCGTTGGCAGAAAAATGTTATATGCATCCCCGAAATAAACATGAATGAAAATGCCCTCAATTCGCTTCGGTCGCCTCTGGTGTTACCTACATAAATAACTAGAGCACACACAAATTGTCCTTGTAAATGCAAAAACTACTTATAATAACAAAGTTACCTACTCTCTATGGTCTATGCTCCTTGGAACAACTTTAACTGAGATAATCCTGCCCCCGTTACTCTTGAACTTATTTCCCCATTCCTCCTGTTCTCCAGAATGATATGTAATCGTCAAATCTACATGATTGTAAATGTAGTAAGCATCCTGTTTATCAGGAGTCCTTAGACAAGTATCACGCCCATCTTTGGCAAAGCATCCCATTTGAAAGCCAGTAGTGCAAAATTGTTTCTGATCCTCAGTCTCGTAACAACTTGTTACTGGCATATTATCAACAATCCAATGGTGTTGATAATTAAGACTGATGCCTTTTCTCAGAATGCTCAAACGTCTGTTTGCACTTGGATCTGAACCTGAGTATTTCTTTGTACAAACTGCCTTGCATGTTATATTTTTCATAAACTCAAGGATGTATGGAGATGGGCGGATGCGTTCGCCAAAGACAACCTGGCCCAGGTTCTCCACTGGAGACGGTTGGTTTTCATCGGGTTGGCAGAAATCAAAATGATTGTACTCATAGGGAATGACTGATTCTTCAGTATTTAGACGATTTACGTATAATAATACTTCCGACTGCAACATATTCAATAAGATAATAAATAAAACGAGTCAAATACTTACTTTACACGTGTCTGATTCGCCTTTCCGGCAATAATTTACAGGCGCCAAACCAGGTAAATAAAATGCTTCAACTCTAGTTTCATGCCACAGAAATAATGCACACAAAACGAGTAAATTCATGATTGTTACTTATTGAATGGAATATCGGGGCACAATTTTCATTAAAAATAAATTGTTGCCGATAACAAATTAAAAATCACCCACACTAAATCGGAAACGTCACCAATAAAAACTACTGATAAAGGATATAACCTCAAGAGAATGACGTTGAAACTTCTCTAATTATTCTTAATGTTGATTTATGCGTTTAATGTTTTCCAAAACTGTTAGAAACTAAAGAAATGTGCTTGATTTACTAATTTGGTACAAAAATTTACGGTTTTTTACGGAGAATAATCATGTTGCTGTTTGACAAAATTTACTAACAAAAGTGCCAACCACACAAAACCAAATCAATTTTTTAAATTCAATTATTGTGTTTTAATCAATCTTAATTTAAGTAAAGTTATAATATTATGTCTTTTCTTAATGGTTATAGTGTAATTACGTGACGTATAATTTTTATTCTTAAAAATTCTCCTTGTTAATATTTTTCTGTGGTTGCCGCCTCTTGAAAAGCTTCCATATTAGTCACCGTGTGCGCATGCGCCTTTTGTTGATTACAAGCGAGTTGTTTAATCGTGTTATTACAGAATTATTATTAGTTTTTTGAATAAAAAATGGATGAAAATTAATTAGTATCGACTACGGTTATATCTAGGATTGTTGTGACAGGGTAATGCAACTTGCTGCTTGTTCATAATTTGTGTTTGTCGCCGCGCTAATGGCGTCATTTTTTCCCCTAACCTCTAAGCATAATTTTTTCTCTAGATGCGGCGTAAAAGCGCTCGTAACGCCCAAAAAGCGTCTCCAGAGAAAGCAGTGAAAGAAACGGAAACTCCCCCGAAGACTCGTCGATCGAGGCGTCGCAAAAGATCGCCATCGAAATCGAGCGAATCTGAGGATGAAGTTCTAACAATAACAAAGCGTGCCCCAATTGAAGCAACCCCGGATACTACAACTAAGAGTCATACTCCGAGTGACGAAGAGACTTGTGATGAACCGGTGTGGAAGGTCACGTCTTCTGAGGACACTCCCAAAGGGGAGATTCAAAAATTAAAGATTTGTCTGACAAGGCCTTCTCCGGATTCACCTGATAAAAGCAAGACGCGTCGTAGTAAGTCTAATAGTCAAACTGAAGACGACGCTACGAGTTCTGAAGATAAATCGTCAACGAGACGAACTCGTTCAAGGGGATCTCCACTTGTTAGAAACGACGGTTTGTCTAGTCAAGACGGTGATGAAGAAGTGGAAGAGAAGAAAGGTAAAGGTAAGTCTAAAGGTAAACATAAGTCAAAAATAGAAAAGTCACCGCACTTAAGCGAGCCTGAAATACAACCGAACAATGAAATTTCTGAAAATGTACAGGTGACACCTCAGTCACCCTCTATCGATAAGCGAGTTGATAATGAGAATGACTCTAAGGTCGATGTCGACGATAAAAATATTAATGAGAGTGTCCAAAGGCAAGAAAATGTCAACGACGTTGATAAAGAACAAGTTGGTAATAAAACCGTGGCTGAGTCACAAAATGATGAATCTGATGATGAGCCTCTCAGCATTATTAAAAAAAATGTATCAGTTGACAAACTTGTTAATGAAAATACACACTTGAGTCCTGAACCAGAAAAAACAAATGAAACACCTACTCAAAACGAACCTTCTGAATATCAAGACTCTGATCACGTTACAAATAAACATGAAGTACAAACCGTAATTGACGAGAAACAAGAAGATGATCAGGTCGAAGAACAAATTCCAGAAGTCGAAACAGAAAAAATTGAAGTTGAAGAAAAAACATCTGAAAGTGTCATAACTGACGAAGAACCTTTAAAAGAAACAGAAGTAGAAAAAGTAGAAGACATATCAGCTACATTAAATGAAACACAAGATGTTGAAATGGCAAGTTTAGAAGAAAAGTCAGAGGAAACAAATGCAATAAGTGAAGATACAACTGAAACAGAAGAACCTCAAGCTTCTAAAAGTATTGTTGAACAAGAAAATATTGAACTTAATCAGGAAACCTCTCCTCAAAAGACACCAGAAGTACCTGTTGAAAGCACTCAGGTTTCAAAAGAATCCGCACATATTGAGAAGAGTCAGCGGGATAATGTTGAAAGCACTCAAGTTTCACAAGAATCTACACATATTGAAAAGAGTCAGCCGGATAATGAGGGTAAGTTCTTTACATCATTACTCACGCTGTTTAAGTGGAAAAAAAACTAAAAAACTGATCATTTTTTAATTTCTTAATAAAAAAATTTACCACCAAATCCACCTAATTTAACAGTTTTAATGGTAAATTGTTAGTGAAATATTTTTCTTCGGATTATATGCAAAATGCATATTTGTTATTAAGAGGTATATCAACAAAATTGTAAGTTTTCTTTGCATATCTAATGTTTTTTGATTAAAATAAGCCAATTAAAAAATGCATATTTTGGCAACTTCGTGCATATTTTAGGAAATAATGCATATTTGTGCATAGTTTCTTTAAATCACAAATTTCCGATTAAAAATTTCAGTTCAAGTTAAAAATTGGCCAGTTTAAGAAAGATGATCCGATTACAAAATATGTTAAAGAGAAAACAACCAGTAATTCGTAAGCCGGACTCAAAGAATTAATATCTTGCTGAGTGTTTCCTTTTTAAATTTATTTTATACAGGGTGAATATGAACTTTTTTTTTTAATAATTTGCCTCTGGAAAATAATAATTAATATAAAATGAAGTAATATAAAAAATCTGATCGTATTTTCAAAACGAAATTTTATTTTGCTTTGAGTTACGCGAATTTATTTGTCAAAATGTAATTTATGTAATTTTTTTTTAATTAATAAAAAGTAGATAGTCTCTAACACAGTTGTTTTTGGGAGAGTATACAAAACATATTTTTTAGTGGGTTACCATTTAAAAAAAATAAAATTGTTGTAGAAAACAAAAACAAAAAATTCGAAATTTAAAACGTATGTCTGTGGAAGATAAAATGTCACAGTGACAAAGGAGAAATGTCAAAATATTTTTTATGTAAATTATGACAGGAAACCGTGGTGGACGTTTTTTATGAATAAACACCAACAAAATCTTATTTTAGTTTGTTTTGAGACGTTTCATAGAATAATTCAATTTAATTAGCTCAATGTTTTAATTTTAATAAAATAATTTTTTGACATCTAAATAACATACGAACTGCCATGCAACATACGTCCTCAACTAGGACGCCTACTTGATAGAAAGACTTTTTGATCGCACTGTAGTTTAAGCCAAAAATGTTTGGTTCCATACTTTTTATTCACCTGGTATAATAAATAAATCCTTCTATGTGGATAAGTAGTTGCCTGCAAATGAATTTTAGCAAAATTGTTTAAAGTGATGTAATAGTATCTTTATTTTGACGGTAACATGTGATCTGAAAAGTACAGATTTCTTAGAAACGCTTAATTACTAGGTTATTAAAATGGCTTGTTTGAGGCAAAACCAATTTATTTATTCTCTTTCGTTCATCGTGTGATGCGATTCAAGATGATGAAAATACAAACTTTAGTGTACTCGAGTAAAAATTTATTCCAACTTTGATTTTTTATTGTTAAAAGTTTTGCATATCGATGCATATTTAGCATATATTCGAGCATATTTCTTAATATTTTGTGCATATTTTTGTGAAAATACGTGCATATACAGGGTGCGCCAGAACTCGCGCCCCAGAGAAAATTCTCAAGTAAGGTAAGATACCAGGAACATGAAAAAAATGTTTAAAGAATTCTGTCAAAAAATTTTGACATTTATTTTTTGACATTTGACATTTTTTATATCTATTTAATGATACTGATGATCTTATATATGTTTTTTTTTACAATTATTTAGTAAAGGGACAAAAATTTTGCCAATAAAAACCACAAATAACATTGAACAGAGTTACAATTTAGGATACAGCTTCCTTGTTTCTTCTTTTAATAGCCTATAGCAAAAAAACTTGGAAAATTATTTTTCCAACAGAAATAAATAGAGTCAAAGTGCAAACTTTAAACCCTCATAACTTTGAAATTTTTATATATAAAATTTTTTCCATGTTCCTGGTATCTTACCTTATATTTTTCTCTGGGGCGCGAGTTCTGGCGCATATGCGCATATTTTACGGATTTTTCGTGCATATAATCCGAGCCTTACTTATAACTATACACTTTAGGACAGTTTGTATCGTTTTCTTTTCTCAACTTTTTATTGTTCTTAAGTAGTTAATATTTTTTTTCATTTTAAAAGACAAATTTTAGAAAGATATTGATTGGTTTATAGATCGACATCGGAGTCCACGCCGTAGACTCCAACGCAGTAACGACTACCTGAAAAGCGACTCCAAAGAGCAAGAGGAGTCCATTAAGAGCGGCCCCATTAGACCTTTCAAAACCAAACGTACTTGGGAGGGCAGCTTAAACTCGACCTCTTCTTTGCTTAAAGTCGATCTTGACAGCATACAAGTTGTATGTCCAACTATCGAGTTTCCCGAAGAACCCGATCTCAATTTGGAGGTTGAAAAAGAACGGCGGAGATCTGTAACTGAGTCATCAGGCAAAAAACTGGAACGCAAAGTATCCGTCGAGTACAAGTCGGACACTTCTGAAAGACCGTCGTTTGAAAAACAGAATTCTGTGAATTCTTCTACTCAAGATGGTGAAGATAATTCGAATATCATCGCGTTCAATAGGAAAATTAGTATCGTTGATGACACTGCGAGTAAACTGAAACCGCCACCAAGTCCGGCAAAAAATCCCGTTTCGAATATTCTCTACATTACGAATCTTGTCAGGCCTTTTACTGTTAAACAGTTGAAGGAGTTGTTGGAAAGGACCGGGAAAGTGCAAGAGGATGGGTTCTGGACTGACAGGATTAAATCGAAATGTTATGTCCAATACGAGACCCAAGAGTAAGATTTTTTTTATTTATTTGGGTACTAGTTTAATCATTGGTTATTGATAGGGAAGCTGAAGCAACGAGAAACGCCTTACATGGAGTTCAATGGCCAATAGGAAACGGCAAAAAATTAATCATCGACTTTGCAACGGCTGAAGACATGGAAAATGCGAAGAACCCACCGGCACCACCTCCAGTTGCTGTTCCAGATACGAAAGTTTCAACAAAAGAAAATTTGGTTAGTTTTTATTGATATAGTTATGTATAAAACATTAAATTTTGTGGTTTAGGAACCAGTGGAGAGTAAACAAGAAAAAGCCCCCAAGGAAGTGGAGAAGAAGAAACCAGAAGGACCGGTTAGAGAATGGGACATCGGGAAAAGGGACGTGCGTAGAGACCGATCAAGGAGTAGAGAAAGAGGTCGCAAACATCGGCGTTCACCAAGTCCATCAGATGGTAGTACATTCTTGTCAACATTTTATAAAATTTAATATTTTTTTTTATAGATTTTATCACCAGGAAACAGAGGAAAGCTGAAGACTCCGTCCCCCAAAAGTTGATGGATGATCTCTTCTTGAAAACGAAAGCCACTCCCAGCATCTATTGGCAGCCTTTGTCACCTGAAGAGGTATTTATTTAAAATTTAGTGTTGATTTTGCAGTGCGCTTTTTTGTTTTTATAGATATCCATGAAACAGCAGCAGCGACTCATCCGCATGGAGGAACATAAAAGACGTATGGAAGAGAATTCGCGTATGAAAGGGAGAGAAATGGGGAGGGGCGCGTTTCGACGTAGATACGATTAATCAGGAAAGAAAGTCTAAAGTTAATTTTGTTGTGTGTGTGTGATGTGTGATAGTTGTGTGCGTGTAAGTTTTGTAGTAAAAATATTTGATTTTAAATCCCTATCCTATTTTTTTAATTTTGTTTGAGTGAGAGTGGATAAATGGGGCGATAATCCTATTTTTTGTAGGATTTTCAGTATAGGTTTCACACTTGACAGTTTCGTTCAACGAGGGACTTTGAGAGAAGCATTAATTTACACGTTAGTGGAAATAGTAGCGTTTCACACAAACTAATTGCTGTTAAAAAAAGTATTGTATTATTTCGTGAATGTTTTCCGATGAAAAAATGAGTTGCTGTAAAACCATAGATTTGACTCAATATTAAATCTTTATTATGATCCTTGAATATTATTACATTTTTATAAATTATGAACATGGTTTTAAAGATGTAAATTTACATTCATTGCAATGCTCAAAAAGGTGCATAGTAAAGTATTTCACATGTACAAAAGTTATCCAACTATCATTATGTACATCGTTGCAATAAAAACAAAATAACATCAAGCTAACTATTTATTACACTAAACACTACACCTAATTTTAACAAATTGCAGTTATACTGGGTTTGTTTGGTAATCGTAGGATGGAATTCAGACTGGATTATTTTAGGTAAAATTCCGTTTTTTCATGTTAATGATCTAACAATGCATGAAATAGCAAGCAGTGAAATTAAATTCCGTTTTGAAATTGTATGACGTTCAAAAATGATGCCAATGTACTACTTGTTTGTTAAAAAATAAGGTATGTTTGAACTGAGAAAAATATCAGTCCAACTTGCTTCTATTGAATACCAAAACTCTAATTATATCTACACTACAATCTAGATCAGAAAATTTACTTAAAAATATTAAAATTCCTAAAAATGTTAACATTTTTGAGTATTTTCCTATTTATAATTTTGGAATGTTTTCAGTATGGAGTTTGTTTTAGAAGACAATCTACAAAATAAATAAAATTGAGCTAAACGATTTCTTCGTACTAGGTCTCACAAGCGGGTAGTTCGATTGTAGCAGCTAAAGCAGGCAAAAATCACTAAGATTAATTCTACTGAAACTACACTAACAAAATAACAAACCTTTCTAAAAGACGTCGTTTTAAATCAGGAGGATAAGTTACGTATATGTACTCGTTATCTTTATCTGGAGCCAAGTAATAATCCTCAGTGTAAATCTGATGACCGTCTACTTGTGGTGGAGGTTCATGGCGATGGACATGAGCTGGTGAAGGTGTTGATCTGTCGGTCATACTAGCACTAGCAACACTGACGTCATCGGTACTAAATTGTTAACACTTTGTACGTTTTTTTTTTTAATTCAACAACACAAAACTTACTCGAACAAGACCCAAATGATGTAATAACACATGCAGATACCAAGAGATAGAACCATTATTATCATACATAGCAAACCCCAAGGGAAGCTACGGATATCACCCTGCGTATCCTCCCAGTATCGGTCACAAGTCAGGTACCAACAAACGGCCCTATTTAATTCGTCTGTAATAAAGTAATCGTTTTTAGGAATATTTTAAAAATTTAAATGGTATTAATTACACAGGGCGACATGATTTTTGGGGGTTTAAAATGTTGTCGTTTTTTACTAATTTGGTGGTGCTGATTACAAATCCATCACTCGTTTTATTGTATCACATCAGATTGTCAAAAAAAAAAACTATGTAGCGGCAATTTTTACTTAATTCATAAAATTAAATAAAACCATCCAGTTTGAGCTCTCTGTCCGCGAGTTTTGCCACGTTTCGTGAGAAACATGTGAATTACAACAGCAACAACATCCACTAGAATACCCGTGCCATAGCCATCACTTCACCGACAACCTCGCAACTGCGTTGTTTTGAGGTGAAATAGGTCAAAACCAGTTAATTTTTGTGTAAAAGAAAAATCTGTGTTACAACTCAACTCTACTGACAAATTTTAAGCCAAAAAGTTCCACTATTTCATCCAGAAAAAAACATTGTGAAGTGGCGATGGCTGTGACACGACTTTTAATATTTATATTGATTAAGAGTGAAGGGTTTATATTAATGAAGCTTTAACACTTGTATTCGGGTCATAATTGGACTGTATTAGTGTGTTATGTTTGAATAATATTCGTTTTTTACAATAAGTGTAAAAATCAATCCATAAAAATTACTCTCAGGCGTATTTTTTGGACAAACGCAAATGATATGATTTAGAATAAGAGTAATATAAATAATTGAAATTGATATTTCTCTTGAAATTGTTTGAAAAAATATATTTAACTAACTATTTGATTTAATCTTCAAAAATTTTTAATAAACTTGTTTTAATTTTTGTAGAAAAATTAGATGTGATAGGAAAAAAAGCGGATAATCTAAATTCTAGACAAATGAAATAAAAAGAAACAGCTTTTAAAATTAAAAAATCCCTCAGAAATTGTTCATGTGACGCCCTGTTTTATGTACAGTTACGGAATTAAAATTTCGGGCAGTATTTTTCTCTCACTTTAAAAAGCTCACTGTAAAGTACCCTTTACTGTCATCAAGGATGTTTTAGAGTTTACATTAAGAAAATGACAATATAAAATTTTAATTTCGCAACTGTACTGCCGATTTAAAATGGAACTGAAAATGGAAATTTAAATGCCATGTGGTGTTACGTTAAAATATAACAATGAAGCATGCAAAAAAATTGCGTGCCAACCAGAGGTGAAAATTGTTAAAGCTATACTCCTATTTTTAGAATACAGTATTTGAAAATCGTTAAACTTCCATTTAAATTTCATCTAAATTTAACGAAAAAGTTAAAAAAAGAGTATATAATAGTTGTTTTTTTTTATTTGGCTTTTGTATGAATACCAAATTTAAGAAAATCGGTAATGTGGAAATTGTGTAATGAAAAAATTGTGTTAATATGTAGATTCTTAAATTTTGATTTCTCTTACTGAAAATTCTACAACGCATAAGAAATTATTAGTTATTATTTAATGTGCCAGAATTTCTTTTGGATTTTACACTTAATTGTATTTAAACTTAATACAAATTTTTGATAATTATGTGGGTTAGAGTTTACCATAAAAAATTGATGATTATTTTGCTAAAAAACCTACTAAATAAAATCCGTCATTAAATGAGTTACATTATTCAGTATCGTCACCAAATGCTGGTGCAATTTGGCTTAAAAATCAAACCTAAATTGGATTGTTTTTTTATTAGTTTGGTAAAAAATTACGCTAAAATCCATTTTTGAAAACTTTAGAAACGCCTGTTTGTGTCCAAGAGAAAGGCATAATTTCAACACAAACTACCTTCAACTTCTTTAAAATCCTTCAACGAAAGCTGTATTAGCAACCCCGCGATGCAATCCCGCACCAAAATCTCGCATTTCGTCTTAATTTTCTGTAATTCTTCCGGTTTACAATTCGCTTTCAATTTTTGCAGTTCCGCTATCCTCTGCTGCCTGTTATCAGGTGCCGGCAAAGCCGAATCCACCAGGTCGTTTTGACACACATTATTTGAACTATTCTGCAATTTGTCTTCGTCGCTTGCAGATTGGCGCTCTTCTAAAACATACTTTAGCAAAAATCGGAGAAATTAGAAAAAAAATACCGTTTCTGTTAGGCGCTTCCGGTGCCTCATTCTTCTGGCAATGCTTGGTGGGTCTCGTTGCTTTTCCGGTCTTCTGCAAATGTGGATAAATTCCATCTTTGAAGGTGTATTTTGCGACTTCGCGTGGCCCGGAAGTCGCCAAGGCTTTAGTGTACGAGGATGCTTCGCGCCAAATTTCTATATCCGTGTTGACGGTATCTGGATATACTGTTTTGGGGTCTTGCGTTATCAAAACGTCACACCTCATAATGTCGCAGTAGTCTGCAAGGCACACGGCGTCTTCGGCCTGGAAAAAAAGGGTAAACCAGGAAATTGGGGTGCTTTTTGATACCATATTAATGTAACCCTTATGACGATTGTCGAAATGCATATCCAAGTATTTCTCCTCGAAAAATGACTTGCCGCAGAGACCGCATGTCCATTGGGACGGCCGGTGTTGTTGCTTGGCGGCTTGTTGGGGCCCGAAAATGTCTCTAATGGGGTGAAAGGGGCATTCGATGGGTAACCTGACTTTGTATTTTTCTAAAATGGGTATCCATTTGCTCTGGATGATTTTTCGCACGATTCGGGCATTATCTCGCGGGCATGAGATTTTGAAAACTGTGGGGCCCGGCCATGGTATTAAAGAAAGCATAAACAACGCAATTATCTGAAATTGATTTTAGTTGTGTTTTAAAAATTCATAGAGAAATGGGATGCGCTCGTAATATCGATTTGCGAACATCATTTTTTACGAAATTGTTCACATTGAACAAAAATCGACATACCTGCACGTTGAAATAATTGGACTTCATTCATATTCTTTACAGGTACTAGGATTAAAGAAAATTCTACCTTTCTTGTGGCATTTGTACAGCATCGTATGCTACGACGCCGAAGACGCTGGACGTCGCCGCAAGTTGCTAAGCGACGTTCACGTTTATTTAACCTTCAAAAACTATTTAATTATTCACTTATGACGCCACTTTATCAAAATTAAAGCAACATTTAAGAGCTGATCCTGAGGTCCGGTGCTTTTCCAATTTTTTTCTTGTTATTGATTTTTAACGCCGGTTGTTTATACAACCAAAATTACAATTGTCACTTTTGACACTTGAAGGTTATGTTCTTCAGCACCTGATTCTGAAATTTTTCTTAATTAATTAAAAAAAAATGGCTTTAGTTGCCAGAGGAGGTAAATAAAATTACTGATTCATGATTTTGTCTTTTAAATTACAGTTTTAGCCCTTTTTGAACGTTTGAGCCCCCTCGTCCAAGCCAAACGTTTCAGAGGCAAAATCAATATTCAGCGCCCCAAACCCGTACATCCGGAAAGAGCCATTTTAATGGAATTAACAAAACCATTCTTTATCAGTAGCAAAAAAGGCAAAAAACCCATAGACTTGTGCACAAAATTACAAGATAAATTTGTTAGAGATGAACACAACCCATTTCAACAAATAATCGCTGGAGAATTGAGAATGTGGTTCAACACTTCACGACTAGTCGCCTTTTATCACTTGAATCCCATGAAAGCAGATCAAAGATTTAAAGCTTATGCAATGTTTAAAAAAGATAACATGCATTTAAAACAGTATGGCAAGAAAACCCTTGAAATTGCATTAAAGGATTCAAAATTTGAACCGGTTTTGGATTTTTATGTCTCGCAAAACATGATAGTGTTCAGTCCGGAACCAGAAGTTAGGAAATTGTTAAAAATCACCAAAAAGTTTCCCCAGCTTGTCTTATTAGGTATTGTATAATTCAGTTCTTGTTTGCAATTTTTAATGAGTTTTGTATTTAGCTGCCATATTTGAGGGAAAATTTGTAAGTAAAGATGAGTTAATGGAATTAGAGAAAATACCAAACTTGCAAACAGCTCAAGCAGTTTTGGTTCAAACTCTCAACAGTGCGGCCACCACAATACATCAACAATTGAACCAACACCAAAATACCTTAGTTTCACAACTCCAACAAAGAATAAAGCAATTGGAATAGTTTGATAAATATATTTCGTAGATCATTTCTTTTTGCCTTTTTTCCCTTTTCCTTTTTTCTTCCCTTTTTTGCCCTTCTTCTTACCTGGAGCGATGTCCGGCTCTAAGTGGTGGTTTACACGTAAAGTAAAATTAGGCAAACACAAGAACCTGACTAATGGCAGATTTCTGACATACAGTTTGCAGAAATGAACCATATTGTTTTTAATTTCTTCCAAATTGAATAATTTGATACTGTGTGGAGGAAACTAAAAAAATAATATAATTTTAATCACACTGTAGGTAATTTCCTTACCGGTAGAGAATGACACATTTGCAATTCTTTAAAATATTCATACACTTTTTCTGGACCAACATCCAATACACTTGTGAAAAATAAATGAGTTAGATAGAACTGTGACAATAAAGCTCCAGTTTGTTCTACGGTATAATTCGAAGAAGTGCAGAATTTAGTTACAGAGTACATCAACTCTCTGAATATGATTCGGGGAAGCCCCTTGGGTTTTCTGTGCAGTTTGTTCTCTGCAACATAAAATTTGCAACCTTTGAAACGATTGGGACCTTTTTACCGATGAACTGTCTTCTGAGTCGTTTACTCTTAATTCCCAGCAAATGGATGACTTCAGGTTTTGTTAAATAATCCCAGGTACAAATGTGTGCATCCGCAACTGGAAATTTAGTTCGCTTGCAGGCTAAGTATTCTTCAGTTTGTGAGTCCTCAGTGTCGCTTGGAACACTGCTCTGCTCTGGGGGTGTTATAAAGTAATTTTTAATGTCTATTTCGTATTTGTTGGCATTTAAGGCGATACTGTCAAATGCATTTCTATTCATTTTCGTTTCAAAATTCCCGCTTTCGTTCAAAATTATTGATTTGTTAGAATTGAGCTAGTGCGCAGGTTCACAGTACGAATTTTGAATTCGGACGATGAATCGGCCTTACTCGTTTCACAACTTGTGCAAGATGGCAGACTTTGGGGAAGATGTTGTGATGGATTCTGAAGATTTGATAATTCCGAAAAACCCAGCCGAGTAAGTGCAAAAATTACCACAATTAGATTTTTTCTCCGTTTTGAGTATTGTGAGTTTGGGGTTTTACGTCGAAATGTCGTTGACACGAGTGTCACTGACTCACATTTGTTACTTGCAATTTCCCACAATTAATTGTTATTGATTCGGTTATTTCAAGTGTCCCACTTGGTGCAGTTTTAAATTTTATTTGTGCAGTTGTAATGATTTTTGCGGGTTATTTTTAATCTTAAGGTCGTACACCTTTGTAATTATTGGTTAACTCCTCCACAGTTCAGTGTTTATATTTGGTCTGGCGTGCAAATTAACAATTTAACCTTTTGTTTGGACAGTTATTTTATTTATAACGTGAATTTTATGGCTCATGCGATATTTTTTATAACTTATTGTCACTGTGACACATCTGCGGTTCTTACCAATTTATAACAACGAGGAAGACAATGGAAGTTCATCATTGCCACAATATGTAAGTCTTGTTTTCCAATTTGTTATTCTTATAATTGGGGAATTAGAAGGACCACGTTTTTATATAAGATTATCTCTGTTGTTTATTTAACGACAAATGTAACGTACAGAAGGAATAAACATTGACCACAGAATGTTGGTTTTTGATAAGATAAATTAAACAATGCTGATTTACTTATAAAGTCGAATTGTGACTGTGATTGTGATCAAAGTTGAAGAGAAACCTATTAAAAAAGCCCTAATCTTGCTATGGAGTAGCCACGTTATAAAATCCCAAATTTGTCAATTTTATTGCTTATTGCTATAATAACATTTAACGGCCCTTAAATTTTTACAATTTTATGACAATAATAATAATAATTATTATTATAAACCCCTTAACTGTTTAACATATTAATTTGCTAGTTTGTTCGATATTTTTGATTAGTCACGAATGTAAATCAAATCTATTGATAAAATACAAAGTGATCAAGAATGAATGAATCTGTTGGCAATCCTGACTTTAATTCTTAAAGGAAACCACTGGAGTATACTTCTGATTAACAAGAATTTAACCATGTTGGGGGGTACGACAAGTATTTATCAAAGAAAACGGTATCCGTTTGCAGTCTTACAAATTATTAACAATTTGTTGCCAACTGAAACAGTCCTAAATGATCACGCTGTATTTATTTATATAGAAAAGATGAAAAATGAAGTTTGAGAATTTTACAATTTTTACTCGTAACTAAAAAAAAATGGTTTTGTAGCTACTCGATTAATTAAAGTATAAAACGTATTGTCTTCATTACACTATTGTTTAACAGGGCTTGTTTAATTGCCAAAGTCAAAAACGTCTAAGTTGTCAAGCTGCATAAAAAAATAGGTAATAGGTACAGTTTTAGCGGGCTTATTCATTTGATAAAATTAAAATTTTGAATTACGTTGCATTGAGCTGTAGGAATTACAAATTTCGATTTAAAAACTTACTATACATAATAATTTTAATAATTTAATGATTTTTACATTTATGGGTGAAATTGTGAAATCAAAGAATCTGATGCTTTTATAACAAAAAAAATATTAAAGTCAATTAATCTACAAGTACTTAATTGTACCAAAAATTTAAAATTGTTTTTTTATAGATGATAAACTGTGGTGATAACTGATGTTTTTAAATAAATTTCTGATGAAAGTGACCTATGCCTTTAAAATTAAGTTGGTGACACCGAATTATTGGTAATATGATATCTATGATAAGGTCGTTCAACAAGGAATTACTGTCTAGGATTTAGGGATATTTGTTTATTGGTTTATTTTAAACTACCTGTCAGCTTGTATGGATAACTCTGTTGATAGTTGACAGAATACGTCAACCGTCAACAACAATGGGTACCTAACTAACTTTAGGCATTCAAAATTACTTTTGAAAATTACAAACAACATGAAAAACGTAATTGGTATTTTTTTTAAAAGTTCTCAAATCCTAGGTGGTAATTTCTTATTGATAATACTGTATTAGTTTGTGTCAGGTGACGGGCATTCCAGCGGCCGCCTCTTGGAAATGAATAATAATTGACAATAAAAGTGTGACGTTTGAATTTGATATTTTGTATTGCCAACTTAATTTCAAAGTCATAGGATACTTCGATAAAAAATTGATTTGAAAGCAAGGTATAAAATATAGGTAGTAATGTAAATGTTTTTATTTTTTAATTTGGTGTCAAAGCTATCCATGAAAGTTTAATTGTGAACAAAACCACCATAGTTAATCTGACATTTGACACCTCGCCGAGCGTATTATGGTCCGTTCACAATACACTCACCGCCAACCATGATGCCAAATTTAAGCAAACACCCGCTATACAACAAAAGTTGACATTTTGGCGAAATCTAAAAAAATTCATATCTTCGTTATTATAGAACATACGGATTTGAAATAAAGACATTATACAGGCACTTTTTTACAAAGAATTTAGTAATGTAGTTAACTATTTTTTTCAGTTATTTGTTTAGCTGTAATAAGATAAACTTGTATTTTTTAAATGGAAATCATAGGCGGCTATGACAATTTTGAAAAGCTTATTTTTTTCTGATCTAAATAATATATTTCTAACAGAATATTTTTTTATAATTATACTTAAAAAATTAAATACATATTTTGCTTGATAATAGTTGGCCATGGAAAAACTATCTCACTCCAAATGTAAATAATAATCAATAAGAGTTTTGTGAACTGTAAAAGAGATGAAAAAACTCGATAAAATTATAAAAATTTAAAAAATACAATACGTGAACAAATATGCGAGCGTCTCAGAACAAAATTATGCATATTTTTAAAAAATCCAAAAATAAGAAAAACAAATGTGTCAACGTCAACAAAATTAAAAAAAAAATTTTTTTGATGGTCTAATGGAGGAATGATAAAGTTCCACATAGACGGAATTTGGGTATTTGAATAGCCATATGGTCATTTTTGTGTCATATAAAAAATATTTTATTGAAGAATTAAGTGTTTACAACACTAGTAGTTACAATAGTACCTAATGTTAGCTTGTTTAAAAACAATAAAATGTTATTAGTCGACAATAAGTTGATTTACGAATTATTTTGTATTTTTTTCATTACTTAGTGCTTAGAAAACTCTTTCATTAGTGACCCTTGTTGAATAATATAGTTTAAATCCTTTTAGTTGAAGATGCAACATTTTTTTCATAGCCAACTGCAAACATAAATCAAAAATAATTTTTTGCTAAAAATGTATTATAATATTCTGTTAGAAATATATATTTTTTAGATAAGAAAAAAACAAGCTTTTTAAAAATGACATAGCCATCTATGATTCCCATTTAAAAAAATACAAGTTTATCTTATTACGGCTAAACAAACAACTGAAAAAAATTGTTAACGACATTATTAAATTCTACGTAAAAAAGTGCCTGTATAATGTCTTTATTTCAAATCTGTGTCTTCTATAATAACGAAGATATGAATTTTTTCAGATTTCGCCAAAATGTCAATTTTTGTCTCTAAGTCGAAAACAAAAGACGATAGCGGGATGCGGTTTTACCCAATATTATTTTTTCAAAAAATGAGCCCCAGAATGTATTACTCATTTTTGGCTAAACCTTTTAGTTTCGGAGATTCCCTATTCGTACATCCAAAATGCAGCACCCTGTATACTGCGACTTTTTTTTTACTTTACTCTCTACAGAAGCATACAATTAATGAATTGAGTAGTGCTGTGCAACACAATTAAAGTCTGTCTATACAACATATTTGCTTGAATTTTATGGTGCAACAGAGGCAATTAACTTTTTGGACCTTTAGCGATGAAGAAACCCTAATCTCTTAATTGTAAAGGTTTGTTTTCTTTAGGGTTGATTCGATGGCCAGTTGGTCACTTTGGTAACAGTAGCCCTCATTACATCTCTCATAAAACTAGTTTGGTAAGTCAAAACCATAAAATTCAAGCAAATTAAGACGGATTTTAAACAAGGTGTTTCACATAATCTTATGAAGTCTGTGTCTGTACATGCAGTGGCGGACAATATAATCGCGTACACTGCAAAAATCAAGTAACACATTTTTTCTAATTTATTCAATGTGTAAATTTATCTTTTTTTGAAGCATCAAAGCATTTTTAGAAAAGAAGTATACTTCCTTTTTGTTCCCATCTTTTCTTCTCTCTTAAAATTGTGCTTTTGTTTAAATTGTATTAGTCTGCAACTGCGCCACTATACGCACCCAAAAATGTAATGTAATAATCTCAAAACACTAAACACAAAAAAATACACTTAATTATGATGTTTTTAGAGAAACCCTAGACTAATAATTAATTAATCATTATTTATTTTTTAGTTTTTATTTTTTTTTAAACAATTCTGTTTTCAAACAGCGAAAGGGCATAGAGGTGATCCTATCGATCTATCCTAATCGTTAACTAACAAGGAATGTTGACGTTAATTATTGCCATTTGCTTAGAGGGTGTACAATTACAATTACAACTACAATTAGTAAATTGTACATTACTGTTTACAATTTCCAAGCCCAGGCCTCGTAAAATTATGTGAAATACCTTGAATATGGGACTACGATTAAAGTTAAAAAATGCTCTGTTGTGTGGAATCTATTTTGTATTACATTTTATTTTCGTAAGGGCCATTTTATATGAATCAGCTAATATGTTTTGTTGTAGCTATTACAAAATTTTTGTTCTTATTTGGAGGTTATTAACATCGTTAGTTATTCTGCGAAATTCTTGTTAAATTTGATGTAAGATTTGTGTAAACTTCCGTTATGTCATTGGTAATGGTAATTTATTTTTTTCTTTTCTCACTGATTGTCCTTATCAATATAATTTCCTTTCTTCATAGCGTGATTCACTTCATTAAAAGGCAATTTTCACTCATTCTTGTTACACTTTCGCTCCATCGTTTTTATGAACCCACTGCTTTCAGACTTGCCGAATTGAAAAAAGAAAATGGCAATCAATTATACAAAGTCAAGCAATACCGATCTGCCCTCAATCTCTACACCGAAGCCATCGAATTATGCCCCGAAACCGCCGCCTATTACTCAAACCGCTCGGCATGTTACATGATGTTGAACAACTTTCAAGAAGCATTGGAGGATGCACGCAAATCTATAACCATCGATCCCGCATACAGCAAAGGCTACATTCGAATTTTGAAATGTGCTGTAGCTCTTGGCGATCTTACAACAGCGGAAAATGCAATCAAACAAATCAATCAACTGGACAAAAACGCCAATATCAACAATGAAAGTCGTTCTTTCGAAAAACTCAAACAATTCGAAACAGAGGCAGCAAAAGCAATGGAAAAGAAAGACTTTCGAAAAGTTGTTTATTGTATGGATAGGTGTTTGGATGAAGCGCCAACTTGCACACGTTACAAAATAATGAAAGCCGAATGTTTGGCTTTTTTGGGGAGATATCAGGAATCGCAAGAAATAGCCAACACTGCATTACATTTGGATAAAACAAACGCTGATGCTATTTATGTAAGAGGAATGTGTCTTTATTACGAAGATAATTTGGACAGCGCGTTTAATCACTTCCAACAAGTCTTGCGACTTGCACCCGACCACAAGAAAGCTATGGATATATACAAGAGGGCTAAAGAACTCAAAAAGACTAAGGAAAGTGGCAATGAAGCGTACAAAAACTGCCGATTCCAGGAAGCTTTCACTCTTTATACAGAAGCATTAGCAATCGATCCTCTCAACAAAAAGGCCAATGCGAAACTATACTTCAACCGTGCCACAGTCCAGCACCGACTTGCCAAAACTAAAGAAGCCGTCGACGATTGCACTTCAGCTCTACAACTCGACGACACGTATCTCAAAGCCCTTCTACGAAGAGCGAGTTGTTACATGGATTTGGGCGAGTACGAGGACGCAGTCCGAGATTACGAAAAAGTTTGCAAATTGAATAAGAGTCGAGAGCATCGAAAGCTACTCCAAGATGCGAAATTCGCACTCAAAAAGTCTAAACGCAAGGATTATTATAAGATTTTGGGAGTGGAAAGGAATGCAACAGAAAGCGATATTAAGAAGGCATACAGAAAGAAAGCGTTGATGTTGCATCCGGACAGACACGCCAACGCTACAGACGCCGTTAAAAAAGACCAAGAGAAAAAGTTTAAGGAGTTGGGAGAGGCATACGGGATTTTGTCAGATCCGAAGAAAAAAGCCAGGTATGATAGCGGGCAAGATATGGATGAGTTTGAGGGGGGAATGTCAGGTATGAGAGTTTTGTTTAGTTGGAATAGGGATGAAAAGGATTTTTTGCAGATATTGACCCGACTCAAGTGTTTCAATCGTTCTTTGGACAGCCGCACAGTTGCCCAAATGACTTCAATTTGGGTGGAGGCTTTCCTGGAGGATTTCCTTTCCAGTTTAGTTAGGAATCTGATGTACTGTCTAAGTCATAATTTAAAACCCCTCCACATTCCACGCCTTCATGACAGTAAATTTTGCTAGATTTAGCCTTCTTAACAAACAAATCCTAAGTTTAACCCGTTTATTTCCCTAATGCCTCTTCTGTTTATTTATTTTGAGGAAGACTGCACAAGTTTTCTTGTTTCATAATTGTAAATCGTTCCAAATGTAAATTTAATATATGTATAATACTTTATTAGTTTATTAATTTACATACAAATCCACACTTTCCTGGTTCATTATCCGCTAATTCTTCCTTACGAGTATCTTGTACCTTCTTTTTTTCTTTTGTTTTTTGACGATTTGTATTCTTGTTTGTCGTACTTGTATTCTTGATTGTCGCATTTGTAGTTTTTGGTTTAACTGAGCAATTTGGTTTGTACCGTGAAAGTTCCACAGGTTCTACAGTTTTCTTGTAACGTTCACAAATTTTTGCCTTCTCATCTGAACTTCTCCTAGTATCAACTTTAGACATAATGTTTTGAAAACGCTTGAGTTGGATTATGGGGAGTTCCCTTGATTCAAGCTTGGGATTTGTCATCATTCTTTGTACAAAACCACGTTTTAGACTAGACTCGTTTTGAGCTTTTTCTTGCTTGGAATAGTTTTCTTTCTGGTATAGATCGCGTTCTTTGAACCATAATCGCATATATTCGTTGGACATTAAGAAGCGGAAATTGACTTGTTTGACCTGGATCAGAAGTACTTAAATGAATTGCAAAAGAAGTATTGCACATACATTTTCATATTGTGGTTTAAATCCCCAAGTTCCAACTTCGCGAGCTTTGGATGAAATTATGTGGTCGGTTGGGTAGATGGTAGATGCGCGTTTCCATTTCAGGGTGCTTTTCATTAAGATAAATTTTAAGTTTCAAATTTATAAGTGTAAATGACAAAAAGTGACATATATTGCAAGGGTCTATTGATGGGCGTTGCAATAAAAAATCGATTGGTTTAATCTTTTATTATTTACAATAAAATTCGATACAGTCGCAATAACATTGAATTCATTATTTCATAAGGGTTAACATCAGTCGTACTATCGATGATAGTCTCGAGTCTTTGGTTTGTGTTGGGAGAGGGGAATAAAAGACATTCACATTATTTGCACATTTGCAATTATTTGGCACATACTCGAAAACACCCGTTACAATGGATAAATTAACATTTTTGTTACTTTAACAACATTCCTGTGTGAGGATTATCACTTCAATTAAATTTAGTACAGTGTTCTCACGTCAAAATTATTTTGAAAATAGTTTTTAAACAGTTTATTTAGATGTCTTCAGAAACAAAAACATTACATTCGTGAGGTCTTTTTAACAAAACAAATTTTCAATAATCACTTTCCTTTTAAAAATTTTAGTTTCCTTTAAAAAATAGAGAAAAGTATTTCAAAAATACACAGGTCTTGTATTTGAATTTCTGTTCTTATTTTTCATTACAAGTATCTAATTAAAATTTGTTTATATAAGCATTTATAAAGCAAATTATAAAATAATTCAAAGTCATTCTTGAGCTCCAAAAGAAAAATATTGAGTTGTACAAAATTATTTAAAAAAAATATGTAACCCAAACAAAAATTATTTTTGTAAAGAGCATGAGATTTTGTCTGTGGGATTTAGAAGAGTAGAATGAACTGGAAACACCCAGTTGCTACTCTTACTTTTTGTTAATAAACCAAAGTCATAACATTTATAAAAATATTTACACAACTCAAAAAATTACACAAGAGCAAGTTCTCATTAAAAAGCTAGTTTAATGGCATTTAACGCCTTTTTTTACAGAAAATTTCAGTTTTGTTGTCAAACAAGTACCAGAGGATAATTAGAACGTTCAGTGTTACAATTTAATGTTCTGGAAACTGAGAATAATGAATTTCATTTACATTTTAGCGGATTTTAATATTTTTCGTAAAAATGAGCGGATTCAGTAATAAAATTAAGGCACTCGATTAAACAGTTCCCTACCCCGTTAGTACCTATTTTACATTGTAAGTTAAGTAGTTCAGTCAGGTATTGTCAAATAATGAGCAGGGTTATTTTTTAATTTCGTTGTCAAAACTATGTTTCCTCAGGGACAAACCATTTTTGTTTGAAGAAAATAAATTTCAAAAACCTGTCCCAACTCTTTTCAATGCTAAATATTGTTTTTTGCCCCATCTTAACAACAATGACTTAAAAAAATATAATTTAATTAAAATACCTCATATCCATATATACAATAAGCGGATACACACAGAGTGTTCAAAAACACATATTTCACACATTCGCACCTAGCATTTTCATCGAATTTGCCCACACAACCGTATTCTTCCTCTTCTGTTCTTGTCAATCCGGTAAAGTCTCTAAATACTGTACAGGTTCTTTGACCTCATTCGCCAACAGATATCCTTGTGCATCCAATAGATCTTCCTGAGAGATCATCCTCAGCGGAGGCGGTCTGGGTAAACTTCGCACGTTTTTCACATTGACTTTTTGCGTTTCGTTTTCGTACTGGATGCTCACTTTGTCTTCGTCGAAACTTTCGTAGGCCAGTTCCAGTTTGTCACAAATGTTGGGGAATTTTATTCGGTCTCGGGGCTCTGTTTTCCAGCAGTTTTTCATCAGTTCACAGATGAGAGACGGACAGTCTTCGGGGGCGATTAACATTATGCCGTCTAGAATTAGTTTGACGGCTTCTTCGTTGGTATGGCCGTAGTAGGGTTGTTTGCCGAAGCTGTAAATTTCCCAAAGAACGACTCCGTAAGACCAAATGTCTGATTCGAGGGTGAAACGGCCGTAGAGGACGCTTTCGGGAGACATCCAACGGACGGGAAGGAGGCGGCTGCCACCGATCTGGAAATACATACATTTTTTATTCGAAAATATTAAATAAAGTTTAATTAACTAATTTCTGGAATAATGAATAGTAATATAAACGTACGACTTAGAAGACCGATTCAAGAAACAGTTTGAAATTCCGAGACGAACCACGTAGTAGTGAGTTGAAGAACAAACGATTGCTTGAATGGCCTTCTATAACGAGTCTTTCATACATTTTTTTTTCTATTTTTATGCTGTTATTAAAGAAAAAAAGAAAATTTTAAAATTTAGGAAATTTTGCTTCATTTGGTGGCACGTATCACTGTGTTTGAAAATTCATTTTGTCATTGTGTGTAATATGGAAACGTATAAGATTTTTCTTGTACACTACCAAAAATTTACTTTCAACGACATTGTCACCTACATTAACATAACGTACACTAGGGTGTTGACGGACTGAGAAGCTGTTAACGCTCCCAAAAGAGTTCTTTAATAGGTTGTTAAATAAAGAAAATAGAAAAAAATAGCCATTATTATTTGTACCTATTTGAGATTGAGTGAAATTGAAATTTCGGTTCTATAAAAAATACAGACAAGGTGAACAACCAAAAAAAAAAAAATCGCTTTTTTTTTAATCATTTATTGCCTTCAGAAAATACTTAATGACTTTTCTACCAAGGATAATTTTTGGTACCAGTCTTACAACACACCATTTAACTAAAAATAAAAAAACTTCCAACACGTCATATTTTTAATTAATAATTTTATTTGATAAACGTTAACCTAGTGCATTATTATGGGAAATAATAGTTATTTATACAGGGTGCGCCAGAACTCGCGCCCCAGAGAAAAATGTCATATAAGGTAAGATACCAGGAACATGGAAAAAATGTTAAAAAAATTTTATCTATAAAAATTTCGAAGTTATGAGGGTTTAAAGTTTGCACTTTGACTCTATTTATTTCTGTGAAAAAAATAATTTTCCAAATTTTTTTTGCTATAGGCTGTTAAAAGAGGAAACAGGGAAGCTGTATCCTAAATTGTAAGTCTGTTCAATGTTATTTGTGGCTTTTATTGGGAAAATTTTTGTCCCTTTACTAAATAATTGTACAAAAACATATACAAGATCATCAGTATCAACAAATAGATTTAAAAAATGTCAAATGTCAAAAAATAAATGTCAAAATTTTTTGACAGATAGAATTTTTTAAACATTTTTTTCATGTTCCTGGTATCTTACCTTACTTGAAAATTTTCTCTGGGGTGCGAATTCTGGCGCACCTTGTATATTAAGGGTATGGCATGAGGGAATGTTTAAAGCCCGAGGAACGAGGGCTTTTAAATTCCCGAGGGCCATAATCGACAATCATGAACGTGGGACATACCACGTTTTATTCTATTTTGTAATTTCTAAAAAATTCAAACAAATATTTAGAATTCCTTAAAGGAAATCAAGTAAAACTTGTGTTCATGCAAATTTTAGTGTTGGGTAGAAAGTTAGCTATTTTGATGTTGTTAAGGTTATTGCGTTTGTTTAAAAAACAATTCATTTTTCGAAACAAACCTTTCCGAAGTGGAAAGCTTTTATTCAGAAGGAATTTTACAAGAATTTGAAACTGCTCAGGGAAAATTGGTTCCCCAGAAATCAAAGGATTTGTATGTGAAAGAATATGACAAGTTTTGATACCATTGTTTGAATCGTCGTCCGCGTTGATTGACAGCAATTAATTAATTAACTAATTAATTAATTACTGTCAATCAACGCAGAAGACGGTTTGAATAATTAAACTAACCGGTGCTTGCCAGATTTTTGACAGATCTGTGCCATAAAAACCAATTTGTGCCTTCATTTGGGGGCGTATAACGATGGTTATTGACTAAAATAGATTAAAAGTAAATTTCATTCTTTACTACAGATTTGTAATCGCAAATCAATTTATTTTCCATTTAAGCAAGTAAAAAAATGAATCCTTTATGTTTCTAAGAAAAAACTGTCCTCAAGTGATGCGAAAATCCGAGAAGGAATTTTCGTAGGACCTGGAAAGTGATTCATAATGAAGTTTTAAGGCAAAAATTAAATACCTGAGAATTATATAATTGCTTGAAATTTTAAAGAGTGTAGTCCACAAGTTTCTTAACAATAATAAAAATGAAAATTATTTTATATTTATCTAAAAACTCTTGGAAAATTGTAAAAACACTTGGTTGCCGAATGTCTAAAAGTGCATTTTCCAATTCGATTTCTTTCTACACAACTTAAGGACTGTAATAAGTGATAAACAAGAGCGTTTTCATCAAGATATTAGTACCATGGAAAAAAGGTATCAATAAGACATATAGGGGATTCGACAATGATGGGGAACTTCTGCAGATTTCTGCAAAAGGAAGACTTTACTCCCATAAAAACAAAAACGAAATCTTTGAAAATATTTCTTTGTTAAATTTGTGTTTTTATTTATTATACAGGGTCGCGAAAGTATGGATATCGCTAAATATTTTCAGAACGGTTTAGCGGAGCACGTTGAAATTTGGGAAACAGTTTGCTTATTTTTTGGTCAAAATTCAGGCGGCAAAGAGCTAACGACAGATAAAGACAACATTTCCAAGGTTTAAAAAAAATTACATTTTTCAAAATTTAATTAGTTCCATAATTTATTTATAGAAAAAAATGCTCTCCTCAAAAATATTAAATTTGACCCTTTTTACCATTAAAAAAAAATAAAGTGAACGTTGTATCCCCCGAACAAATGAAGCGATGGAAGCATATACCAAATTTCAGTTTTGATGAGTAGTTTTTATAATATTTAACTGTTTCCATACTTTTTAGCAACCCTGTATAGTGTTTCATTTTATGTAGTTTAAAATTAGAAATGGTTTAATACATTTTTTAAGTTCAGTCTGTATCGTGAATATGAGCGATTATTTCGACTACTCTTTAAATATATTATAAAAACAAAAATAATCAAAAATCCTTACGTGATGGAGAATTTTGGTTATAATTTTTAGATTTTCTGAACAAAATTACATAGGGTACAGGTATTTTTGTATCAATGTTAGAAAAAAAATTGAAAAAATGTTGCCTAGTGTAATTAATAAAAATTAAAGTGGTTGTGTTTTGAAAATGAAATTTTGTTCTGTTTTTGAATTATGCAGTTTTTTCTCAAAATGTCAACATGATTTTTTTTTCAATAAAGAATAATCCTTAGATCATAGCCTTTATAGAAAAGGTTTTATAGTTGATTGCTATTTATAAAATGAAAAATTTTGGAACTCAAAAAATTGAATAATTCTATTTTTGTTAAAACGTTGCATTTGTATGGTACTTTTTCATTCAACAATAATTTTTTCAAAAAAAAAGTTTAAGCAAAAACGTTTGGTTTCATATTTTTTCTGTTTCCTTAATGGTCATGAGGTCATGACCCATCAGGAAATAAAATTATTTTGGACCAGGATAATCTATTGGCCTCATTCGAATAAGAATAATACTCAGAGTATTCTAACCATTTTAAGTATTCAGAATATTTCAAGCACCTCTTATTTTTTCTATTAATCATGATGGCAATCTTAAAAACCACTAAAGAAATGAAAAGAAAGACGTGTATTACGTAAAAAGTCAACTCTTATGCGAAAAGGCTTCAAATATTTCGTTATAAAGCCAAAGAGTTTCCTTTGACCTGTGGCAATTTTTTCATTTAAGTATGAGAAATATAAAAAGAGAAAATATTTTCAATGAGATTTCAGCTCTTTACGTGAAATTCATTTTTCAGACTGAAAACAATTTCATATTTAAATGAGATACATGTTTCAAAAACTTAATGAAGGTAAACAAGAAATTATGTTTTTATAAAAAACATAAACATTTCTTGAGAAATAATCTAAAAAGTTTACACAAGTATACTTATTTTGGATCCAATGATCAAAGTAATTGTTTTGCCAATTGGGGGTAATGTGGGCGTCATCAGCCCAAAATTGGGAATTAATTGTGCACGTGGATCCCCCGTCGCATCCTAAATCCCTTGTCGGTATCTTCTACGAGTTTTGAACGTTTCAATGATTAGGTAAACAGATTAACCTTAGAAGGAAGTACATGAACCTTAGGTTGACGACCCTATCTGTACCCATAATATCGCGTAACGAGCAAAGTTCATTGAAATGATGAACTAATTAGAAGAAATATGTGAAACTTTATAAGCGAGATACGACACGTGTGGTGTGATCAAATGCTTACCTTGTAATAATCGCACGTATACACATCTCTGCTCATTCCGAAGTCTGCAATTTTTACAGTCGGTCCTTCCGCCACTAGACAGTTCCTGCAGGCGAGATCACGATGGACGAAACGTTGGGCCGCGAGGTATTTCATCCCACTGGCGATTTGAAGCGCGATGGAGAGCAGATCTTTGGGCTTTAATTGGGGAACTTCATTCTCGTAGGCGGTTTTCTTTTGCGCTCGAAGCAATTCCGCCAAATCTCCGTGGGGCATGAATTCAAAGACCATCATCGGGCTTACCACACCTTCTAAAAATAAAATTTAGATTTCTATGATAATAACAACTTATCTCAACTTGCATAAAAGTTACAAGAATTTCTCTGCAAAAATTGTCGAAAATTTAGTTTTTTACAAGAGCGATTGATTTTGTAAAGCCAGACACCTATTTTCAATAAAAATATTTAATATTTATTTATAAATTTTTTGCTGTGCGTTTAGCGGTTTTGTAAAAAAAATGTTTTATGTTGTTTCTCTTTGTATTACTGATTTTTTAAATACTCGTAGTAATATAAATTGAGATTTTTTAAATAAATATATGTCAGATACAGAAACAAAGCTCCTACATTCTTTTTAAAACACGCTTCCGAACAGAGCTTGATCCAAGTGTGTGGGAAATGTAAAATTTCATAGATTATCCTATTAGTGAATTATTGAAAATTGTTTTACGAATAAAAAAGGAATCATGTTTGTAGATACTTTCAATAAATGCATGGATTTCTCTAGTGGTCATTTTTCAATGTTTGATCAAATTACATAGGAGACAAGTCTTCCAAAGCCGCGGTCAATAATTGGTTATTTAATTTATTGCAAAGTTGGCAGCCCGTAGCCCACCACCTGTGTGAGTTGTGTCTATGTTGGCAACAGAAGTTACTAAATTGTGTCAACAAATGTGACAGGCACAGTAAATTTTCATGTGAAGAATTCTAACACGACTTTTTCAGAATCGTCATTTTTTTATTTTTGATAGATATGTTCCTAAAAAAACAATTAGATGTTTAAAGCCGGATTTACACAACTCAATTTTTACAAATTTACACAGACCAATGGTCACTATGAATTGACGGCGACTTTAAAAATTAAATTTAGACAAAAACAACAGTGTGATCAAAAAGTCTGCTTATCAAGCAGGCCTAGAAATTTAAAAAGTGTGTCTGCGGAAGATAAAATGTCACAATGAGAAAATGTCAAAATAATTTTTATGTAAACTGTAACAGGAATTCGAGTTGGATGATTTGAATGAATAGAGTGTTTTAAGACGTTTCATCTGGTAATTCAATTTGCTTAGATCAATATTTTTTGACACCTAGTTGACATACGAACTACCAGGCGACATACGTCCTTAACTAATGTCTACCTACGCCTGCTTGATAGAAAGACTTTTTGACTGCACTGTATTTAGAATGCATTTGTTGACGTTATAATCCCATTTTTTTTATTTTAGAAGAAACTGATAATAAGTAAAAATTTAATAATTGTGTTAGAACTGCAAGCTTAAAAAATTGAAGCATTGAACAGCTTTCATTTAATTTTTTTCTAAAGTAAAAATTAAATTTGTGAAAAATATAAAAAATATGTGTAATAAAATTAAAAATCATTTTGACTGTGCTATGACTCCAAATTGGGTTCGTTAACATTTATCAGTGTATTAAAATCGATAAAGGTGTTTGCTATCATATCACATTACATTTAGTTAAAGTTATAGGTATGTGTTTCAACTTAAATTTAACCAATTTTTTATCTACCTCTCCTTAAGCTATGAAAAAAAAATGAACACCGTTAAATCTAACCAAATTTGAATATTTATGTCCTATTCAAACCTCCAACTTGTCCATTTTGGCTTTTTTCAATAATCCTTAATCAAAATCTGCCAATATCTGCACTGCTATTAAAACTCAGTATTTTACGCTTTTAAATTCCTCTTTGAAACTCTTAATAATTACAAGCAAGAGGTATTTTGTTATTAAGCTTCATTTTCTTAGTTTAATTTAATACTGTTCCCGTTGACAAAGAAAAGTGAGTTGCTTTAGAAAAATTCTAAAAGTGGCGCACAAGAAAAACCAATCAAGAGATGCTTCATTACATATTTTATATGTAGTTATCTATTTTTAGAATGTAATTTGTCTTGACACGACCTCCTCTTTTTGGAATTTTCCTAATGATACCCACCGATCTAGATTTCCCAAGAAAAATGGAAAATTGCTACTAGAGACTCTACATGCGTAGGCAGAGTAAATTTTATTTTCAATCTTTTTACGTTTTATGTTTCCGGTTACCTAATTGCATTTTTCGTCGATTTTATTACTACTGAAGGAGACAATTTTAAGCATCTGTTGATTTTCCAGTCAAGCTGAATTTTACATCACGTAAAACAAAATAATATATACCACAAAGATATTCGACTTGATTATTCTCCTACATTTCTTATTTCATACTTCTCTTGTATAATTAGAATTGTAGTAGTATCATTAAACGAAAAAAAAACAACAAACAGCAAATATGTCAAAATTAATTTCCGTCTAGTAATATCAAAATTGTTTGAAATAAAAGAAAATAATTACCTCGAACCACCATTCCCAGCAAAGAAAGAATGTTGTCGTGTCTGAAAGCGCTCATAATTTCAACTTCCCTTATGAAATCTTCTTCGGCTTCTCGCGTTGCGTTTTCTTTTAATACTTTTATGGCTACAATTTCCACTTGGTCAGTGCCTTCCGTTAGAAGTTCACCTGTAAACAAATCATTTAACACCGTTAGTCAACAACAAAAACTGAAAGGATTAACAAAGCTCTCAGCATTGTCTGGTCAATAATTGACGGCGTTTCATTATTGGTACAGCATTTACGCCTTTTCTTAGTTCATCAACGTTTTTTCAAGTTGATTATTTCTATTTTGAAACGCAGACACGGGTCTAAGCCGGGGACGAGACTTTAAATGAAAAACGTGACACTTTTAGTTCATACCATTTATATTATGCTTCAAAGTCTGCGCATTGAATTACTAATTTTAACAAAATATTTACGTGACTGTTTTTGCTGCTAGACAATATTTCTGCTTTTGCAGATAGTGTCTTGCGGAAAAATTAAAATAAAATCCAGAAAAAAAAACTAAATAAATTACCCGGCTAGGGATTTCGTCGCAAGGACAACGAACAATGAGACTAACTAACCAAATTATACAAACAGCCCAAAATAAATAATTTATAAAGTAACAAGAACTAGGCATACATGATGTCTTTTACAATCATGTTATTACACTTCGAGCTAAAAGAGCAATTTGATCCTATTTTCCACTGGCAACTTTTTACTACATTTTGTCCTAAATAATTGAAGGGAAAGTTAGCTTAATAAATGCAATAATCAGCACAAATCAGTGAGAGAATTTAATAATTATTTTTGTAAATGAAATCAAATATGGTGTTTCAGCATAATGAATGCAAAAACTCATTTACCAGGTAAACAATCCAAATGACGATTCACTGAAACAATTTACTCTCACTTTTTTCAGAAATACTAAAACATTATTGTGTTTAAGCTCACTAATTTTAAGTTTTTTATTATGAACTGTAAATATTTGCATATTATATTTCATTTGTACACACTTAAAAAACTGTTTAAATATTTAACATCAAACAGAATACAAAGTATATTTAATTTGCTAACAATTGTTTACAAGCGCATTGTAGTCACATAAATTGCGAATTGGAAGTTTTTGGTACAAATAATTCGTTTCAATGAAAATGTTAGATTTATTAAAGGAATATTTTGAGCATAAAGGGTTACAACAGCTTTCCGAATGATGCTCGTTGAAGTTTGAATGGTTTTTAATTATTTTTTTAATTTCCAGCGTTTGGTGTTTAATCGTCGACAAGTAAAAATTTTCGAGTAAAGGCACAACAGAGTAAATTCACTTTTTTCCTTTATCTGTGTTAATTTAATACAGAAACAGCCTCAAGCGAGGATGATTCGATATTAAGTCTAGACAAATTTAATAAAAATGGGACTTGTATCCCTGGATTTTTGCCGTCTTTTGCTTGAATATTTTAAAGTTTGTTTGACGCTTGTCAAAATCAAAATCTGATTCGTTTTACTCTCACCATTCTATCCTCTGTCAAGATTAAGAAAAGCACAAAAAACTATTTCCGGATTTGTAAATTATTCTGCGCAGTTTTCTAAAAAGTTGAAAAAGTTTACAGTTGAATAAATCAAGTTTAAATTGCTAATTTTCCTTAATGGGAAATATTTTTATGGTCTTAAATATTAAATAGGTTTACAATAGAATTATGGAAATGTTAAAGTGCCATTCTTATTTTTTAATCTTATAAACTTTAACGCAAATTGAACCACTAATTAAATGAAATCTATTGAGAAAAGACGTTTGATAAGATTAGATTACAGTTTTTTTTTGCTTTTGAGAATGGCGATTTCGGTATTTTCAGTATTTTCACTCTTTTTTACACAATATACAGGTGCGCCAGAACTTGCGCCCCAAATTTTTAAGTAAGGTAAGATAACAGGAACATGGAAAAAATGTTTAAAAAATTCTATCTGTCAAAAAAATTGGCAATTATTTTTTGACATTTGACATTTTTTTATGTCTATTTAATGATCCTGATGATCTTGTATATGTTTTTTTTAGAATTATTTAGTAAAAGAACAAAAATTCTGCTAATAAAAGCTACAAATAACATTGAACAAAGTTACAATTTAGGATGTAGCTTCCTTTGTTTCCTCTTCTAATAACCTGTAGCAAAAAAACGTGGAAAATTATTTTTCCAACAGAAATAAATAGAGTCAAAGTACAAAATTTAAACTCATAACTTCGAAATTTTTATAGGTAAAACATTTTTTCCATGTTCCTGACATCTTACCTTATATGGCATTTTTCTCTGGGGCGCAAGTTCTGGCGCACCCTATATGTGTGTATGTTCATGTATGCATGTATGACTGTCTAAAATAATATTTTTTGTATACGCTCCCGGAAATAGCTGTTTTACGGACTCATGTGAATCCCGAAAATGAGTAATTTCCAGGCTCAACTCAATAGAGTATGTAAAATGGTTATTTTAGCGACTCAGTCCTCAACAACAGTTTTTCTGAACGAAAAAGTCAATTTGGTTACTATAGTGGTGAATTTTTTTTAATAATTAAGAGGTGTGAATTCGTTTTTTGGGAGCTTTAACAAAAATATGTTGTTTGTAACACGGCTTCGCCTCGTCCGGAAACAACTACGATTCCTCCATAAAAGCTGTATTTTAGGTACTCGTACTTGTAAAAAAGGTAATTATTTTCCGTTTGTTAATAAATAAAAAAACAAAACTTAGTCGTCTTAATTTGATACTGTAAATTATAAAAATGAATAAGAAAAATCAGCCAGTTTAATTATTATCATTATCAAAAAACGGATCCAAGTTAAAATTTTATTAGGTACATTAAAAGGTGTCTCCGGATAGGTGAAACGACTCTTGTAAAAAATAAAAAATTCTGGATTTAAATATCTATTTTTTGGGGTTAGCTGTGCTTGAATGAAGACGAATTTCTAACATAAATTTAATTTTGAAAAACCAAGTAGGTATCATCATGCAAGTAGGAATCAACATCTAGGCCCGTATACCAAATTTCAAAATCATCCGCCAACTCTGATTTTTTATTTTTTTGATACAATTGCTTTTTATTAATAGAAACGTCAAAAATTTATTTAGTAGGTACTAATAATCTAAATGTAAATTTTTTTATTCGTAAAAAGAAATGTTAAAAATAAAAATTCTTTGATTTGTGGATTAATAAACATAAAGAAATGAAAAATCATAGTTCGCCGATGATTTTGAAATTTTGTATTCGGGCCTAAATGTTAAACATTTTTTTTAATTAACTTTTTGTCGTACTCTACAAATAGGTTTTTTGAAAATTTCCAAAACACACTTGCTTTTTCAAAACTAAAATTATGTTAGAAATTAATCTTTAACGAAGCAGGGCTGAACCTCCCAAAAAAAATTAATCGAGAATTTTTTATCGTTTACAAGAGTCGTTTCACCTACTCTAGGCAGGCTGCTTCAAAAGCGTCGGACCAACTCTCAATGGTGATAACTCTGATAAGACTTTCAGCTGAGTATAAAAATGAATGCAGATTTTTTCAAGCTTTGGTTTCTGAAAAAAAAACAGAACGGACAAAACTGACAATTTCCATATTATCATGTAGGCAATGAATGTGTTTATTTTTATTTAATTTATTATTGTTTAAGTACCATAAGACACAACTTGGTGATTTTTTTAATAGGTATCTGTTTAATGTTGCAAAATGTTGCCGTTTCCGCTAATTAAATTTCAGATAACTACATGATCTGAACCGTTGCCATTTTGACAAAAAAATCGTATAACTCAAAAACCAACCAAATTTCATTCCCCAAAACGATCCCTAGTTTGATAGGCGTAGCACTTTAATTTTTATTAATGATTATTATTGTTTGAAGGCAAATAATTAAAAAAAACGCTAGGCACCATACTTTTATTCACCCTGTATATGCAAACTGTCCATTTGACGTAATTTATCTCAGAGACACATCCAGTCATGGTCAGAATTTACACTATAGTGGACAAATTCCATTGAAACCTGATTTATGCAAGATTTTTTTAAATTAGTTTCTTTAGAATTTGCGATTTTAATAATTATTGTTTCTAAAGATATTTGTGTCAATATTATTTACTGTTATGTAATCTGGAAGCTTCTGCTGTAGAATAAACGGCCTTTGTAAGTTGAGACAAAGTTTTGCAAAAACTTTGTAGTTTCGTTAATTTCTAAAATTATACCAAGTGAATAAAAAGTATGGAACCAAACGCTTTTTGCGTAAACTATTTATTTTTTTGAAAAACTAATTGTTGAATGATAAAGTACTATAAAAATGTGATATTTTATCAAGAAAAAAATTTTTCGAAATTTTCTTTGTGAGTTCTACAAAAATTTTAATTTTTTTAAATGCCAACTCACTCACTATACTGACTATAAAACCATTTTTCTCATTAAAGGTTATGATCTAAGGATTACAACTATCTACTTTATATTTAATTAAAAAAAAAAACATAGTTTTGCCATTTTGACAAAAAAATCCCATAACTCTATAACAAAACAAAATTTCGATCTCAAAATACGATGACATTTTTTATATTACTTTAATCTATATTAATTATTATTTTCTGGAGGCAAATGATTAAAAAAAACGCTTGGTTCTTTGCAGTGTACTTAAACATTTAAAATTGGCATTTTTACAAAATCGTGAATCATTTATGAACAATATTATTTGTGTTTCGAGTATAATCTAATTTGGTATTCCAAGTATTTGTAGATTATAATATTTTATTTTATCCCACATACGTGGTTAGTAATTAATTAATGTTTATTGAGCGAAATCCGAATTTGGGGTTTTTGGGGAGAAAAATAAGGTCATATTACCTATTAATATTACAAGTTGTTTATAGTAAACATTGATTGTTTGATGTTACTGCATGTAAACGTACCTATTTACTATTTTATTAAGCAAAATACGATATTGTTAATGGAAATTTAAATGTTGTATTTTTAAGACAATGATTATGCATTAAATATAATGAATACGTCACTAGATAAAAAAATATCTAATAATAACAACAACATATTTTTTAATAATTCCCCACAATCTAGAACGAATTAAAAACAAAGCAAACACACCAACAACCCAAGTGAGACACTGCCCTCCCTTCCAGCGCCAATTAGCGTCCAATCTCGATTAATTACCCTCAGCAATTGAATGAAATTACAGCGTGTCTCGAGCACGCCTAATCCACTACACAACACCTAGAGCTGATAGTGAAAAATGCCGTTATTTGCTTATATCTACGACCGGTCGCAGGTCACAACAGTGCTGTCGTAGAGCCGGAACGATGCTCTTCCGTCGTGTTCTCGCCCAACTCACACGCCCCAAGAGTTCGCTCGTGAGCGCTAACACAGTCCTCCATTTCGAAGACATTCCGTCGCCGAAGGGTCTCCCCCTTGTGGGCACCACCTTCTCCCTCATCGCCCATGGCTCGACCCCAAAGCTGCACGACTACGTGGACCACAGACACAAGCAATTGGGGCCCATCTTCAAGGAGAAACTAGGCCCTGTGAGTGCGGTTTTTGTCTCAGATCCGGATGAAATTAGGGCGGTTTTCGGCCATGAGGGGAAGTATCCCATGCATGTGTTACCAGACGCGTGGGTGGCGTATAATCAAATGTATGGGTGTCCCAGAGGACTCTTCTTCATGGATGGACCCAACTGGTGGCACCACAGGAGGATCATGAATCGGATGCTCTTGAAAGGGGATTTTAAGTGGATCGAGGAGGCGTGTGAGTGTGTAAGTGATAAACTTATCAAAAGTTTGATGGGTGAGAGTGACTATTGTGGGAATTTAGAGGCGACTTTGTACAAGTGGTCTTTGGACGTTATCGTCTCAATTTTGTTAGGGAGTGATAGTTATAATCAACTGTGTGAGGAGTTGGAACCAAAAGTAGAAAAATTGGCTCAAGTGACACACTTGGTGTTTCAAACCAGTGCCAAATTGGCCCTAATTCCGGCCTCATTTGCTTCCAAATTTAAAATACCTCAGTGGAGACGTTTTGTCGAATCAGTGGACAATGCTTTGACTCAAGCCAACTCGCTTGTGGACACACTTATCGAAAAAAAACCTCAAAGTAGTGGCCTCCTCCCTAAACTCCTCAACGAAAAAATCACACTCGACGACATCAAAAGAATTATCGTAGATTTAGTGTTAGCAGCCGGTGACACGACCGCTGTCGGAATGGAATGGATGCTCTACCTCGTAGCTAAAAACCCTCAAATCCAGGAAAAATTACGCCAAAAGCCCGATTATGTGAAACACGTTTTTAAGGAGACTTTGCGACTTTATCCCGTTGCCCCTTTCCTTACAAGAATTCTACCTGAGGATGCCATTTTAGGCGGTTATGGGGTGCCGAAAGGCACCCTTGTTGTCATGTCGATTTATACAAGTGGCCGTGACGAGCGATATTTCAAAAACCCGAGTCATTTTCAGCCGGAAAGGTGGGATCGCAAGGATGAATTTTACAACAGTGACATGCAGAAAGCAAGTTTGCCTTTTGCGATGGGCTTGAGGGCTTGTGTAGGACGAAAAGTGGCAGAGACTCAATTGCAAATGACACTTTTGAAGATTGTTAATAAGTTTGAAGTCGAGTTGGGAAATAAGAGGGAGATTGAGATTGTTTTGAAAATGGTGGCGGTTCCGTCAGAACCGCTGTTATTAAAGTTTAAAAAATTGTGACTGACTTGTTACCAATGTGTTTTTTAAGGTTTAACTTAATAAAGATAATAAAACTTGACTTGTGATAATTAAGGGTTATCGTTTTTATTACAACAATGTGTAACTAAACAATCATTTATTTTTATACAGTGTGTGTTAGCGTTATCACTTGAATTAAAATTTCAGACCTATCTCGTACCAACAGGCGGCGTGAGTAAATATTTATTATAATGCTCGGCTATTGTAATCCAAACAGGAATTTAATGTTTCAACATTAGAATCCCTATCGATCATTCATGAGCAAGGATTATAGCAAATTAGCACATTAATAGCGTAGGTGTATTTAGCAGATAATAACCTATCTTCGATACAAAAAATTACTGAGATTAAACTTTCTGAATAAATTATCACAACATACAAGAAACAAGCTACAGAAATTTACATTTAAACTTTGAGGAAGCTAATCATTATATAACAATAACTAAACATCTGGCAGGTAAATTTTTTTTCGGCCTTGGGAAACCGTAATCTTGAAAATACTAATTTGGAAGAAACAAGAATTGTGTTTGCAGGGCAATTTTTCGCTCTCGTATCTTGAGAAAATAAACTAATTAATTAATAATTAATCAGCAGTAATTGAAACGCGGTTATTAAACGCTCCAGGTGTTTTCACTAATAACCCAATTAAATTCATCATTTTAATATTATTATCACGAATCTTGGAATCGTTATTAATTAATACCTCTTTTTCTCGAAATGTTTATTATTGTAGGTGGATAATTTTGACGTTTATACAAAAACCGCATTTCAATATGTTTTCCTATAAATAGATAAATTCAATCTAAACTGAATCTTTCTAACTGGAAGCAAAAGAACTAACAGGTTTTTTTCGTAACGGGCAAAGATATTGCCCACAAAAAAGCAGTTTTATATACGAGTCAGTTAGTGATATTTGATGACATCATTTTACGTGGATGTTGTACTGAAAAACCTGAAAATTTAAATTTCTTAGCAATTTTGACTGTTATTTAAATTAGCTTCTCATGGGTATAATTTACATTGTTTTTCAAATTTAAATATGGCTACTAGAATCACTTCAAGACAATATTACCTTTCACTTGTTTTTTAGTTACAAAAAGTATGCAATACTTGTGTTGCAAAGATTAATTAAGACCTGAAAAATTTATTCTGGTAATAGACAAAAGAGCCATAAAAATAGTTTTTTTTTTTCATAGCCAAATTGAATTTTGATAAAACAACACTTATTTTCCATAATCCCTAAATGCCGTATTGTTTACCTTTTGTACACATAACAGAATTAATTAAAAAATGAGCGTATGTTTTACAACGGAAATTGATGTTTGCTCAGTTCGAGTTCCGAATAAACAGAAAAAGAATTCAATTTAATCACCCTAATTCAAAAATCGACCTTTATTCTTCATTAAGATACTGTAAGCTTTAATTTAAATATGTTATACAGGGTGAATAAAAAGTATGGAACCAAACGGTTTTTTTCGTAAAAATAATTAGTGTAGCGTAAAGTACAATTAAAATGTGACCATTTATCAACATTTTTCGAAATTACTTTTAATTTTCGAATTTTGCAAAAAAAAAATTTAATCTCACCCTACTGTTACATTTTTTTTTAATTAAAGATTATGATCTAAAAATGACTTCTAATTAAATAAAAATTAATTTTTATTATACCTGCATCATAATCCTAAATTAAAACACGCTGCAGCGTGCGTAATTTGGCCTTTATAGCAGGCTGAAATTTTAAAGTTGTCTAGGTAACAAGAAATAGTGAAATGTCTGAACCAATTGCAATGTGAAAAAATGTGCTTAACAACGCAAACTAGTAAACGTCTCTACGAAAACGATTCACAAACAACCTTTGATAATTTTATTGTGTAAATTCACATTTTTTCAATGCTCATAAAAGATCGTAAATGGGCAGGTATAATAAAAAATAGCGTATAACACTCGTTGATAAGCGCCTTTAAAACACTTACGACGTTAAAAGCACTCCGCTGACGCGTCGTGCTCTTAAACCCGTCGTGGGTATTTTAAAGGCTTGCTTATAAACTAGTATTATAATATATATTATTCTTCGACATTGTCAAAATTTACGGTTTTTCTCCCGTGTAAGGAAGTTTTGACAACTGTTTGGCATTTTTCAATACGAAACGTCAGATTATTTTTAACAGATTTAAAGCAAGTTTAAGCTTGTTGAGTCTAATTCTAAGAATAAAATGTTGTATTTAACTCGTTTGAGTGTAAATCGGACGCTTTATTACACTCGTGGTTTAAAAATCCACTCGGTGAAATAAACCGTCCGACTTACACTCAAGCTCGTGGAATAAATAACTATCATTTAATTAGAAAATATTTTTAAAATTTCGAAAACTGAAAGGAATTTCGAAAAATGTTACTTTTGATAAGCAGTCACATTTTAATTATTCTTTACGCTACACTAATTATTTTTAATTTTTTTCTTAAAGTAGTTAGTTTTTACGAAAAAAAACGCTTGGTTCCATACATTTTATTCATATACCAAGTGGCTTTAAATGTTAATCCTTCTATTTGTTATATTAGAATGTTTCAAGTGGCGACTAAATTTGTTGCTATAAAAGTTTGACGTTTGAATTCGAAAGTCAAGGTTGCCAAGTTAAAATTTTAAATTTGGCACCAACTTGGAGTAAAAAAATCACAATAATTTACAGTCCCCGGTATTAATTAATGCTGATTAAGTGATTAAGTTCATTGCAAAAATTGGAGTTGTTTAAACAAAAAAAAACCATTTTTTTCTTGTTAAATAGTTGCATGCTATTGGATTATTGCTCGATTTATAAACTAAGTTTACATAAAAAAATGTCCTACCTTTATAAACTTTGCCGAAGCAACCTTCGCCTATTTCGCTGATAAATTTAAGTGTTTCTTTTCGAAGTAGAGGAACTCCTGTTCCGGAACAGGCCGAATACTGGGGATTTGGAGCATATCTTTCGGCCATTAGTAAACTGTGTTTTAAATTTATAGGTGATACCTGAAAAAATAGGAAAGTATTTGAAACATGCAATTTTATACTACTTTGTGTTACTAGTGTGTATAATGTTTTGCCTAGATATGAAGTTGTAACATTGCGGTCATCCAATTCGATAAAAAAAACGTAAATAAGTAGTTGTATTTTTTTTAATTAATGAAGTAATAACGAGATAAACAAAATTGTTTCCTGTTTAATATTTTTTAATTAAAAAAATATTTACATACTTTTAAAATAATTTCAAGATAAAATTATTATCATTACATAAGACAGAAAGTGTATATTTTGTTATTCTACATGGCAGCCCCAAACAAAATATTAAGTTATTTAATTAAACCCACTCACAGTACTGGCATACGACAAAAACTAGGTTTACTTGAAATTCCATCAACTTACCCCTTCATTATTCGAATGCCTAGATCTCATTTTCTTCCAAAATATTATTCCTAACAACATTATTAATAAGAGAGACACTGAACCCAAAACTGAGACCATTATGTAGTTGGGTGCTGATAAGCTCTCACTAGCCGCAGTCTGCTCTTAAAAATAATTATTACTAAACATTTTTTTCGAATCACTTTGACTTACGATTGGAATTGTTGTGGAACTAAGTGATGAAGGTGTTTGTTTGTACGACGGGGGTTGAACATATGGAATAATGCCAGAACGGTCGACAGAAACTGTAACAAATCTGACAATTAAGACAAAATATTTGGTAAAAGAGTGGCTTGAAAATGTTTGATGCTTATTTGATAAAAAAAACACAAAATCAGATTTTTACATAAAGGCTTTGTTCTGCTTTCCAGTATGAATTTTCCTTTATTTTTTTCCATATTCATATTGCTTTGACGGTGTTTTATATTCTTAATTTGAATTTTTATATCCCTTGTTTCTGAATCAATGAATAAAAAGACTTTTGAATAGAAATTTTTAAAATAAAATTTTTAGAGGTGTAGAAAATATTTGCCTTGAGTGTTTTTTTTATAAGTAAGTATTTATAAATGTGTTCGCATCAACAGAGTTGGTGAAAATGTCTTATGCAACAAGTTGTAGATATCGAATTTCACGGTTGAGGCTTGTAAACATCTGTTTTCTATGATTTCCACCGTAATTATTCAACACAGAGTCGATTTTATTTGAAAAAGATGAATAAACGCATATTTATTTGACACGCAATAATATTTATGCTGCATTTTAGATCGTTGTGTTTCACTAAATTAGTGACATTTAAGTGAGCTTTTCAAATACTGCTTGCTACATATTAACTTATAACAATTTCATAAAAATGACTACAGAGTTAAACAATTATTGTTCCACAAAAATATTCATAATATTCATTTCAATTCAAATTTAAATCAATCATAAATTAAATTTTTGTTTTTAAATAATAAATAAGCCTACTAGAATTAAAAAAATAGGTACATACAATTTTTTGTTTGAATTTTATACAGGGTGATTCACGAGGAATAATGAGCCTAACCAAATTCTCAACATTACATTTTCATAGGTCAAGTAGATTTCAAAGATTTTTTGTAATAAATATAAAATCGTAGCGAGCACACTTACAATTTGTCAGTTTTGACATTAAAATAATGAAAAACAGAAGGTGTAATGGTGGTTGCATCAAGAATTTGGTCAGGCTCATTATTCCTCACCTTGTATAAATACATACAGGTTGAGTGATATAAATGCAGGGTGCACTCGCACACAAGAGAAAAATTTCAAGTAAGATAAGATACCAGGATCATGGAAAAAACGTTAAAAAATATATCTATAAAAATTTCGAAGTTATGAGCTTAAATTGTGCACTTTGATTCTATTTATCTCTGTTGAAAAACTAATTTTCCCAGTTTTATTCCTACAGGCTATTAGAAGAGGAAACAAGGAAGCTCTAGAGCTTATGTCATATCTGGTGGCGAACTGACAGTGACAGAAAAGACACTTGGAGTGCGCTCACTTGGTTAAGATAAAAAAATAAATGGGCGTACTTTTTTTTCTCTTAAAATTTTGAAGACAAGAATTGTTAGGAATATCATTTTTAAAATTCTTTTCATGCGTTAACAATTTAATAATTTGTTCATCATTCTTCATCTTATGTATGAGTACCAACTTATTATAAATTTATTAAAGAATAACAGTGGTTTTGAAATATTACTTCATACGACGCCTATGAACAATATTTTTTTTAATAGTAAACATACTCGTATGTTTAGTGTCAAAATTCAGTCATTTTTGACAACGTCAGTTCGCCACCAGATTGGTAACAAGCTCTACCCTAAATTGTAACTCTGTTTAGGTAATTTGTGGCTTTTATTGGCAAAATTTTTATATTTTTTATATAAATGTCCAAATTTTTTGCCAGAATTTTTTCTAGTTTCTGGTATCTTACTTAAACTTTTTTTCTGGGGCGCAAGTTCTGACACCTGTATAATAAAGACCCTAACCGATTTTCAGACGCAACCCAAAATACATTCTCAGTTGTACTGTTTTTTTTTTCAAAGTTATGAACATAGCTATAGGTATTTGCAATAGTTTTGACAGTTTTTATAAATTGGCGTCCTACGACGTACCCTTGACTGTCCACATTCAGCCCCAGTACTTTTGTAGCATTCTCCATATATCAAGATCATGTAGTTTTTTCGTTGTTTAAGTACATTTTGAATTTAAGGGAAAAAAGTGGTATTGATGACACTGTCATCAACAACTACTTTGATTTAAATTTAATCTAAATGTTTAAAACGCAACAAAAGCCAAGTTATCTATGAGAATGTTTTTTGGGTTGCATCATTTATTATAAATAATTCACCCTGTATTTTGACACAGATTTCAATTGTGCTTTTTTTGTACGCTGGTTCTTGCTTTCGCAAGAGAAGTTTAATATGGCTTTCCTTTGCTTTCCTATAAATTATGACTTCTTTTAATCGATTTTTGTTCTGCAAATTGAGCTAATTTGGTTGAAGGGGACATCCGAAAACTGCGGTCAAAATTTCAATGGGTAAAAGAGTAATTACTTCTAATTAGAACCGAAAATTTTCGCGTCGGAACTGCGGTCGGTGTCTAGAACCCCGGGGAGTTTTAAGCTTTTAAGCTCGTAATACTTTTATAGCAAATATCACCCTCGGATGGTGTCACAGAGGAGAGAGAGGAGAGAAATTTTCATTGATTGATTTTTTTAGCCTTGTAGATTATAGAAGATTATAGAATTTGGAAACCAGCTCGACTTTTCCCGTAAAAATTAAAAATTTTTAGCTAGCTTATAATTATTCGATCTGAATGCAAATATCCCCGCTCTCTGTGACGAGGCACTAATCCTTAGGTCCGTCCACAATCGGACCTAAAAAAAATGTGTTTTTTATTTTGATACTTTTTGTTACAAAAAAAACTACAGATTAGTGATACTTTTAATTAAGGAATGAAAAAATATAGGGTGCGCTAGAACTCGCGCCCCTGAGAAAAATTTCAAGTAAGATAAGATACCAGGAACATGAAAAAAATGTTTAAAAAATTCTATCTGTCAAAAAATTTTGACATATATTTTTTGACATTTGACATTTTTTCATGTCTATTTAATGATACTGATGATCTTGTATATGTTTTTTTACAAATATTTAGTAATGGCACAAAAATTTTGCCAATAAAAGCCACAAATAACATTGAACAGAGTTACAATTTAGGGTACTATTTCCTTATTTCATCTTCTAATAATAGACTGTAGCAAAAAAACTTGGAAAATTATTTTTTCAACAGAAATAAATAGAGCCAAAGTGCAAAATTTAAACTCTCATAACTTCGAAATTTTTATAGATAAAATTTTTTAAACATTTTTTCCATGTTCCTAGTATCTTACCTTATATGGTATTATATTTTTCTCTGGGGCGCAAGTTCTGGCGCACCCTGTATGTACTTGTCCAAAAATACTGAAAACAAAGACTAAAAATGTAGTGCTGTGGTGCACTTGATCAAAACAATTATTCAATAATTTTCAATTATTCGCTGTAAATCTTAAAAGCTGGGATATTTTTTTCAATGAAACTAACAATTTTCTATAGAATACCATATTCTAATCCTAGGAAACCAGGGATAGAAAATGTTATTTTGAGAAAAAAAGATTAAATAAACTTTAACATTAAGTATACAAGTTTATTCAATTTTTTTTACCTAATTACTCTCTAGCTTTTAATTTCGAAGTATTTTAATAAATACAGTATAAGGAGTTCCCAAAAGCACGCCGCCACACGTCAACCAGAAACAGAAAGTGTCATTCAAAGAAAAAAAGTTATTTTTTATTAAATATTTTATATTATATATTATATATTTTTTCTATCTTCATTCGTTAAAGAGTTACAGCTTAACAACAAATAACAGTAATGAATTTTGTACGATAAAATAAAAACGATGACATTTACAAAACAATTACTTAATTCAAAATCTCATTTGATTGAAACTGTCAATATGACATAAACATAAACATGAGTTTTAAAACGATTCATTTATAAGATAAAAAGAACTTTAATTAGAATAAATTAAGAATTAAGTAAAAACATATTGAGTACAAAAATTGCTTAAAATGCCAGCCAACTAAGGAAGTGTTCCATAAATGTCATCATTTTTAATTTATAACGACAAAGTTATACAAAATTCATATTTTTTGCTAAGCTGTAACTTTTTAACGAATGAAGACAAAAATTTATTTAAAACTTTATTTCGCAGAATGACATTTTCTACATCTGTTATTCGATTAAAATACTTCGAACTTAAAAGCTACATAGTCAATTATGTAAACACAATTAATCTAAGTAAAAGAATTGGAATAGATTTTGTATACCTAATGGTATATTTTCGGATCACTTTCGGTATTCTAGTTTTGAATTGATTTTAATTGCAGTCTTTATCTAAAACTGTCACAAGTTGTATATACAGCTGGCGGAACAAATTTTCAATCCATTCGTTTTTGATAAAGATTTATGATATTCAATAAGAGAGTTTTAATAATATGTTCGAAAAACTGTAATAAAGAATAAAAAGTGCCATTATTGGCTAATACGCATGCAGTTATTTATAGTAGGTGTAAAAATACAATGAATCCGTCTGTCATACCTGTCCTCCTTGGGCAGATACCTTTGGCTGTGGGCGGCCGTGAATCATGTGTACAAATACACGTGTGCGTATTATTTCGGTAATCCTTGCAGGCAGCTTCTTCGCCGCACACTCCTATCCTGCATGGTCCATCCTTAATAACCACAACTCTCGGTTCTGAAACTAACAAAAAACATCATATAGCAGATAATTTGTAAACAACCGCAAGTCTGAAATGTGCTTCTGGCTTTCGACAAGCTTCCAGATGTTAATAACACTAATTTCAGTTTTTGCTCGTTTGCAAAAAGGACGAATTGCCACTTTTTTACTTCAAGTTGAATTGAGAAATCTTAAGACAAAAAAGCAAAATTGTGGCCGACTTTATTGAGCTTGAAGTTCCGACGAGGACTTGTTCAAAGAGTGCTATTGTGTTTCGGTTTCAACATATCATCAGTGTCGGTGATTATTTCATATCTGAAGGTCTTGTAACGGACAAGGGAGTAATTGCACATCATGTTTGACGAAGAAGCCGTTCAAAGCCCATGCGAAGAATTACTCTTGCATTGACGACCTCCGGCGCCACAGAAGTTTAGATTAAATTAAGATGAAAGAAGTTCAACATGAGCAAAGCAAATACGATTATTACTTAATTGCATTAATCACCAACAAAACATTTTTTAAACACAAAAGTAAGTGTCAACCATTCATTAAATTTGGATTCTACTCTAACTTGCAACAGGTGGTGGAATAAAATCGCTGAAAATTGTTGTCCGAAGGGCCGTTAACTTGAAAAAAATGTGTACAACTAATTACAATTCCAAAAAAAAATCCACCGAAATTGTAGTAATCAAAAAAAATCCAGTAATTCTAATAATCTATCGCATTGTTTTCAGATTAATTCCTATAATTCCAACTTAATTTTTGTAATTCGATAATAATTCCGATAGTTATAAGAAATTCAACGTAATGTTCAAAAGAATGTTTTTTCCGATAATTCCAAAAACAATGCCAATAATTCCAAAAAGAATTTCAGTAATTTTGTTTTTAGATTAATTCCTGTAATTACAACTTAATTTTTGTTATTTCAAATAAATTCCAATAGTTCTAAGAAATTCAACAAAAGAAATTACCTCCGATCTCTATTAATTTCAAAAAAAATTCCAGTAATTTCTGAAAAAAATACAGTAATTTCAATAAAATCCTACCGAAATTCCAGTTATTTTAATAATCCATCCTAATTCTATTGTTTTCAGATTAATTCCCTCTTAATTTTCGTAATTCCAAATTAATTCCTATCCAACGTAATTTTCAAAAGAAATTATCTCTAATCTCTGTTAATTTCAAAAAGAATTCCAGTAATTTCAAAAAAATTCCACCGATATTGCAGTTATCCAATAATCCATCGTAATTCTATATTGTTTTCAGATTAATTCCCTCTTAATTTTCGTAATTCCAAATTAATTTCTATAGTTCTAAGAAATCCAACGTAATTTTCAAAAGAAATTATCTGCGATAATTCTAAAAAAAATCTACCGAAATTTCAGTGATTTCAATAATCCATCGAAATTTTATTGTTTTCATATTAATTTCATAATTCCCAATTAATTGGGAACAATTAATTTCAGAGTTAACGGTCCCTCGTTGTTGCCCTTTGGTGTTCCTAAATACCAAAGAATATTTTTAGAAAAATAAATGTTGTGCTAAATTTAGTCGATCAGGTAATTTATATCCCCGATGTCCAGTTCTTTATTCTCTGTTATCGAGAAAAAATACATGCAGCTTGCCTAAAAAAGGTGTACAAGCTTTTGCTTAATATATTTTATTTACGTCACTGCGCTACATGTTCACATTTTAAATGCAACTTTTAACAAGTTCCATGTAAGTGCATTTTATAAAAATCCAAGTTGAAGTATTTAAGTGCATTTTATTTTATTTTCAGCTTTCAGCAGTTGAATAATTGCGCTGCTTAAACCGTAAATGTGAAAACATAATTGTAACTACCTGTGTTAAATGGCCATCATTCATCACTGAAGGATTTACTGCACCTTATTTTGATTAATAATCACTCTTGACACAAAGCTTTTATCGTCATTGAGACATTGACTGAAAAAAATGTTTGATGGAATTTCGCCTATTCTTGGATTCTTTTTTTTACGTTTACACAAAACAAATAGTATCGACTCTTAAATCAATATCCTTTTATTCAATATCCGTTTATTTAATCTCCGCTCAGTATGAAAACTGTTTTATTGGAATTTAGGGCTTTGCTGCAGTAATGAATTTTTAGATTCTTCACGCGCTAATGAACAGTGGGTACGAGTAATGGCCATAAACACCGACTTAATGAAAATTAAAGGAGAGATTTAATATTATGTATGGTTAGTTTGTAGTTGATTTCGTACTTGGATGGGGCGCTTTGCTACTTTTGTAATTAAAATTACATTTTATAGGATAAAAAACATCTATAACTTTTTTATTTTCTCGTATAATTACTGGAAATTGTATTTCTTCAGATTATCATTTCAAATAATGATTCGGGTTTATTACGTAGAACCCGGGCAAGATAATTTTTTTCTTTTCATAATATATTATAAATCAATGTGCTGATAGGGCCCACGGCTTCACTAAATTATTTCTCTCATAGTAATTAATCATCCTGTCTTGATGTTACCGGCACACCAAAGCAAGATTCTTGAGGCACCTTAATTTTAGTTTTAATTGATTTTTTCTTTTGATTACATTTGTCACTTTCGTAATAAATAAAACGTTGCTCATTTATTATGCACCTTTTGGAGAATGCCTATTGTTTTGAACAAAACACAATTAAATTCGTAAGTCATGAATAATTTCAAATAAATTAATACAATTTAGATTTGTGCCCTCTGAAGCAATACCTTCAGCTAAATTTTTGCATGCATTTGTCCTATATAAGGGCATATGCTATATAGAAACCGATATTATACCATGAAATGTAAATTTGACATGTATCTAAGCGTTTTAACGACATGTTCTGAGCCTAATTTGCATTTTACAGTGATCGCAGTACATATACTAGAAATGTAATGAGATCTTAGATATTGCACCGCCTCTTAGCTCGGTTTTTGCTATTACACAATAAATATACCTTACACGTTGTTGCGAAAATATCAACATTCAAGTTTTTGATTTTTATTACATAGGTATTTTTGTTTAAATCTATAGTGACGTTTTCTATGCAAGTAACTTTTGCAGTTTGTAGTTTAGAAAAGAATTTGTATACAGTTCTACTTAGTTATAGTTACTGTAATACGTACAGGGTGCTTCACATAATTTTACGAGGCCTGCGCCTGTAAGATGCAATCAATAATACGTATTCCGATACGAACTCAATTACAAATTTTGAAAAATTGGATAATGTTCTCTAGTTTGTTCACCCTTTAAAAAATTACAACGTTTTTTGTTAGTTAGTGATTAAAATAGATAAACTAGAATCATATTCATGCGGTCTCTTGATAGGACAAATGATAATTGTTTCTGAAAAACTGCAGTTTATGACTATTAATGAAACAGTGATTAGTTTGACAACTACTGTCATGGGTTTCCAAAAATTAAATAATTAAATGTGAATTTTTTGTATCCAGTGTTTTGTGACTTTTGTATATTTGGGTGCATACATTAGACGCAAACCTCGTAAAGTTGTGTGAAACACCTTGTATAAAAGTATGGAACCAAGTGTTTTTTTTTAATCATTTGCCTCCAGAAAATAATAATTAGTATACATTAAAGTAATATAAAAAATGTGATCGTATTTTGAAAAGGAAATTGTGTTTTGTTTTTGGGATATGCGATGTTTTTGTCAAATTTGCAATTTATCTATAGGTGTCCCAAGTTTTAGGCCCGTCGCAAAAATAAATATTTCTAATTGATTAAAAAAAAACGATAGAGGCTTATATAGACTTTAATTTGATGCTTTAATATTGTTCAAAATTTTTAGCGTACCTAAGTCAGTAAGACCCTAAAAACCAAGTTTGGAAAAAAAATATTAATTGGAATCTTTTCTACATGATAAAATTCCTTGATTTTTTCTAATAATAACTGTGAAAATTGAATAATGTAAAAGTTGATAGATTTTGAGTACCTAATATTTTAATATTGAAAATTAGGAATTTTGGTAATTTATGGCCAAGTTTGGAATGATGTGCTGCTAATGCATTGACAATAGGTTGAAGGCTTCACAATACGTCATAAATGTCATTGCCGACCTTTTTTTTTGTCAATAAATTCTGACCTGATCACCAATTACCGCAAACCCCCCCATAAATTATTTTTCAGATTTTCAATATTAAAATGTTAATTATTCAAAACCTATCGACTATTACACTATTTTCACAAATACCACAGAAAAAAATCAAAGAATTTTATCGTGTAGAAAATATTCCAGTTAATTGAAATTTTTTTTCTCCAAATTTAATTCTCACGCCATACGCTAAAAATTTTCTACAATATCAAGACATCAAATTAAAGTGTATTTAATCGTTTACACTATCAAAATTCTTTTTTAATTAATTACAAATATTAATTTTTGCGATTAAATTAAAAAAAAATATATATATATAAAGTAGATAATTGTAATGCTTAGATCATAACCTTTATGAGAAAAATGGTTTTATATGGGATTGCCATTTAAAAAAATAAAAAAAATTGTAGAACTCAAACAAAAGAAAATATCGAAAAATTTTATTCTTGATAAAACATCACATTTTTATAGTAACATTCATAAATTAGTTTTTCCAAAAAATAAATGGTGTAAGCAAAAAAAGTTTGGTTATATTCATCTGATATAATTTTTCCTACGATCCTGAAACAAAAATTTCAAACTAATAATTTCCTAATAATGTAATTTAATGTTTTTTTTTTTGTTTTTATGGGGGGATAGAATCTTTACCTCTCTGGAAGGTAATTGGCCAATTTTTTTTTCTGAAATTAGGGAGGAAAAACTTACTTTCTGTTAGGATCGTAGAAAAAATACTTTACTCAAACAATCTTAAATACATTTAACTGTTGACTCAAGGCGCTGGTCGTTCGATTTGCAGAGTAATCGAGTGCAAACATCACTTTGTGCACATATTCGAAAGCTCTGTTATGCACGAATAAGTATAAAGCAAAGATCAGCGAAGCACATAAATCGAGAGACCAGAACTAGAAGCTTTAATTCTAATAAGTAAGTAATAAAATGAATAATTAAATACGGGGGGTTATTTTGAATAAAATTTTTAGATCAAGAATCTCCTCTTATCATGTCTTGAATATTTCTTAATGATGATTTTAATGTGCGTTAAACGGATAAATAAAATTTAATTCTATTAAAGTATTTACAAACATGCAGTACAAAGAACTTGACGATAAATCAGATTTTATTGAAATTCTAATTTAAAACATTATTTATAACGGAACAGGTCAATACGATAACAATACCACGGTCGATAATGAGTATCCCGCCATTTTTGTTACGTAAACGAACAAATTCTACGATCTAAATAAGCTCGTTTCCCATTTTCGATACATTTTAATAACGTCGTTTTAATAAAGTACCGACAAGTGACTGAAGGTTCATATTATGCAAACGTTAATTAAAATCGACTAAATTGGACAAAGCAAGGACTTTTTAATTGCTTAAAGCTCCTTTTACAATTTTTTTTTTAAAACGGGAATTAACTCATCAGTTTAATTGAAAATATGTTTGGTATCATTGAGTTAAGTGTTAGTATTTGTTTTTAATTGTCATAAAAAAATCCAACAGCTGTAAATTTTTACTTCCACTAACATCCTTCTACAAACAAATTTCGTCAAACTGCACTCAGGTTTACGTTAGGGAGGTTTAAACTCATTGTGTTCTAAATTTATTACAGATGAATGTTTATTTCACTGTTCTGAGTTGTTGATCTGCAAAGTATGATAAAAGACAAATGGCATTTCGAAATAGATTTTTTAGAGGATCTCTCAGAAAAGATGAAGAAACTGAAATGCCATTTGATTCCCAAGCAATTCCCTCAACAACAACCGAATTCTTGCGATGAGTCGAAGACTTGACGTGAAATAATTATTTTACCCTGTGCCATATATTGCTATAACTTTTAAGTTAATTATTATCCGCTGAAACTAATGTTCCCTTGACACACTAATTTATTTCATGCAAATTTTGTTTATTAACTATTTCACGCTCGTGATAAATTGATTAATTAACACGTGCTTTTTTTCAGTCTCAAACTACTGCGATTACTGAAAAATATTTTAAAATTTTTGTGCTATTTGATTGAGTTTGAATATAAAAGAGAATAAAAAGATTTTTTTTGTTGTAGCAGAGTTGCGAATTTTTATTTTTGGAGTAGCACTACAATTTTTTTCTGCTACTTTAAATATTTATTTAAAATATAGTTTCAGAAATGAAATATGATTGTCGTCATCCTGTGGGTGTTAGTCAGTAGTGAGAAAATCCTAATGACGTAAAAAATCCCATCTTCTTGTGAATGTTTGTTTATTTGTTGCTGATTGAAAGTGTTACCCTTTTAAACAATGAAAAGGCGTAATTTTGAAAAGGCCTTAAATAAATAAATCAAATATTTGTAAGTGAAAGATATAGCCTCCAAGTGATAAAAATACTCTCTCATCCGCCTCCTATGTAAATCTAGCAAGTCTTAAAAGTGTGTCCCCTTTTCAAGAACCACAAACATAAACCACCTTTACACATTTTAGGATCGTTTATTAAAAGCATATCAGGTTAAGTGGTAAGTATGTTATTTCAGGAGTCTTATTGTGAGGCGAAACACCTTGTTGCCCAAACAACTTCGTCGATGTATGAGATGAGACGGAATGTTTATTTAAGTCTCTAAACGAAACGAAATGCAAACGGTGTTGTGTCGAAGCAGTCTTTTGTGCTTTCACGATTTATACTAACGTTTCATAAATATGATTGTTTGTACAACAAGGAAGTTTCAAGATGGAAATTTGGAACATCAACAGCATTGAATTTTGATAAATCAACGATGTACGAAAACATGTCTAATAATAACGAACCTTCACAGGGAAACAATAATAAAGTAAGTACCTGTTGATATTCAAACATCCGAATGGATCCCGTTGTAGAAAAGATGCCACTGAACTTTTCATTGATTTTACTTAAATTGATAACTGATATGAATAATAAAAGAGAAATATTAGAGTTTTAATTATTTACCTTTACATAAATCCAAATGTAATCCTTGAAAAATCGACTTTATAATAGCTTTAGAGAGAGAAACACAACTCTGAAATAAATTTCAGATTCTAAAGAATCCAAAAAAACAGCTGTGGTTTTCTCACAAATTTCCTTTTGATGGAATGAAAATCAAAATGTAAAAAATATAGCAATTGTCAAATAAAGTAGAAAATTTGTGCACTACCTTATTTCCAGACAAAATATTCAGTTGTGCTTTAATTGCATACATTCTTTTTCTAGAACAAAACTTTCATAAATTCATGAAGCTTTTAAGTAGTTAAAGTTAGTAAAACCTACGAGTTTGTAATCTGCATTATTATTAATGAAAAGCTTCAAAAAACTCGAATAATACTAATAAAGTTTAAATTTTAATTTTATTACTTACTAAAATTCTATAAAATGAAAAGTTTGTAATAAATATTATGTATACAGGGTGTACCAGTGAGTTAAAGTCCATTGTTGACCTCTAATTGTTTTTTTTTAATATGTAGGAAATTGATAAATATGTATTAAATGAAGCTCTTAAACAACTAAACTTCTGAAATTATTTTCTATACAGGGTGACCCAGGGGTGCGCCCAAACTCTATAACTTTTTTTATCCAATCTATCGACATGATTTTTTTAATGGTGGGTCAAAAATATTTTTTATTTAATACAGGATGTCCAAAATAAGTTACACAACTAAGACTGTTTTTTTTTAAATAAAAACCCCCAGTTTTTGTTACATTTTTGAACTCATTGATATAACGCACCCAGTTTCTTAGAATTATCTGCAGTAGTTTTTGATTTATGTCAATTTATCTGTCAAAATAACGTCGTGCATAAACCTACAGAAAAATTCATTACTTCAGAACCATTCAAGATGACAACCAACTTTTTCCAGTCGACTTTTTAAGCTTTAGCGCATTTTCTGAGATAAAGGTAAACTCGCGAAGTCGATGTTCCATCGCCTATTGCAATTTTTGAATAATGACAATTTACAATATATTTTATTGCATCGTTACGTAGTAGCATTTTTATGAGCTTTTTGCTAATATAGAGTTGGTGGGATCTACTTTGTAAAATTTGTGAAATTTTTGCAAAATATAAAATAAAAAAAAAAGAATCTAGTAGGCCGCTGTGTTAAAACTGAAAAAATGATGAAGCAACGCTTGCTAAAGTTTGGAGCTCATTTCCTAGAAGACTAGCAGCTTGTACAGAGCGATCAAAAAGTCTTTCTATCAAGTAGGCGACCTAGTTGAGGACGTATGTTGCATGGCAGTTCGTATGTTGTCTAGATGTCAAAAAATTATTTTATAAAAATTAAAACATTAATCTAATTAAAATGAACTATTCTATGAAACGTCTCAAAACAAACTCAAATAAGATTTTGTTGGTGTTTATTCATAAAATCGTTCACCACGGTTTGCTGTTATAATTTACATAAAAATTATTTTGACATTTCTCATTTGTCATTGTGACATTTTATCTTCCACAACCATACGTTTTAAATTTCTAGTTATGAATTTTTCTGTGGGTCTATGCACAACGCTATTTTGACACATAAATTGAGATAAATCAAAAACTATTGTAGCTAATTCTAAGAAACTGGGTGCGTTATATCGACAATTTAGTGGCGAATTCAAAAATGTAACAAAAAATGAGTGTTTTAATTAAAAAAAAGAACTTAGTTGTTTATCTTATTTTGGGACACCTGTATTAAATAAAAATGTTTTTGAAATGTGCTTCATTATAAGACCTATGGTTTAAAAAAAAACAAGTCAATAGCTTGGATAGAAAAAAAGTCATGGAGCTTGCACGCACCGCTACGTCACGCTGTATGTGTGGTTGAAAATAATTTGAGGATGAAATAGATTAGTAAGTATTTATCAAGTGACATTATCAATTTTTTTTTAATTTTTAATATATAAAGGTAAATAATGAACTTTACCAACTCGCTGAGACACCCTGTATATTATATTTTAATAAAAAATGTAGTCGGTGGCTTTTCGGTTAGAATACAATAAGTTAGAAAATAGTCACCTGCCACCCCAAGACCACAAACCATAAAAGATCGTTTATTAAATTAAAATAACAGAGATGCGGTCGCACATTAGCATAATAATTTATAATCTCAATGAAAGATCTGTAAATTCTCCTCAATGATTTTCTGAGTAAAAAACATTAAGGCTTTAAATTTCTAAAAGCAATTAATAAAACCAATCATGTGAGAGTCGAGGCCATAATAAAATTTGCAAAATTAATGTTAATGTGTTTACTTGATTACCGTTACATGATCATTGTTTACCACCTTAAACACCGCTTCCTTCCTCATAGACAAACTAATTAGCTATTTCGCTTTTAAGTGAATTGAAATTGTCAATAATTTGTGCTTCAGTAGTTCCACACTTAAAACAAATTTCTATACAAGTTTCATTTGCAATTTTGCTAATGAAATAAGATTTCGCGGAAGCTGGTTAATATGTTAAAAGATTCTGCAAGCAAAACGCTTGGCAGTGTTCTGCACGAATTCACAATAACTGAGTTACCATTCATTCGATCTCGAAATATGTTACGCTCTGAGGAACATCAGACCGTTTTTTCGACTCTAATATTCTAATGCGGTGTTAGAGTTTTGTTAATTGTTTTGTTCGTGTATCAGAATAAAACCGTCTATTCTGTCTTCAATTGAAACATTTCCAATACAATTTAATCTCTTTGAAAACCTAGTTTTACCCAAATTTAGTTTCAATAGTAATTCACATTATTTACAGTGATGTAGGGATTGAGTAGAAGTAGCTACAATTCGCTCTTTATTGCAAATCTGAATGGTCTGAAATGCATTTTTAATATTCTTGTGAAATACACTTCAAAGTTTACGAGGTTTTCAGGCAATATCTTGACTGAAAGTGAAAATTTGTTAACCACTTGACAACTAAATTTGAAATTTGTTGTCAAAACTTTTAATTTGATATCCGACTTTTATCAACAAAGTTAATTAATTTAAAATAAACGTTGGCGAAGATAAAATTAGCAAAAGTTTAAAATTTTCTGTTTTACTTGTCTAAACTGTTTCGTAATAATAAATAATCTCCGAGAAATTGTCATTGTCATAAATTTCTTATCAACTTTGGTTAAAATAGCCACATATCTACACATTAAACACCAAATGTGGATATACAGGGTGTCAGAACTCGCGTCCAGAGAAAAATTTCAAATAAGATACTAGGAACTGAAACATCTTTAAAAAATTCTACAGGGTATTCGTTTTTCGAGCTCCACCATGGGGATCTCAGTTATTATAAGAGATACGAGATCGGTTAAACTGGGACAAAGTTGCGTTTTTTATGCTGAACAATAATCTGGAAGAAAATTTAACGTGTCATTATTAGTTTTTGAATTATTGAAAAAAAAAACGGAAATTTATAATTTTCGTTTTAATTTTTTTAAACGAAAACCAAAAGATCTTGACGTTTTTAACTAGACATTATATCACACGATATAATCGAATTTTACATGCTGATCAAAATAAAAAAAGCGTTTTTGCGAAGAGTGCTTTGGAAAAAATGCCAACAATTTTAACTAACAAACTAAATTTTGAAGCTGGTGCATTCGAGCATCTTTTATAACTTTGTGTTATTTTGTTTTGCGAAGAGTAAATACTAGTTTATCACGTTGTTCCTATTTCAAAACCTTTGTTTTTAAGTAGGTAAGTTTGACAGGAATGTGACTTCTAGATCCAAATTCAATTGAACTGTCAAAATTTAGTTTGTTAATTAAAATTGGTGGCGTTTTTTCCAAAGCACTCTTTTTTATCTCTTATAATAACTGAGATCCCCATGGTGGAGCTCGAAAAACGAACACCCTGTATATGTCAAAAAATTTGACATTTATTTTTTGACATATGAAATTTTTTGTGTCTATTTAATGATACAGATGATCATGTATGTGTTTTTTATAATTATCTAGTAAAGGTACAAAAATTTTGCCAATAAAAGCCACAAATAACATTAAACAGAGTTACAATTTAGGACACAGCTTCCTTGTTTGCTCTTTTAATAGCCTGTAGCAAAAAAACTTGAAAAACTATTTTTCCAACAGAAATAAATAGTTAAAGTGCAAAATTTAAACTCTCATATGTTCGAAATTTTATATGCAGAATTTACTACCCTGTAGTATTTAGATACAATTTGTAAGTACCTAATTACTATCGACTTTGTGTCTAGGGCATTTGCATATTTATCCAGTAATAGTTATTTAAACTAAATTACCCATTTTACTTGTTTTGGAAGGCTTGGCTGATGAAGTATTTGTATTAGTTACTGGTTAATTAATAAACACTAATTATGTACTTTTAATTAGTGTGGGTGGGAGGAAACTTGTTTTCATATTACAATTAATAATTTGTTTTCATTTTAACTAAATATTTGCTACGATAATTTGACTTTGTTTTCTTATGCTTAATTTTATTTTAAGTGACATATTTTTTAAATTTATCGAGTAATAAAATCAACAGAGGTTTAAAAATAAATTGCTTTGAAAGAGTACAATAGGATCTTTCATTAAGGTATTAAAAAGTGCGTGCTGACTGAAAATACGAATTGTCTGAAGTTGAAATAAATATTTTGGTATTCACTATAATTTTTATTACATACATAGTAGGAGTACAGAAAGTATGATAGAACCAAACATTTCTTGTTTAAACTATTTATTTTTTGGAAAAACTAATTGATGAATGATAAAGCACTATAAAAATGTGACGTTTCTTTTATTAGAATAAAAGAAAAAAAATCTTTTTTGGATTTAAGTTTTGTAAAATTTTCACATGACAACCCACTATAACATCTTTATTTCAAAAACTATGATCTAAGGATTACAACTATCTACGTTTTATTCAATTTTTATTAAAAAAAAATAGATATGTTACCATTTTGAAAAAAATTACGATTACATTTTTTATAGCAATTTAATTTTTATTAATTATTATTTTCTGAAGACAAACGCTTGGTTCACCTTGTCTATATAATTATATTTTTCTCCAATTTCTCATCACCAATATTGCGTAATTTTTCAATTTTAGAAAAATAAATTAAATGGAAGTTAATAAAGCCCTGTGACGTGTGTTTTATTAATAAAAATGCATATTTCTTGTATCTAATATGCTAATATTGTTACAATATTTAACACTGTACAATGACATCATTAAACCTTATTGTTTCCAATTTCCATGAAGCACATGTTTTATTTCCCTAGCAACCAACCAGATGAATTAAGAGCATTAGGTACATACAGCATTTCAATGTGCTTGTTTCGTGTCTCTTCTCTCATTTATGACTGTAACTTTACAATAATTATTATTTGAATATTTGTACATCAAATTCATGTTATTACTGCTGGTAGTTCGTTATAACATTCAGTTTTGGATATCCTGATTTAGTACTATAAAATTTAAAAATTTTTAGTTAATGAACTTTGTTTCGTAGCTTTATAAACAGAAACAGAATTTAATTTACCCCAAGATCCTGCTTACATCAATATAGTAATCTTGTTTTAAAGATTCAAAAGCACAATAACTTTGATGTTTTATATCAGCCTACATGTTTTCAAATTCAAATATTATGCAGTACAAATTTAGGATTCTTATGTCTAAATTTATAAACATTCACTCTAAGTAGAGTATTTATATTTGTTGACAAATACTTGTGAAATCTTCAGGCGTTACATTTAATTTACTTGTGAGCACAATCGTAATAAAATCTACTTCGAAATAATATAAGACACGGTTGTAAACATTTGAATTAAGCTATTTTTGGTATAAAAACATTAAAGCTTTTGGAAGCAAACAAGCGATTTTTCACTTCACATTTTTTTATCGATCTAACTGGTTTATACAAAACGAACGGAAGCGAACCAGAGATTTTTTTATAACTTTGTCAAAAACAAATAAAAATATTCAAAGTAAACTAATTTTTCTTGATGAACAGCTTGATATAAATCAAATTAAATGCGAAAAATAAATCACAAAATTACAATCTCACTAAATCTAAACATGTCTGATGTTATTTACAAAATGTAAATATTGTTTGGATAAGTATGTTGTCATATGTCGTCCTTTCATTATAGTCACCTGATAAAATTAAGTAAACAGTGTCTTGAAAGGATCGATAACGTGGACTAAGCTTCGAATATAATAATTCTCTACAGTCTAAACTATTTGCGAAAATTATCTTTAAATTAAAACAAGAATTTAATTGCAATTTATTAAGGTATCTTATGTTTCCACTTCTATCAGTCTTATTGTAGTAAAAAGTTAACTTTTTATTTTTCAAATAATGTTTATAAATTTAGTTTTTGTAGTTTTAAAAACAAATTGTTGTGGGTTAATGTATCGATTTTGATGGAAGTGTAAATTCAACAAAGTTCAACTACAATAGACAAAGTGGTCGTATTGAAATTTATGTAACAAATTCCGTACGTTTGCTGAATGCTTTCAAGTCAAAGTCAAACACTTAACCCAAACCGCAAGAAGACATCACCAACATAATAATGTCACGAAATGTCACGAAATATTGTACCCCCATATTATTAATTAATTTCTAATATAATTATTTTCATCCAAGAAAGTAAATTTAAGAGTAACTGGTACTTACCACTTACTTAGTTACGAGTACACATATAGTAGAATCTCCATAACGTGAACACAAAAATCCCAAGCTTGCATAAGTTAGCGCCAAGTGTTCACACCAGTAAAAGTGCAAGAATTTTGTTCTTTTTATTTTTTTATTTAAAAAAATGTATAATACAAACTTTTATATGAAATGCATCATTCAGAAAAAAATTAACTTACAATGCCGAAATTTCGGTGAATTAACCAATGACATAACGTATAAATGTGCAAAGATAAACGTATCAAAAATGAGTTGTTTAAGGATATTATGTTAGAATGCTAAGAAACATTTACGAGTTTAAAAAGTCAACATACAAATTCTAAAAACGTTATGTTGAATTTGCTTAATTTTGATGAGCCAAATTTAAAAAATAAAATCTAGAAAAATATCAAGTACCGTTTTTGGGTTTTTTTATGCAACTGGGGCTTTTTTAATTTCAAATTTAATAGTCTAACTAGGAAACTTCCTGAAAATGAGGTGTGAGAGGTTTTTGGAAATCGAATGTTCATGTTATCGAGCTTCTACTGTATTATACAGGTTGATTTTTGATAGTTGTGCAGAAATTTTAAGAGGTGATGGTATAGGACAAATGATGCACGAATAATACAAGATAATACAAAACATTTTAAATTTTCTTTGTATTATAATATTGTTTTTTTTTCTCTCTACTAGTTGTAAAACGTACCATTATTTAGTTTGTTGATGGGTTGTAAAGTTGTTTTTCTCTGCTAGTCGTCAATAATCAGTTTCATTATTGACCAAGGGCAATAATGTATGTATAATGTATTAGAGGTGGGTAAATACCGATATTATTATTTAAAACTTGTATCATCACAAATACCTACTAACGGAAATATTTTGAAATGAAATTAAATAAAAACTTCCTAAATAAACATCAGAATAACACCACCTCTAATTCTTCTGTCTTTGTCAAAACAACAAATGGGCTTATTTCATTTTGAAATACTAAGTACTTCCAACTTAATTTAATAGCTCAGGTAAGTAATTAAAATAATAAATTAACAAAAATAATAGGACATGTTACGTCTGAGGCTACATACCCATTAAGTAAGGTTATATTCTTTCTTCACCGTTATATTTCTGGGTAATAAAAATATAGTAGTAATAAAAATATTATATAAAACACGGTAGAGAAGATTTTCATAGCCGTGCATTTATTATTTCCCTCGATGCTGCGCACTCGGGTAATAAACAGATCGGCTTTAAAAATCTCTTCTCTACCTTGTGATATAATATACTATTCTCACATGTATTAAATAATTTCAGACCTCATTTTTTTAAGTCAGATCCAAGGTTAACATCACGAAATTACTTAAAAAAAGTGTGAGGAGAAATGGTGTAACTAATGGCTATTACCAATGCAAACTTTGGAATAAAGTACTTAAACGATGCAAACTTCGTTTATACAGGGTTATTCACATAAAATGTCTATTACGAAAAGTGGATGCAACCAGTATTGCGTATTTCAATAATTACGTGAATTTATTTTAAATTATATTAAAGTCACGTATCCAAGAAAGCTATAAATTCCTCAGTCAACAGAAATTATCATGGTCAAAACTTTGACATCCAAAATTTAAAATTTATTTGGAAGTTTGAATATTGCTATTTTTTATTATAAATTTGAAAAAAAAACATTAAGAACAAACATTAAGATAAAGCAAGTTTATGTTCTTTTAACCTCTTTAGACCTATACTATCACCTCACAAAATTCCTGCACAACTATTAAAATCACCCTTAGAAGTTTAGTAAAGGGAATAATTATTATTAAATTGTCTCTCTAGAATTCGTAATTGTTTGTTAGAATACGAGTTGAGATTCTAATGATTGTTAAATGGTTAAATTTGTTCGTTGATGTCGTTAAAAATTTCATATCTGTCTGAAAAGTTGTCCAAGAGCAATATTTAGAGTTGACAAAAGTTCTACAACATATTCAAAGTTGTTTAATAAGGCTGAAATCCCGAAATAAATAATTTTCAATTAAAAAACTCGCGCCTCGCAATAACTGTCATGTAAAAAATAAATACTAGTTTTATGAATAATTTCCATTACATAATGATGTTGATTTTTCATACGATCGTGTACACGACGTAAGTTAACTTTTACAATTTATTGCTTTATCGTTTAAATAAATTGTCATGATATTGGAAAAGCGAACCGCATCATTATAATTTTAAATCATTAGATAAATTCATGTTTAATTAAACGATTGATGATGCAAAAAAATAATAATCATTATTTTACCGTGAAAATGTTTTTCGTTTACTCAATCTGACACCACTTCGAGTAAATAAATTGCAAGATAAATTTTATCACTGTGGGATTATGAATGGATTAATTAGGGTTTAACACAACTCCTGATAAAGTCGAGTCCATATGCATCATTATTATTAAGAGTGCTTTAATTTATTATGCCTAGTTGACAGTTTCAGGATACATTTTTGTATCTATATCATAATTTATGAAGTAATATTTTGACACCATTAATAATATTAGAATTTTTCTTAACTATCGACTAAACGACTAAATAGTTGACTAATTACAAGTATTTCAAATTTCAATCAATAATAATTATCGGGTCTGTTAATACGAAATTGTGTTTCACTCGTGACTATTACACTAAATAAATATGAAACGTTTGCAATAGGTCGTAAAAATTGAAACCACATTTAAATTTAACTCAAAAATCGTTTACCATTGGCCTAGGAAATGCAATTTCAAATAATAATTTGGTTCATGGTCTTGGCTCCAAAGCAAGACAATATTTTGTTATTGCAAAAATATAGTAAAATAGATTTATGATAAAATGATGTCTCCGAGATTTTAAAATAACCAAATTTCATATATTTTAATTAACTGATCAAATATCAGTTTATTAAATTTCAGTAGTGACATTTATTTATAAGTGATGTAGATGTAAAAATAACACTTTACATGTAAATTTATATTATAAGTATTTAAATGAAACTTTTACATTGAATAATTGAGATAGACATGAATTATTCATTACATACTATATATCTTTTCTCTTGGGTTTACATCTTTTATTAAAAAATAATATTTTTTAATATACGGTAGTTTACCTCCTTTCCTTTCTCTGTCATTCAACATTCTCTCATTGTCTCTTACATGTTATATATAACCTTTGATTGTTTTCCACCCACTACATGGCACTCTTTCCATTTACACACCTAAACAATGTCATTGTGAAATGAAAAAAAAAATAAACTTTCTTCTTTTCTTTAGTTTTTCAAAAAGTAAATAGTTTGAGTAAAAAACATTTGGTTTCATACTTTTTATTCATCTGGTATGTAGTATTTTAATAGTAACGAATTTAAAAGAATTTCAGCAATATAAATAAAACAGTTTATTCAGTATACCTACACCTACTTCCAACAATCGTTAAATTATATTACAAAGTCTTTGATTTTTGAAGATAGGGCACACCTGTCGTTAATTTTAACTTGAAATGTATAATGGAAGGATTTACGTCATTTCTATTTCTGATGAAAACAGATAAATTTCTTCATTGATGCCTAGAATATAATTTCTATAAAATTGCAAAAAGTTTAACAAAATAACATAATATTTTTATGGGTAACCACATAAAGTATATGGTGGTATATTTTTTGCACCTTTAATAAAACATTTAATTTTACGACGTTTAAAAACTACTTTTACGATGAGATTCGATGTAAAAATGTTTACTTTTTTAACAACTGTTTGTTCGATGTCTACTATTTATGTACAAGAGCGAGTAGCATTCTATTTTGTAAAAAATAAACGAAACCACAAATTTCACGGAAGGACAAGATAAATTATTCACAAAAGGATTAAAAAATAAATAGTAAAAGAAGAGAATAAAATACACAATAGTTATCACAATCTAATCCAATTTGCTTTCTTGTGAAATAATTTTAATAAACGGAACAAAGTTCTTTCTTTATTTCATTACAAAAAAGTGAGTAAAACACTAAAGTGCGAGGAATCTGCCAATTTGTTAACAACAGAGACCTTGAAATTGAGATTTTGATCTACTTACTACCTGCTGAGCGAAACCTATTTATGACTTCATTTCAAGCTTCCTTACTGTTCCAATTTCTAAATTAAGTATAAAAAATCTTGTCATTTTTTTATTTCGGGGGTCTATAATGTATGAAGCTACAAATAGGTCATTTCAAATCGACCACAGCTTTAATCGCCATATTCTAGTCAACAGAATTATTTCATCAAAGCGGAATAATTGAACACGAAATTTAATTGAAAGATTTATAAAAAAAAATTGGCATTTCAATTCCATTCCCAAAGAGCACTCTTTGGTACTTTATTAAAGTCGACATCGAATGCAGCTACACTCAAATATTAGTCGTATTTGGAGTGAAACGATGGCATTCCTGCATTTCCGTGGCAGGAAAATACTGAAATTTGTAAAGCAATAGTGGCAGTATTGTTTAAAGGAATTTATTGCATTCCTCACTTGATAATATTGAATCAAACTATTTGAAGGAAACTAATTGAAACTTTAAATGTGAGGCAAATGCAATTCTGTTTTCACGTGTAAATTATTATTAAAACGTAAATTAAATTCGAACTTGATTGCAATATTATGAGTTTATTAAAGTGCATGGTTTGGACACACTGAATGGAGTTTTGTTCTAACATGAAAAGCATTTTAGACTTGTGAACAAAACCTATTTCAGGACAAGCATAAAATGCAATGTTGTAATCAATCGACTCAAAAATTTAGATTTTTTTAAATGAAAATATATACTTACCAGCAAACATACATATTCACCCTATGTGAACCAAGCGGTTTTTCTTAATCATTTGCCTCCAGAAAATTATAATTAATATAAATTAAAGTAATATAAAAAATGTGATCGTATTTTGAGAACGAAATTTTGTTTTGTGTTTGAGTTGCGATTTTTTTGTCAAAATTACAATTTATGTAATAACTTAAAAAAAAGTAATACAGGCTGGGCCCCAGAAAAAAAGGTAAGATACTAGAAACATGGAAAAAATGTTAAAAAAATTCTACCTAAAAAATTTCAAACTTATGAGAGTTTAAATTTTGCACTTTAATTCTATTTATTTCTGTTGGAAAATTAATTTTCTAAGTTTTTTTGCTACAGGCTGTTGGAAGAGGAAACAAGGATGCTGTATCCTAAATTGTAACTCTGTTTAATGTTATTTGTGACTTTTATTGGCAAAACTTTGTACCTTTACCAAGTAATTATAAAAAAAAACATATACAAGATTATCAGTTTCGTTAAATAGACATAAAAAATGTCAAATGTCAAAATTTTTTGACAAATAAAATTTTTTAAACATTTTTTCCATGTTCCTGGTATCTTATCTTACTTGAAATTTTTCTCTGGGGCGCAAGTTCTGGCGCACTCTGTACAGAGTAGACAGTTGTAATCCTTAGATCATAACCTTCATGAGAAAAATGGTTTTATAGAGGGTTGCTATTTAAACAAAATTGTAGAACTCAAAAACAAAAGAAAATTTCGAAAAGTTTTATTTTTGGTAAAACATCTCATTTTTATAACGCTTTATCACTCATCAATTAGTTTTTCCAAAAAATAAATAGTTCAAGCAAAAAAAGTTTGGTTTCATACTTTTAGTTCACCTGGTATATGAGAGTTGTTTGAAATTGCAGAGGGTGTATACTAAATATAAAACATGTAAAATTATTACAATTCATTGAGTGGCATTCAGGACAAAGATTTCCGGAAATTATTTTCAGGAAACTGAATTGATTCTATAATTAGCATTTGTTTGTTGCCTTCACTAGCAAATATTTCGTTAATTAAAATAGTTAGTACCTACTAATACTATAGCACAAAAAATGTGACTATTGTATTCATAAATAAGTCAATATTTGTTGAAGCACTAGAAGCCGTTTCATAATCGTTTGTTATCTCGTCTTTATATACAAATTGTTTGTCGGGACCTTTAACCCTAACGAGAGACATCGATCGTTTGTAACATACATTACACAGGGACCGACTGCTGTTAAGGTCTAAAGAAAAGCCACCACGCATCATTCACAAACAATTTTATCCAAATCAATTTTTTTAGTATTTGAAAAGCATCATTATTTCTGACGGAACTCTTCATAAATATGCTAGCGATAAGAAATGTCTTCAGTCGGAACATTAAAATGCATCTTTGAATTCTTAAGGAAATGAATTTTGAAAAAAATTATTCGTGTTTAGTGTGACTAATTTTTTAATTAAACGCTGTGTAAAGTGAAAATGGTCAAAACACAATATTTTTAAGAGTGAAATGGGAGTAAAAAATAAATGGTGTGATGAAGAACAATGATTTGAGCAAGAAAGGAAAGCTGTGATAAAATGGTCGAGATACCTTAAATAAATCAGTGAAAGTCTGCCTACACAAGTGGTAGGCGAGAGAAGAACTTTGATAATAAGATTTAGAAGTCTCGGCTACACAATTCCGGGTTCCAGTTTAACATACTAAAAATAACCAAAAACAGAAATTTTGGTGTATCAATATATTTATTCATTTTCAAGTTTTATTCTCCAAGTCGAGATTTAGCTTTGTATCCCTACTTAAATAGTTTGTTACGAAATAAAATACAAGTATAACACTAATCAAAAGACATTAATAATTCTAATTGTTGAAATATTATTTAAATGAGGTTAAATAAATGCCAAAAACAGTTAGAACGGCTCCTGAAAGACTGAATTTTTTAAATAATTATTGTGTAACTTATTTAATAAAAGGTCTACGAATAGCAGTTGAACATAAATTCTTTGATTAGAATTAGTGGAATTAATCTTTAATAAAAATTAAATTCGAAAGTTGAGATTAAAACATAAAAATTCTTAACATATTCGCCTAAAGTAATTCGTTGGAAGGCAATTTATTGCAACGAAATTGATCAAAAACTAATTCGTCGCAGGCGTTTTTGATTGAGAGGATTATTGGTTAAATTGTAAAAGTAATGAAGCAAGCTTCAGGAGGCAATTCGACAAATATTGTTCGCTCTGTTTTATGAAAAAATGTGTAAACATTTCTAGAAATTTCCCTTCCTTTTCCTCTTTTCAAATTTACCACATGTTGGTGGAATATGTATTCGTATTGGTTTTTAAAAAATGTATTAAACCGGATTGCGGATGTTATTATATTTCCCGAGATCAAACACCAAATAAGAAATGTGCCATAAAGACCGGGAGCTGTTTTGGACAGAACAAGAAATTTGTATTTGTATTGAAAGTCCATCAAAAAAGCTTGTGTGTAGCAATGGAAATAATCCCGCATTTAGTGTTTGATACACAGTTAGTTAACCATTTTATTTTTAATTAAGTTTTGATGAATGTATAAAGAATTCTCGTTTGAAAAGCTGGTTTAAAGCACGTGCATTAGACGCGAGTAGTTATCTAGAGAGCCAACAAAATTAAAAATTTGTTTACAATATCATAATTGTTTTAAATATTTTGTCGATTTGTTAGCATAAGTCACTCGTGTTTGACAACCTCCTGCATGCATAATTAATTTATTTCAGGCGATACTCATCCATCAAGAAACTCATCCCACAAACTTATTTTTTTGATCAATTACTATAAGCATTTATTTTCTCAAATATTGAGCAATAAAATCTCCGTAAAATCCGTTCAGTGGGATAAAAGATTAGTTTTTACACAGCTTCAAAAAACACATTGTCAATCTTAGATTGACAGCAAGATACTGGACTACTGTTAATTGTATTTCTTCATTTAACTATTTCCTCTATCAGATGACCTGTAACGCAATAAAACTGTGAAAGAGAGAATTGAACAAATCTCATTTGTGTTTATAGCTGAAAATAAGCCTTTTCTCAATTGCTGAATGCTTTGATACGACTAAAATCGCCTATAAAAGATTAAGACTGTTTAATAATCATGATCTTAAGCAAGATTTACAATCGCTAAACGCTTCCAATAACGTAATTACATGTTGTGGACGATTTGTTAGTCGTAAATCCACAAGCAACAGCATTAATTAATGACATTCTTTCGAATTATCAGCCTTAAGGTGTATTTTCAATTATCACAGCCGCTCTTACCAAGCATTAAATGCTCGAGTAAATTATTAAAATTAGCTATCTGTTTTAAGCGATCAAAATTGAATATTTTCCAATAATAAATTTGTGATAACGGAAGTTACTACTGTTATATTGCAAAGGGAATAAATTAACACAAACAGAATCCAAGTTCTAATTAGCAATTTCACGAAATTCAGTTGCATATAGCATGTAAGCTTTGTGCGCATTACTCAAAAGCCCATTTTCTTTTGTCAAATTAATTACACTAACTCTTTCACCTAATAGGAGATCGATCCAGAGAAAATTGCTTCATGAATAAAATTTGTAAAGTGATTTTAATTAATAAAATACATTCTGAAACTATTTAAATTGATTTAAAGAATCATAATAATAAATTTTAAACCAACGTAGGTAAATATCAAATTAATTAATAACAAAGCAGAAGTAATTTGAAGAGAATGATAAAAGGTTCAAACCACTCCCTCTACAACTTTTTAGATTGCAGTAGAAAATTGCATGTTTTCTTGCAATTTCGTGCAGTTCGTTTTCGAAGTTCGTAAATCTAACAATGAAAAAAACACTATTAAAAAAGTTCGGTGTTCATGTAATGTCCATGTGATGTAAACAAGGATTTTGAAAATTTAAAATTCATACGAATGCAAGCGTTTAATAAACCTTTTCGATTGTGGATATAACCAAATAAATTGCCTGCACTGTAGACTACAAATGCCATCTAATTGTGTACTCAATATTGATTGTTTCGTTTTTTTCAAAATGTTATCACATAATTTAATAAGTTAATCAGCAGCAAAACTTTAATTGATATTATTTTCCACCCTAATTGCAGAAAAGAAAGTGGCCAATTACCCCTCAGAGAGGTAAAAATTTTATCTCTTAAGGAAGTAAAAATTTTACCTCTTCCATAGAAACGGGAAAACATGCTGCTAAATACAGGGTGTTTCAGAACTCGCGCCCCAGAGAAAAATGCTAAGTAAGATAACATACCAAGAACATGGAAAAATGTATAAAAAAAATCTGTTAAAACATTTTGACATAAGATACAAAAGTTTTGCCAATAAAAGCCAGAAAATAACGTTAAACATAGTTTAGGTTACAGCTTCCTTCCTTCCAAAAGAACATGGAAAATTATTTTTCTAACAGAAAATTTTTTCTTAAATAAATACATATGTGTGCCCCAGTTTTTGAGGTAGCAAAAAGTATTTACAATTAACGTAATTAACATAGGGTGGCAAACATATAGATTTTTGTCATTATAGATGTAATTTAATTTTGTTCTGAATGACATTAATGACACTTTTTGTGTGAATCGGCCTTTAAATTAAAGATGCATTTAGACTTCCTCAACAACTTACTTGATGCACATTAATATGAAAAAGAGTATAATTCAACTCAGTTTCATTTCATTGTGAGACATTTTTTTTCTGTTGTTAAAGGAATAGGATTGTTATTTATAAATTTACGATATTGTCAAGCAGGTACGATTTCTCGCTGAAAAATATCACTTGTTTTACTCATTATTTTGTTGTGTTGAAGGCAGTAAAAAGTGAAGGTGAAGCTTGTTTAGCATTTAAGGAATTATTCTTAGCAATTCTCTTAAATAATTGTTCCTTTTTAACTTACATCTCTTGAATGCATCAGTTTTGTTTGAAAAATAAAATTAGTCATTAACGTAATGTAACCGAAAAAAGCCCTTTCAGAGATAATCATGTCATAAAATGTGAGTAATTTAAAACTGAAGACATGAAAGTTGCTTATTATTATAGTTAGTCGAACATTTTAATGACAATGTTCTATAAAGAAGAGTTACTAGAAAGCTTAAATTACCCACCGACAAAAAATTTAATTATGTACAATCTCAGTGTACCAAATCATGGCACGTAACATGCAGGTGTCGCTCTTGATCTTAAATATTGACTTTTTCATTAACTCATCAAATACCTGTACACAGCCTATTATTTGTCCTTGAATGTGTAATAATGTTCAATAACGAATTTTAGAATGGATATCCTAATCCTTGAAAGATAAAGTGATGAAATTCATTCAAGGATCAAATAACTCCATTATTGTAAAACCTTTGAAAAATTCATAATCTTCAGAAAGCTCTATTCTTGCTATTCAACTGAGCCAAAGAAATTACTTCGAACAGTAATCAAATATTTTAGTGTTGTTCCTGATTCGTTTAGTGAGATTAGACAATCTTCAACTAATTTTTTTTTCCTGTGGTATCAACTTTCTAACATTTTCATAGGAACAATTAATTTCATTGGCTTATCTGAGTGAGCGTAAATTTATCAGACTGGTGGTTCACGTGTCAGTCACAAGCATAAATGTAATTTGTTTTGTACTGTAAATTGAATATATTTTATAAAATTCATCGATTCAACGACAGTCGAGAGAAGGGAATTCAATAACTTCTCAAAGTCTGGACTACATTGGACAGGTAGTAACCTATCAGCATACTTATTAGCCCCTAATGACGCCGCAGCAGTGTTATTTTACATTTGATTACTTTCCCAACACATTAGGTTTGTTAACAGGTCTAATAGATTTGTTTTTAAAATGTTAAGTAACTGATAACGCAAATAAATTAAGGTATTTTAGCATGAAATAACAGTAAAAGATTCATTGCCCTAAAAAGGATAAACAAGTTATTTTTTTCATTACATACCAATAAAAAATTTATCTGAAAGAGTTTTCAATGTTGACGTGCCAACAAAGTCGTCGGGGCACTAATTGGCTGTTATGACAAAATCAAGAAGCAATTAAGTCCAATATTCAGTTTTTGTATCACTGCAGGATAATATTTCTTAAGCAACATCTTAAAATTGATTTAATGACTATTTCCGGTCACCGCTCACTTTGTGAACACATCAAGATTTAGGATTTTGACAAAAAATAAATTCTGTTAAAAGATTGGAAAACTGTATCTATAAAAATTTCCAAGTTATGAGGGTTTAAAGTTTGCACATTGACTCTATTTATTGCTGTTGGAAAAATAATTTTCCAAGTTTTTTTGCTACAAGCTATTAGAAGAGGAAACAAGGAAACTGAATCCTAAATTGTAAATCTGTTTCATGTTATTTGTGACTTTTATTGGTAAAATTTTTGTACCTTTACTAGATAATTATAAAAAAACATATACAAGATCATTAGTATCATTAAATTGACAAAAAAAAGTAAAATGTCAAAATTTTTTGACAAAATTTTTTAAACATTCTATGTTCCTGGTATCTTATTTTACTTGAAATTTTTGAAAAGTCTAAATTTTAAGTTTAAAAATCGAAATTCTAAGTATTTATTTTTAATTGGGAATGTCAAGTTTGAAATATGGAAATTGCTAAGGTTATCCAGAATTCCAAGTTTAGGTATTTAAAAAAATCAAAATTTTGGATTTGAAATTGAAAAAACCTTTCGAAAATTGTGACTAACCCCCGTTTTAGGACTAAATAAAGTGTCACTTTATTATAAATAATATTGCGGTAGCCAGACAAAAACAGATTTTTTCAGTTTTTCAGTTCAATGACAGTTTTGAAAAATTCATATTAACACATTAGTATTGCGTGTATTCAGAATAAATTTTATCTAACAGAGTTTTATTTGTTATAAGCTTTTATTTAACTTGCTTAGTTATCTGGCTGTCTGTCTGCACGAAATCTTGCGAATCAAAGTTGAGACAGTTTCTGTCATCCCAACAAACTAAAATTGCAAAAAAAAAACAAAAATAAAAAAACAAAAATCCAAAAAACAAAAAATACGAAAAAACAAATAAAAAATATATAAAAACCACTACAAAAATAAAATAAAAATCAAGAAAATTAAAACTTAAATAATTTATCAAAACAATAGGTAAAAACAAAAAAATATACTATGTAAAGAAACGTTTTTTACAAATAAGCTTTTATTAGAAAAATGTACTAATAAGTAAAAAAAAATATTTTTTTTCTGTCAAAGAACAATAATTATGCAATTAGTCTTACTGTTATATCCGCTCCCAAAGCTTTTATAAATTTTAAAATCTTAATGTGCAAGCAAAATATTCTCTGACAGAAAAAAAAATACATTTTAGTACATTTTTCTAATAAAAGCTTATTTTTAATAGAAGTTTTTTTTATATATTTTTTATGTTGGGACTAAGAAGCATCTAGTCAAGGGCAACCCAATTCTTGAAGCAGGAAAAGAACCTTTTTGTGACAATGTTTAAAAAAAGATCTCGAAAGTATTGACTTTCATTACAATCAATCCACTTTTACACTGTAGAAAGGTTTTTATCAAACATACAGAGTGAATCAATATTGACTTCTTTATTGTTGTAGATACCTACTTAAAAAATGTATGTAAAAAATTATTGAAGGCTTTCAAATTCCTTGCGTAATATTTCAAAATTTATTTGAAGTTATGTTGAGCAGTTTATAGAAATATGAAATAATAAATCAGTTTTTTATTTAAAAACCCTCCTTCAGAAAAGTTTCAATTTACAAAAAAATTGAAAACGTGTATTCAAACTCTTAATAAATTTATAAATGAGATGTCATATTTGTTCTTTATCGTTTCTACATTGAATTAACATGACTTTGAAGTACATTCTCTCAAACTTTTAACAATTAAATGAAACTAGAATAAGTTTTCAAATAATTAAAGAACTTATATTCCAACTGAAATGAACAATTGTCCTCATACGCAGCAGATAACTTGAAACATAAAGTTTTATTATAGTCATCGTTTCCTTATAAACAAATCCGATTGTAAATAGTTCTTTGTAATTATCAAACTGGTCAAACGTCATTATTAAATGATCATAATTTAACGCACAATCTATGCAAGCAAATTTTATATTACATCGTACAATTTTACATGCAATAAATTACAAACCGCTATACACCGATTGTAATGCTATAGCAAATACATTCAGAGAAGTTGTTCAGCACCGTTGTAATGTTCGTGACAGTATCGCTGCAACAAAATATGCCTGAACACTGAAAAAAACACTGCATGGAACACGCGAATTCCGTTAAGAAAAATTTCATAAATTTATGAGAAGAGCAGATGTTTCGAGTCAAAAATCCATCAGTTTCTGATAAATGAGTCACTCTATCTAATAGATAACTGTCCGAATGTTGACATTGTTCCTGTTTATTGTGTACAAGCCTAATTATCCATGTGGAAAAAATACACTTTTCAGCACTAAAAATGTAATGTTTGATAAAATGTTAGTGAAGCGGAGGATTTTCAGTGTTCTATTCATTTCAGCCTATTTCAGTGCACAAATGAGACAGAAATCGGCTTATCACTTTTCCCCATATATAAATATTTTTGCATATTTGTTATCAACAATAATGGATCAGTAAATAGGATAGACAATGAGTTTATTGAGCAAATAGATGAATACCAAATTTCCTTGTCTAAAATTGTTTCAGTAAATACATCCATTGAAATCCAGTGTTTGATTCTGTTTATCATCTTGGCTCTAATTACGGGATTACTGAAGCTTTGTGAAGGTAGGGATTGTAGCGGTTTCCATGATGTAATTTTATCAATGCATTGAAATATCAAGATTTGGTCCTTATCTTTTCATTTCTTAAATCGAAAATTTACTCTAGAGCGATTCTGAACCGGTTATTAATGATTTTGTGAAGGTTATTTCTAACCTTTCATCTCTATAATCAAGTACTAATTTCAGACGTAATCAGTTCGAGATTGATGAGATTTGTACACAAACAGAAACTTATTTCGATTAGTTACTCTCCAAAGCACGAAATTTTCTCACTCATTCTTCCCACAAAATTAATTTATTATCATTTTAAAAACTTTCTAACAAGTAGCTCGTGTCTTATTAATTCAAGTGAATTGTTCCAATCGCTTACTACAACCCACGCCTAATAAGTGTTGTGATAGCCAGAGCTTTTCGAAATCCATAAACATACAAACTGATTACTTAACAGTTGATATAATTAAGAGGTTTTACGAGGCGGAGATGGGCGTCACTTAATTATTAAATATTATACACCTGTAGGATAATGCAAATTAATCAATGCAGAAATACTCAAGAATGTATTACTGTCTTGGACAAAATTATCATTTGTACAAACTATTTTTTCAGAGAACAAATAAAATTATTTTAAAGGTCAACAATGATAAAGTTTTGTAAGTTTTGTAATTAAACCACTATAATAAAACTCTTTTAATTAAAAAGTGGAGCAAACAACCACTTGACAATACATGAAAAATGAGAAATATTACTTAGATAAGCAATCAGCACTTATTAATCAGAGTATGAATTACCGGAAATAATAAAACAAAATTTTCTTTATTAATCTAATGACAAAAAATAATATTTGTTTAACGCTTAAGAATGACCACAGATGCAATAATTACATAATTATTATTTATATTCTCCATTTAAGGTTGTTTCATAATTATCACATACCTCTAATACAATTTCCAACTGCAAATATTTGTAACATTTCAGCATTTGTAAATGATAAACAAATTGTAACAGCTGCCAAGAATCGATAAATATTCAACCGAATAAAAGTCACAATTTCTGCTTTCTCAACTTTAAGGCTATAGAAATTTAAATTTAATTGTTGTCGCAATTTGAAAGTGATTGATCTTTCTGTTAATATTTTTAAACAAATTTTTGGTAAGTAATTACGAAGGCGTTCTTTTTTTGTACTCCGGAACATCGCATTTTTCTTCATTTATTTTTTGTCCTTCCATTAAATAAACGCAAATTTTCTCATTTTCAATTAAAAAAAATCTATAATTTGATTTGGTTGTGAAAACACTGAATTATTTTTCTAAGAGAAAAATATCTGGTTCCGTGTATTGTATCAATTGACCCGGAAATCTAATATTTTCAATTAAATGAGTATCATATTTTTAATAAATATTTTTTTATTGTTCTTTCTTTGTGTCTTAACATCAAAACGGGGATAAAGTTTTGACAACCAAAAAATTTGGTCATGATATAGGTCGCCACGAAATTTAAATCAAAGCAAACCATTCCGGAAATGAGAAAACAACAAAAACAAATACTTTCAGCAAAGTTTAATTCTTTTTCTATTGACACGAGATTAGTAAGAATTCAACATCAAATCAAATTTTCCGACTGGATAAATCAGTAAATAAAAATAAATGTATTTATACTTATTGCTTATCACAAGTTTTCAAGGAAGAGTGTTGTGATGGATAAATCGTAATTAGAGTTAAAATAGTGTACTTACCGTCCGTTTTTTCAACGACCCTTCTTTTGGAGCCCTTCCTGTTGGTCATTTTCACGGGTAAAGCACAGAATCCGCACGAGTCATGATGAAAATGTGTAAGAAGTAGCCCGTAAACAGAGTGCGCGCGCGAGCTTTTCGTAAGCACGTTTCAGAATGGAGCTTTTCAGGACATGAGTTGAAAGCTACTGAATGTAAAGAGTGCGCGACAAACCACCCTGAATGATGTTGATGATGAAATTGCCCCACTACTCTCCGCGAGAGATGAGTGCAAGTCTAGTGATCGGACGAGATTTCACTATACTATAATATTGACCGACAATGGAGAGTCTGTTTTCGATTTGTTGCTCTCTTATCGGTTGGTGTTTTTAATTAGGGTCGGCCTTTAGATTTCTGTGTTTACGACAACGACTGCGGTTTACGAAATTGGACTTGATTCGACGACAGTTATGTTTTTCGTATCATCGATTTTTAAAAAGTTTTCGATTAAGTTGCTGCGATTTTCATTCTAAAAAAAATATTAAATTAAATTTTGCGGGAAAAAAGAAATGCACAAAACTATAAACCACCCTTTTTTTCAAAGTTTTATTCTTAATTAAGTTTTATTCTTAAGAACACTAGTTTACAAATAATAACTTGTTGAATATACCTTTTATCAAATTATTATTTTTGTCTATTTACCTTTAATTAGGTAAATAAAAATAATTGTTAATTTTTTTATCATGTCACATTTTTTAATGTTATCTGCTATCTGCACAAATGCCTCCGATTTAAAATTTATTTGAAATTCAAATTGTTACTGAATTATTACCAAAACAAAATTATCACCTGATGTGTCTAAATGAGTCTTAAAATACATTTCATTGACTCGCATTTGGACTTGTTTTCTATAAACTTAGGCAGCATGAGTGACGAACAGGGTGAGCTTTCATCAAGATCTGAAGGGTTTTTAAAAATGGGCAGAAAAGTTTTTGGGCCAAAAAAGTAGAAAAAACAAAGTAAAATAACTCATTTTTAATTTGTTGTTTGGTGATTTTTGTTAATTACATATTTCTTAAACGTGACATGGTGGACATTTTTAAATAATTTTTTTGAACTCAGTGCTTCAAAATCTAAATATAAGAAACTATAACTTTCAGCTAAGGTAATGTTGACATACTTTTTACAACAAGCATTTTACTTCAGCATTGTTGTAGCAAACCTTTTGTCCATTCTACTAATTACTGAATTATTGAATTACTTAATATACAGAGTGCGCCAGAACTCGCGCCCCAGAAAACATGGAAGGTAAGATACCAGGAACATGGAAAAAATATTTAAAAAATTCTAAATTTTGCACTTTAACACTGTTTATTTCTATTGACAATTTTTTTCAAACACTAAAAATCCCATAAGCCGCGGTGTTTTTGTCACTATGATGACAGCGACAAAAGTTTGCCCTAACTATTAAAGCGACAAAACGGATCCTAACTTTTGAAAGCATCTGAATCTAGTAGGTCTGCATCATCGGATTTACGTATTCATTAAGGGTGGTTTGCACCAACATTAGTTAAATTTAATCTCGGATTAAGAACAATTGTAACTATAATAATAACAATGGTTACTATGGATTCAATCCGAGATTAAATTTAACTAGTGTTGTCGCAACCCACCCTAAATTGTCTTACCGAATTACACTCAGCTTTTTTTTACGAAGAAAACTTAACATTTTTAATTCGAGTTTTGTTTCCTTTAGGCAATTTAACTCAAAAAACTGCCAGAAAAAATGACTCGTCCTACGGACTCGTAATTTTTTCAGAAGCAGTTTTTTTTCGTTAAATTGCCAGAAAACAAAATTCTCATTAAAATGTCAAGTTTACTTCGAAAAAAAAGCTCTCGTGTAATTATAAGTGAAAAAATAATTTTCCAAATATTTTTCGCTACAGGCTATTAGAAGAAGGAAGCTGTACCCTAAATTGTAACTCTGTTTACTGTTTTTGTGGGTTTTATTTACAAAATTTTTGTACCTTTAGTAAATAATTATAAAAAAACATAGACAAGATCATCAGTATCATTAAATAGACATTAAAAAAATTTCAAATGTCACAACTTTTTGACAGATAGAATTTTTTAAACATTTTTTCCATGTTCCTAGTATCTTATCTTACGAGCACTTGAAATTTTCACTTCCCAAGTCTCATTTTCTTTTGCTTATTTATGCAGATTTTCTAATCTTATTATGTCTTAAATTAGTACAAAAAAACCTCTTGTTTACAATGTTTACAATAAAACTTCAATTTTTCGACTTTTGAGTTGGTTTTTTAATACTGATTGTTTTAAAGTAAAATTTAAACTTTTACTGGTCGATTTGGTTTATTATTTAGTAAAAACACATTATTTTACACAAATAAACAAAATAAATGAGTTAGCGTCATGATAATTTGGCAACAATTTGGTGGCTGCCCCCAAGAATTTTTATTGATTATACACCATTTAAAGCTACGTGAGAAAACAAAACAATTCCTGTTTTTGTTGTGTATTTATTAAATTAGCCGGTATGGAATGGACAAATGTCCTAAAGCCCTTTTTTATTTTTTCAACCACTCAACATGTTTGATTTTTATATAGCACTCAATAATAGTATATTATATCACACGATATTAAGAAGACGAGATGCGTAGCATCGAGGGAAATAATAAATGCGAGGCTATAAAAAAATCTTCTCCTCCGTGTTTTATATAAAACACGGAGGAGAAGATTTTATAGGTATAGGTATTTTTTTCACTAATTGCACATTTATTACTCAGAAATACAAAGGTGCAGAATATAACCTTACTTAATGTGCATGTTACTTCAGACATAACATATCGTAATTCACAAGTATTATTTAATTTTTAATTTAATTAATTAATTTTTTAATTCATTATTTACATGAGTTATTTATTAACTGAAGTTGTAAGTATTATTTTATTCTTTTAATAAATAAAGTTGTCATTTTTTTTTACTTCTGCATCTATTAAAGAAATTTTCTAACTTCACAATGTAAAATATTTAGTAAAGTAACATAGAAACTGCAAAAAAAAAGAAAAAGTGTTAAAATTTTCCTTATTACCGGTAGTATTTCAACATGAAATAAACGCATTTGTTGTTTTGACAATTTTGACATAGACAGAAGGGTTATTCTGATGTTTTTAATGAGGAAGTTTAAGTCTGTTTAAGTCTTTTGATTTGATTTTGCAATAATTTTATCTCTAAATGCTTCCATTAATGAAAATGATTATCGACTTCTAAGAGAGAAAAACAACTTGACAACCTCACGACAAACTAAATAATGGGGCCTTTTACAACTAGGAGTGAAAAAAAGGATTTTAGTAAACCATTAATGAGGTTTTTCTAAATCCTTTTGACTTATTTAATCGAGAAAAAATATGAAACGGACAGTCATTGCACAAAAATAATTTATAAAACATTTTTTGAAAAGATTATTGATGAAATCCTTTAGGTATAAAACAGCTTTTTGTACCGTTAGAGAATTAAATATTCTCTTACACATAAAGTGCACCCAACATCATCAATTAGAGTCCTAAATCCTCTACCTGTATTGCAGATGTTATTCAGCAGTTCAACACTCCCACTCTTAGTACTTAGATTTTCCTGTATTTAGGTCAAAATTTATTACACGTATAAATCACCGGTTGCTATACTAAGCATGTAATACTTAAGATTTTTCATAATGATTTATGAAATGCATTTTCTGCAAAAGGTACTTTTCATAAAGAGGAATTTCTAATAAATATTAATAAAAAGAGAAACTGAAATATTTGCAAGAACTTTAAATAAAATGTGTTTTTGTAAAGATCAAACTTTGATCTTGCTCCACAGTGACTATACGAGTATGCATGCACGTAGTTAACAATTAAATATACCTACAAAGTGCATGCATTTAAAGAGCTTTCTCATAAACTAAACTAAAATCCCCAATAGTGCTTGCCTATTTAATTTCTATAGATTACAAAATTACTTTACTGTTGTAGATAATTTGCCAGTCAAGCCCGACAACCCTGCAGGAAACCGCAAATTCAGATCCAACTACAACCAAAGTAGCCTCTAGCTGCATGACATTGAAATATGAACCCGTACAAAGATCAGAGATTTCCACAGATAAACCCATCGAGTCATATATTCCATTTATTGTCACTAAAGCAGGTGTGACTCGACTTCCATATATAAAGTAAAAGGCCTATAACGCGTCATTTCTAGCTATATGTCAAAAAGTACAACCGTTATTGTAGTATAATATGAAGATATATTTTATGCGGCGGTCTTAATAATACTCATGACTATCACATAAAGATATATAGGGTGCGCCAGAACTCGCGCCCCAGAATAAAAATTTAAGTAAGATAAGATACCAGGAACAAAAAAAATGAATAAAAAATTGTATCTGTCAAAAAAAATTGACATTTGACATTTTTTATGACTAGTCAATGAAACTGATGATATTGTATATGTTTTTTATAATTATTTAGTAAAAAATTGCCAATAAAAGCCACAAATAACATTAAACAAACAAATTAGGATAGAGCTTCCTTGTATCCTCTTCTAATAGCCTATAGCAAAAAAACTTGGAAAATTATTTTTCCAACGAAAATAAATAGAGTCAAAGTGAGAAATTTAGACTTTCGTAACTTTGAAATTTTTATAGATAAATTTTTTTTACTATTTTTTTTTCATGCATTTTTTCTCTGGGCGTGAGTTCTAGCGCTCCCTGTATAAGACAAGAAACTTCAAATCATGTTGTACTCAATGCATGACATTATTTTTCTAGTAATTCCCCATTTTGGGCAACACATGATGGAACTTGGAATAAATACAAGTAGGTAAGTACTTTGGAAGTAGTCAAAGTTTATACTTGCTACTTCATATTGTTACACAATTTAATTATTTTATTATCAGATGATAATTCCAAATTATGTCAGTGTTTTTATTCAAAACAAATACTCCTAATAATGAAAACACTTTAAAAATTGTAACAATTTTCCACTCAGTTACTGCGTAATTAGATACACGTATACCCGTAGTAATTATTAATGATTTAAATATGACAACACTTTGTATTAAGACAGATATTACAGTATAAATCAATTATTGTTAATTTGAATTATAGCAGTGATTTATTACTTATTGCTATCGCAATTATATCCGCATTTCAGCGAAATATTTTTACTTCTTAGAATAAATTCAACTTTTTTCAAACAATATAAATATTCAAATCCCGAATAATTGACGTCAAGTTGCTCCACAAACTCCTGAAAGACTGCGAATAGAGGTTATAAATGGCATAGCGTAGGTGATAAAATTATAAACATAATTTTTAATATTGACGATAATAAATATTAAAATAATTATTAATTTTCAGGCGTCACCTTCACATTTTCATTTCACTGTACCATAAATAAATGGGAACAATGAAATTACTGAAATTTATGATATGTCAATATAGGTCATTTGCTTTTTTGATAAAAATGTTGCTATCACATGGGTGTACATATAAAAAGCATAGTTTATGATGGAGTGTTAATTATTTGTTTGAAAGAAATGAAAAAAGTACATAATTTAGCATAACGAACCGAGAATGCAAACAAATTGAATAAATAATAAGAGTTATTTATTAAATTTATTAACATTTGCTCAATAGGAGAGAACAGTTGGTTGAAGATTTATTAGGAACTGAACCTTCCAAACGGGGGCCTTCTAAGGCAGTTTAGAAACTACATTTCATGGTATGGGCAGGTCACCCAGTGGTGGAGAACCAGAATAAGAACGTCAAAAAATAGTCAAAGAGAAAATAAAAAGGCGTTAAAAATACAAGGTGTCAAACATATGTATTTATTTTTCTGTTTAAAGACAAATACAAAATTTACTCCTGAAAATGGATCCTAATGAGTTATTTGTTCGCCCTAAAAGCCTTATTTAAAGTTTACTTCCGACAAAGCCAAAGAATACCTCACAAAATTTCGTTTTACACTAGTATTTTTAAGAAAAAATTTTGACACAAATGAAGAGATTTTATATTCTAAAAATCAGAAACAAATAAAAGCAAATATAGAAACGTTTATACAGATAAATAGAAAGTTAAAGTTAAGTTATTTAAGGTGTAACATCACCAGCCAATTAAAATCAATTGTAACCGTCTTTGGAAAAATTTTATTAGCATCATTAGAATTATTTTATGGACAGACACTAGCTATTGGTAAAAGTGCAATAAAAATAAATGGAAACAAACATAACAGTTCTTTTTCAAAATCTTGAAAATTAAATTAACAAATAAGGAAGTGTTCTAATAGCTCTTGTTAATGCATATTTTGTAATTATCGTTAATACCTTGTAAACAAACGGAGATAAATAGTTTCCATGTTTAATTAAAATAGAATTTCAAAATAATAATGTAAATAAAAAATTACACAAAATTATTACTTCTCTTATTTGTTTGTTGAAACTTACAATTATTCAAAAAAGACAAAATCTGTTTTTGTCAAGTACAGCGGCGGACACCGAATTTTGCGTATCAAATTTATATCAGTTAAAAAAATGTCATTGTAATCCACGCTTTATTGTAATAATGATAGACGTTTGAAACTAAAATTGGAAAGTTTTAGTTGAGATTTATTTTTAGCGTAGATTTTCCGAAAGAATAATGCCAGCAATACGTGTTCTTATACAGGCTGCGCCAGAACTCGCGCTCAAGAGAAAATTTTCAAGTAAGCTAAGATACCAGGAACATGAAAAAAATGTTTAAAAAATTCTATCTGTCAAAAAATTTTGACATTTGACATTTTTTTATATCTATTTAATGATACCGATAATCTTGTATATGTTTTTTTTTACAATTATTAAGTAAAGGGACTAAAATTTTGCCAATAAAAGCCACAAATAACATAGAACAGAGTTACAATGTAGAATATAGCTTCCTTGTTTCCTCTTTTAATAGCCTATAGCAAAAAAACTTGGAAAATTATTTTTCCAACAGAAATAAATAGAGTCAAATTGCAAACTTTATACCCTCATAATTTCAAAATTTTTATAGATAAAATTTTTTTAACATTTTTTCCATGTTCCTAGTATCTTACCTTATATGGCATTTTTCTCTGGGGCACGAATTCTGGCGCACCTGTATAAGTTCAATAAATTATTTTGATTTGTTGTCATTTTTTCTTTAACTAGCAGGATAAAAATTACAAAAACCAAAAGTGAGGTTAGTTGCCTAAGGGCTGTTTTTCATTTTTATGTCAGTCGAATGACAAATCGTCCAAAATTCCGTGTCAGCCAGTGCACCTACGGGGTGAATATAAAGTATGGAACCAATCGTTTTTTTTAATCATTTGCCTCCTATAAATTAAAGTACTTATGTAATATAAAAAGTATGATCGTATTTTATGCGATTTTTTGTCAAAATTGCAATTTATGTAAAAAAAAAATAATTGAATATAATGTAGATAG
>NW_025401068.1:1791434-1857629 GCF_015345945.1 Tribolium madens | reverse complement strand
TTTCGCTTTTTCAGCATTTTCTGGAGAGGTACAAGGTAGATTATCAGCATTCGACATTTTGCACTATAAACTACACCAGTTATTCACCAGTTAAATCAATCAATTTCGAAATCTCAACACAAATTCCAAAACTGACGCGTGACGTTTGTTATGATTTTATTGCAAAGCGTCCTGATTATTGAGATAATTTACTTGATTATTGGTGTGTTGCTCTTTTCTCTCCGTCTGAATCGTTTGCAGATAAAATAGTATATGTTATTTGGTGTAAAAGTGAGTTTATGTGGCTCAGCTGAATCCATTTGCCTCACTCCGTTCGGCAAAATGAACGTTCAGCTTCGCCACATAAACAATCACTTTTACTCCTAATAACATAACCTACTATTTTAAATGGCAACCCACTATAAAATCATTTTTCTCATAAAAGCTATACTCTAAGGATTACAACTATCCGCTTTAAATTTGATTTTTTCAAAAAAAATTTTACACGTAAATTGCAAATTTTGACAAAAAAAATCGCATAACTCAAAAACAAAACAAAATTTCGTTCTGAAAATACGATCACATTTTTTATATTACTTTAATTTATATTAATTATTATTTGCTGGAGGCAAATGATTAAAAATAAAACCGCTTGGTTCCATACTTTATATTCACCCTGTATATAATAAAGCACTGGTGCAAGAAAATTTATTTACCATTGCTTCCCAGACGCGAATGAAGCTACTATACTAATAAATTGTACCTAAATATGAAACAGTTTTTTCTTCATAGATATTACTTATTATACAAAGTGAATAAAAAGTATGGAACCAAGCGTTTTTTTAATCATTTATTTTCTGAAAATAATACATAATTAATAAAAATTAAAGTGCTAGAAAATATGATCTTTGGAAATTAAATTTTGTCTAATTGAATTAGGTATGCGATTTTTTTTCAAAATAGTAATTTATACAAGGTGATTCAAAAGTGTCGGACCATCTCTTAAATGGTGATAAAGTACATCCAACTGAGTACAAAGCGTTTAACAAACTAGCAAATTCAACAATAAATTAAATCCCACAACATTGAGAACAAAAGAGCAAGATGTCTACATGAAAATATGGAAATTGTTTTTTTTTTCAAAAAAAATCTGAATTTATTTTTATTCTTAAATGAAAGTTTTGTATCACCATTTGAGAGATGGTCCGACACTTTTGAATTACTTTGTATGAAATTTTTTTCTCTAACAATTGAATAAAATGTAGACAGTTGCAATTCTTAGATCATAATTGATTGATTAAGATAATGGATTGGTTGCCATTTGAAAATATTTAAAATTGTGCAGATTTCATAAACAAAACAATTTTGAAATATTTTATTTTTGAGAAACGTATACCTTATATATTTTTTTTGTTATCATTCATCATTTTTTTCAAAAAATACGTTTGGTTCCATACTCCTGGTACCTGGTATGTAATAAAATGATATAAAATTCCATAGAGAAAGAGATTATAATTTTAACTAATAAGAGTAATAAGCATCATACTCGGCATTATATTTATCAGTTGTTAGTGAATTTAAAGAAAAATATTATGAAGTCTACACCACTGGTCATCAGAAGCAATTGTTCCAGCACGTTCTAAATCGTGACAAATCTGTTTTATTAATTGTAAATCGTCCGTATCGCCAGCACACAATCAAAATTATTATTGTTGAAATACAAAAGAAATGCTTGAAGCTCCGAGCTCGACATAAATCAGTGAGCGCAACCATGTTCAATTAAATAGCCAACCAGGTTTGTTACTTCTATCTGTTATCGGCATCGGAGATTTAATTTATTAGTAACAGAAAGTCGGATCATTTTTGCACTAATTGATAATTTACATAGAACAAAATCGTGTAACTTTAATGTTGAATGAGTCGATGAAAAGCCGCCTGTTTATAACCAACTTAGAAAATTTATTAGAGTAATATATCTTAAAAGCATGTGCGACGCATCCACGATTCAGCAATAATATCGATTTATACTACCATAGGTTTTAAATGCCTTTTATGGAAGCTCTTAATGGGTAAACACAAAATGACATTACCTTTATAAATTTCTTCGTGACAGCAGCGTTGTATAACGTTACAAGTACAAGTATGCTTGCTGTATTTTATGACAATATCTTAATTTTTTAACGTTCGTGGTTATTAATGATGACATTTCAAGTATTTATTGTTTGTTCGGTAACGTTTCCGATTTTAAAATAATAAAATATGTTGGGAGAAAAACCAAAAATACGTCAACTTTCCCCATTGAACGCGACCAAAACGGTTTCCTAATCGTATTAGAGAATTACACACCTCTACCTGTCTCGAAATTTATTAGACCCAACCCTAGATAAGGGTTCGGCTTTAATCCTCACTTGAATAAAACAATCGGACTAATTTCCTTTTTTCTAAACGTTCAATAAAACGAACAAATGTCTCGAATCTTATCACTGCATTCTCGCCCTATCGCTCTATTCAACTTTAACCTCTCTACGACTTGTGTTTCATAAGAATCGTTACTTTTTATCTATGTTCCAACAACACTTATTTTTCCATATGGACCATGAAGATTTTACTGCCACTACAAACGGAGAAATTCGACCCAAAACACACAAACATACAGGGGAGAATTATGAGACGTTAGGTCGTTGTTGTATTATTATCTCTTACAACCCTTTAGTATAGAAGAGTGCCCACGTAAAGAGCTGACAGTATGGAAGAGGTCTGTAGCCAACTGTGGGTAACGGTGTCAAAGGAGTGTGACGGCATTGTAGAGTAAACAAATCTACGATGAAGCCTGTCAATGGGCATCAAATGCGGTCGTGGAGGCGGACTTGGGCTAACATCAAGACTTTTTAATAATAATCATACAATCAGTCGTCATTTTAATTCAGAATTTAAATGTGAACTAAGGCTGTCGCACGATAACCAATTTTTTTTACAAAATATCCAAATATAAATGTTAAAAACTGTTTTTGTGACATTTTGTAATGTGTTTATATTAACCACAAGAGATGAACGACATTTTTAAATGCAGAACAATTTACTTTTAATTCTTCCTACTCGTATATGTATGTGGGAGTACATCTAACAAAATGAAATATTTGTTATAGAAAATGTTTCTTTTTTAGAATACTTTTCTTTTTTTTTTTAGTTTATACAGGATGCGCTAAAACTCGCGCCCCAGAGAAAAATGTCAGGTAGGATACCATCAGGAACATGGAAAAAATGTTAAAAAAATTCAATCTATAAAAATGTCGAAGTTATGAAAGTTTAAATTTTGCACTTTGACAATTTATCAATAATTATCCAAGTTTTTTTGCTACAGTCTATTAGATAGAAGAGGAAACAAGAAAGTTGTATCCTAAATTGTAATTCTGTTTAATGTTAGTTGTGACTTTTATTAGCAAAATTTTTGATATTTACTAAATAACTACAAAAAAACATATTCAAGATTATCAGTATCTTTATAAAATATGTCAAATTTCAAAAAATAAATGACAAAATTTTTTGATAGATTTTTTTAAACATTTTTTCCATGTTCCTGGTATCTTATTTTACTTGAAATTTTCCTTGGTGCGCGAGTTCTGACACACCCTATATTTATATAAAATATAAGCATTAAAACAAATAAAAATTGTGGTTATTAAACATTATTTCCTCTCAAAAGGAATAAAGTGACGCTTTAATCCCTCCTTTTTGACTAATCAATAATATGGTACTTGTTCCTTCGGAAACAAAAATAAATGAAATATTGATTTTACTTTAACAATTAACTAGAATTGAAAAAATTGAATCCTCTGAGTGTTTTTTAACATAAACAAACTCTGTGATATACATTTTTACTTTTAAAATTGCTATAAAATGAATTAAATATTTTGACAAATTATAACTTTCTTATCTTATTATTAATTTATTCTGATGGCAAAAAAAATTATATGCATCTCTGGAATAAACATAGTTGTTATTCCTCGAAAAAAATGCCCTCGGTCGCCTCTAATATTATACCGTAAAATCAAAAATTATCTTGGTCAAGGGTGTTGTTCTATTGATACATAAATATTATTACTATTACATTATTGGTTTCAAATTTACTTTTAAGTTTTAATCACGAGTACCTAGGGTACTTTTAATCTTTGTGTCAAAAAATTTATTGGTGATAGTGAATATAAATTAGGATGTTTTAGGTGACTACTAAGGCTACAGTTGCCTATAAAAGTTTGAGGTTTGAATTTGAGAGTCAAGAGCGACGGGTAATTGCGCTCAACGGTCAATCGCACTCAACGGTCAATCGCGCTCATGTTATTTTTCACTTATTTGAGTGTTATTTGAATTTGTTTATGGACCGCCATCGAACTTTGTAATAAGGGAAGTATCTCGTGCATAAGCCGTCTTATTCAGCAGTGAAATATTTGAGTAGTGTTGTTCGATGTGTTTTGCGTACTGCTGTTATTACTTCACTTAATATTTCTACATAGGTTTATAAAGCCATTTTACATTTTTTCTTAATAAAAAAAATGGAAATACTGCATCTACACTTGTTAATTAAAACGTTATTAATAATTTTTGACAAATATCCGTCTTTGAAGTTATGTCAGTATTTTTAAAACTTCAACACAATCTGGGCAATTGCGCTCAGCCTGAAATATGATTTTTTTCAAAGAATTTGGTAAAAACGAGCTATGGTATAAGAGTTTTTGTGGAAAGTGGATTCATGCAAACTGTTCAGGGGCTGATGGTCCACATGAATATATTTGTGATTATTGCAAATAAAATTTAAAATGTTAAATTGTTATCGCAAAGTAAAATTATTTTTTAAAACGAAATATAATCTTCTCTTGAGTTATTTATTAATATAGTTTAGTTTTTTACTTTTTTGGTGTGCATTTTAAAGTAATAGTTAACTTATTTCAATTTTACGCCATTGCATTTACTTAAGCGGCATTACCCTACTCAGTTGGACAATGACTCTCTATGCGCGTTATTGTAAAATCTTTTTTTTTACATGTTTGACTTTTATTTCGAGGATTTTTTACATAGAGTTGGTTTCTCTACATTTCGGTTAACCGATTGGCGAAAACAGAACTATAGAATATTATTATTTCTCTCAAAATATCAGTTTGAAATTAGGTGAGCGCTAATACCCATCGCTCCCCTAAGTGATACCAACTTAAGGATAAAAGTCACAGACGGTCCCCCGCATTTAAATCTCTAATAAAATTAATAATAATCCAATTATCTCGTTTCCGCCCCTAAAAAATCGGGATAGTTGCGATTTTAAGGGTTGTGTTCTAAGTATATTAAACAAGTGCGGATATTGGCACCCATCGGGATGGTCAGCCCATCCGCATTACAAAAAAAATACAAACAATCTCAAAAAAGGTTCTTGGCCAATTGACGCGTTAGAAAATGTTGTAGCAACATTTCGAATTGGAACTGGGAAGCAGAAGTGCTAAATAATTTGCTATCTTTATTCTTTATTATTCCACATTTAAAGATCGTTTGAAGAACGGTATAACTGCCAAACCAGTAATGTGTTTTTACCCAAGAACAGGAACAAGAAATTTTAGATCATTGTCTTAATTTATCCAAAATGTCCTACTGATCTCAGAAAAGTCGTTTTTGAATACTTATGCAGATATTGATATACCCTATCTATTCAACAAAAGCAAAAACTTGCCGGCAAGGATTGGCTTCAAGGTTTTGTAAAAAGACATCCAGCCATTAGTCTTAGAAAACCTGAAGTTACGTTAGTTAACCGAAAGATAAAAAAGAGCAAAAATGCGAAGTGCTCAAAAATTTTGACCGCCACTCTTGAAAAGAAAAATTTGAAAGAAAAGGAAGCAAAAAAAATAGGAGACAGTTAGGAGAAAAATATGGTTAAAAAACAATCAGCACCGCAAACAAAGAGTACAAAGACATCTAAGATCAAGTGTTCAACCTCAGCAAATATCAAAAGAGCTAATAAGAAGTTAAGAATCGAATGTGTGCGACGACGAGTTCTCAGAAAATTGAAGTCTGCAGGACTTAGCAGTAGTGAACAGGGAAAAGATGAAACATGTAGCAACTGAGCACATAAAAATTGCTGAGAAGAAAAGAATGCAAAAAAAATGCGATTTTTGTTCAATTTGTTTTTGTTTTTTTTTTGAGTTTAAAATCAATTTCAATTTTTAAATATACACTTCAGTCTATTAATTTGTATTCATATTTCTTCTCTTTTGGGCGGTATGGCCCGACATCTCAAAGCAAGCTATACTATAACTATAAAAAACAAATTTTCTACAAGTTTCCTATAAATTGATTGAATTAAAGCATTAGAAGTAAAATTTTTCACACTAAAAATCAGAACAACTTGACAACATTTTCTAAAAGTATCATAGATGCATAGCATCTGGAAAAACAAACATATTATTATTCATCATTACTTTTGCTAGAAGTGGTAGTAAAATACAGAGAATTAGATGAACTCAATGGACCTTTTTGTAAGTAATTTTTTGTTTCTTCAAAGATCATAATATTCATAATTCAAAACACACTCTTTTGATCGCATAGCCTACATCTACAACCTTTTTCTTGGTGTAAATAATTAATAATTTAGGCATCACTGCCGGAGTATAAAGCTTTTTTTTCAAATTCTCTGTTAGTTTCTTATATTGTGAAAGGAACATTAAAACATATGCCTACATAATTCGTAATTGCATTTCCATTATCCATTTATAACCAACTTGTTGAGGATGCTACTGCAGCCTCCCTTAACGAGCAGTTATAAATCATATCAAACGCCACAACTTGCAAATTTATGAGACATTTCACATTCCTTTATTTCGTTTAACATACAATTGATATAATAGGTAGGTGATTTATTAAATGTTCAAATCTAAATAATGTTCTTTGCCATTTTGTTGATGTTCAATTTTAGTACAACGATAAAAAACATGAATATGCGTAAAGCATATGCGTTAATTTATAATATCTAACATACATATTATAAAAGTAATTTAATTCATTTAATCAAAAATAACAGAGCAAAAAAATGGCAAATAATTTGTAAAAAAAAGTTTAAGAAGTGTCCATTTTGTGTAAAAAATAATAAACTACCAAGTTATCAGTATTCTCAATATTTTAAAATTTTAATTCACTTGTAGTATCTAAGTCTTACCGGGTGACTATTATTGTTTGTGGAAAAAAAACCTGATGGGCAACATTGAATTATTGGTAATCCTTCTAATTTAACGTTTCAATTTGAGTTCCAAGAAAAGTCAGGTTGACAAACTAAAATTTTAAATTTGATGTCAACCTAAGAACAAAAATCAGTCATTTACTGTCCCCAGTATTTAAATTCCATGTCCGAGTGCATAGGCAACCAATTATACACATAAAAATTCACGCTAATGGTAAACCTTAGGAGTGTTTTTTATTCTCCCGAAAACTTATTGGAAGGAAAAATAACAATTCTGTAATAAAAAATACTGAATTTGAACTCAATCGATCATAAAATAATTGCAACGTCGAAACTCTCACTGAATCCGGTGATGGGTTAAGAAATAAACAAATTGTTTGCAAAAAAACTTGTATTCCGTCAAGTCTTACATCTTATTAATCAAAGAAAATAAAATTAATGAGCAGCCGCTGCCGCTTTACTCTTTTTAGACTTCTCCACTGTCTTCTTCTTGCCCACTTTCTTTGGAGGTTCGGCGACACTCTCTCCTTCAGTCAACCACAGTTCAATGTGACACGGAGACGACATATAGGGGTTAATCCTACCGTGTGCCCTGTATGTCCTACGCCTTAAACAGGCGGCACGATTGACTTGAATATGTTCAACAACAAGCCTATCAACATCCAAGCCGCTGTAATCCGCGTTACTCTCGGCATTCCTCAACAATTGGAGCAAAAATTCGGCCGATTTCTTCGGCCAACGGCCCTGTGTTGTGCCCCATTGCTTAGCTTGGGCGCATCTGCCGACGCCTCCATTGAACTTCCTGAATGGAACACACTCTTTCTGCGCCAGGACGTTCTTCAAGTAGGCTACAGCACGCTTCAGGGGCATCTTCTTGATAGCATTAGCGGTTTCACATGTGTTTTTAAAGTGAACTCGCAGGTTAGAGCCACGTGCTTTGCAAGATTTAGCCGCATTGTCCGGCTCCCGTGCGTAACGACCCATTTTTCCCTAAAAACACACAGATTATTACAGAATAGTTGTTTCGCAACACCTACAATTAATTTATTACTTAATTTTTGGCAAAAAAATGCCGAAAATAATCACCACAGTTCTGTGTACCTGACAGAACCTGTAAGAAAGAAATGGCGGACCGACTTCCGGTACTGTCAAACGTCAGGGGCGCCAACACAAACGCGCCAAATTCAAAATAAAAGCGAGATTATTGCTAAAAACTTTAATCAGTATAAAATATAAACAAATATAATTTAGCAAAAATAAATATTTACAATCCTCTATAAGTCTATAATATATACAAATATAATATTAAGTGTTAGTTATATAAATGTTTTAAATGTTCTGTTACAAGAATTTATAGTAGAATTTTTTCACCAACAACAATTTTCTTCGGTTTATTTATATTTAAGTACAACACCATTGATAAAACGCTTATAATCGAACCAACAACAACAATGTAAAAGATATATCTGAACCAGAAATCGTTGTGCATATCTTCAACATTGTGAACCCACCAAACCATACACATGATAAAATTTTGTAGATAAACTAAGGAAAAGTAACCATAATACATAAATTTCGTTTTCTTAAACTTGATTTTAAACTCTATAATACAGAAAATATAAATAAGTCCTATAAACACAAAAAATAAAGCTTTGGCTCTTTTAACATCATCACTTTTGACATCATAAACTAAAAAAGCAACAACTAGAAGAAAATGTGCCAGAAGCAACCAGATAGTTGCATTAGGATAGAAGAAAAAGAATGCAGAAATTGCTAATATTCTCACTAGCAAAAAACACAACCACCAGCAAAATGCAACAAGTTTTCCTGCTAAATCGTCTTCGGGTAATCCTTTAATAACTGCAACTCGTTTAATGTTAAAATCGGGCTCTGAAGTTTCTTGGTATAGTTTTCGCAAGGGTCCATCAATTACCGACGTTTCTCTAAGGGTTCCAGGGAGTTCTTTCAAAGATCCTGTTGAAGGTTCCATAAAAGAACCGCTACTTCTCCGACTTTCCGATATAATAACAGGGTCATCCTCATTCTTTTTAGTTTCAGCGGGTTTTAAAGGTGAATCAATTTGATCAATGGTAGGATCTTTAGGCTTTTTATAGGCTTTAAACCAAGGATATTGCTTTCCTGCCAGCTTTTGAGTCTTAAATCGGTGATAAAACGCAACTGTTGCTGCTAATTTAGCCAGATTAAACACAAAACTTAAAATTTCGGCGTCAGCTGAAAAAAAAAAACTGACAATAAAATATGTTATTTAAAGTCTAGTCTTACTCGTTTGTTTGTGTGTGTCTTCAACTTGTCTCATTATTATGTTGATGTGAAGTAACATTTGTGGCAATGATTGTAAAAATGCTTGAAAAAAGAAATACAATTCGATAGAACGTGGTGCTGTTATTGTTTGTATTGCTTCCGATATTGTTTTTTCATCATTTGAACGCATTCCTTCTATTGACCAAAATATTCGTTCCGCAAATCTGTAATTATTTTATTCATACTTATCACCAATAAAAAAATTCTCTTACCTCCATATAGCCCACACGGGGAATAATAAATGTTCCAAAGTTTTTATCAACCACCACAAGAAATTATCACACCCACAACCCTCCATTTCTGGCCACAACTCCCATGATGATGTTACCACAATATATGAACAAAGTGAGGGAAAATAAATAATAAATAAAGTGACTGAAGCCCATATGGGGTCTTCATCCTTATAGTGTCTAAACACCACCACACAATCACTTGCAAATAAAAAAATATACAACAAAAAAGAACAGACTGAAGGTATGAAATAATTTATAATGATATCTTGTCTGGGCGTAAGTTCATAATTTAAAAACGTTTTTCTTAAATAAACTTGTCCTTTTTCAACACCCATTGTTCAAAAAATTATTTTCAGGTTTCCGACATGTTGAGTCAAATTTTATCACACGTTATCGTTATCTCTATATTGATAAACATGAGTCAATGTTAACATATTTTATTTTACACATTTTTCTAACTTAAAACAGATTAGAAAATTATCTAGCAGGGTGCAAACCTTCCAAATAAAACGAATGTTTTTCCAACATTTCTGCTACAGGGTCTTGTTTATTACATTCTGGGTCATATTTTGGTCCTAAAGCCCATAATGAATCTAAATCGTATAAAATTCTAGCTTCTCGAGAAAATATGTGAAGCGCTATGTTACCTAAAATTTCAATTAGTAAACAGTTTTTAAAATAACTTTAATTACCTAAATCTAAAGCTAACCAATCCTTTGAGTTTTCACCTTCAAGCTTAGGAATAAGATCACTTTTGTACATTTTTTTCTTATAAATCATACGAACAAATTGTGCAATTGCTTTCATATGTTTGTGTGATTTTCCAGTGACAACACAAATGTATTCAACATATTGAATTTCTTTAGGGACAGCAGCTACAAATATGTCCTCAGCATTTTCAGTATGAAGAACTTGAATTAAGTCCTCAATATCATAGACACCATTGACACCTCCTTTAAATAGGCATTAATTATAAACAATGTTTAAAAAACTATGTGGAAGTAATACTCTCTAAATTAAGACCCTCAAAAGGATCAGGTGCCTCCTCTTCAATTGCATTTACCGGATTTGAGTATTTACTTCGATCTTCGTAAATATCAAGTATGACTTCAGAATCCTCATCTCTAAAAACCTGGTATTTTGAGCTCATTTCACCAAGGGGTGTCTTGGTAGTATTTTTGGATGTGTCTGAAGGTTGGAGTTTTTCACCTTTGTCAGATTTCATTCTTTGGTGGACACAATTTTGTAACAAATAGTAACACTGCTTTTGTGGGCGCGTTTTACTCAAAAATCGTGTCACAAACATGTTTAGTATTTTGTAAAATAAATCTAGATTTTGTGCATCTTAACCTCTAAATATGACATAACAAAAAACAGAGATAGTCATATCTTGCTTTTAAACAGTTAGAAAGAGAAAAGGAATGATTTTTGACAGATAAAGATAAACACGTGCAGATTGAGGTTAGAGATTTATTAAAAAAATATATTAACAATTTATTTTTATAAGGAATAAAAAGTCATGAAGTTGGATGTTAAAGGTTTTTTTGATTACGGGGTGTCTGATCATTGTTTAGAAAACAATAATTATGAATCGACTATTAAATTGTTGTATGATTGTAAGTGTAATAACAATTTAACAGTAAATTTCTTCCAAGTAATGAATTTCAGTCGGTTACAGAACAATAGCCATAAACCAAACACTTGTTGCAAATGAATTAGAACAGAAGAAGAAGAAGAAAAAAGGGGAACCTAGAGAAGCCCCATCAGATTTAGTACCAGAACCTTTCAAAATAACTCCACTCGATGTAATTTTTGCAATCACAGATTTTGTTTAAACTAACACAAATATTGCAGGGTTGTGAAGGTCTAACAATTTTAAACCGTCTAACGATAGTTTTTTCAAATCAAGATGTAATTCATAAAATTGTAAGTCATTGTCATGAGATTATAAACTCGTTACATTATTCTTTTAGATAAAGTCTCCACATTATAAAAAATATCACATTATTGCTGTTTTACCAGAAACAATTCAAGCAAATGCGGTGAGATTAAAGGAAAAACTTTTTACTTAGTTTTTTGTAGTTTGTTTGTAGCAACTTTGAAGCGGACATTTTATGCTTCCACCCAGAGGAAAAAAACCATATTAAACGTTCAAGGAAAATGTACAAACAACTCGTAGATAGGGGCTATCATTTTGAAATTCCTTATGCTCCAGCAATTGAAGATACCACAAAAAGGAAAAATATTATACACATGGCGCATCTATATCACATTTTTATCAAATCAAGAAATGTTATTGTGTCAAGTGTAGCTACAAAGCCCACGTTTCTTAGGGGCCCTTATGACATCATTAATTTGTAGGTGTTTCAATTTAATACTGAAATATTTACTAAAATACTAGTTTTAGTATAAGCTAACAAAGACCTTTCATTCATTCTTTCATTTTTTATATCTAAACTTTTTGATTTAGTGATTGTTTTATAACTTGTGTACTAAGCAATAAAAATTTTAATAATTAATGCAAATCATTAGATAGAGGTAAGAGCACTATTTAATGGCGTTTCTGTTTTTTTTAGAGGTTTAATATTTGGATTAAATGAAGAACAGGCGAAAAACTCGATAACATATTGTGGTCGTAAAGTTTTTATCAACGCAGGTAAATTACATGAATTAATAGTTATAAAATTTGAGTAAGTATTTTTTTAGTTGGTCGAAAACATGGTAAGGCTGTTATGTTTGCTGAAAATATAGAAAAAGAAGGGGTTTCAAATGATTTTGAGGTAATAATTGATGAAAGTGAGGAGGATATGGAAACTGATCAACCAGCATTAAAAAGAGTTAAACAATGAGTTTTTATCATGGCTTTTTTTTATTGTGTAATCAATAAAATTATTTAAATTTAAATTGTTCTTTTTTTATCATTAACAATAAAATTATGGTAATAGAAGAGAATGTATAAATAGGTGCTGATCTAATTAGTTTTTAATTGCTGTTCTCATATTTAAATAAATAACGTATTCTAATTAACAGGTTTTGATAAATCAATACAAGTTTTCATGTAAAGAAAGTTTGATTGTTGCTTATGCAATCTATAGCCAGGTCTGTTGTAATAATGAGATATGAAGTAATTATACGTTTGTGTGTAAAATTTGAAATTGATTGATTGAGGGAGCGAGAAATTTAGAATTCGAAATAGAATCGGAAGTTGTAGTGTTTTGGTACGTTAATTCAAATTTGGCGCGTTGAAAGGTGGCAGCACCGTCGATCACAAGCGTAATGATAAAATGGAGTATTCATTTATACGTGCAGTTTATACACAAAATTTAATTAAGTGAATTCATGTATATAATCGTTGATAAGTGTAACTAATAAGTAAAATATCTCAAATACAAATGTGGTTATCAACGTAGCATAGTTTAACACGGCGTATACGTAGTGGAAAGTGCATTTTTCGTCGGTGTCAAAAAGGGATAGAGTTGAACGGAACAGAGGCCGACGGTGTCCATGGTGAGTTTCCGCAAACGTCCGGTTTTCGTAAATCAGTGCATGCGAGCCTGGCCAAATCGGTCGATTATCTCGAAAAGCATCGATAAATCCTGTATCGATCGTCGCAAATCGCCGTCGATTCGCTAAAATCGCTCCTGCAACGAAAGAAATCGTCCTCCGTCGCCATTGGCTGTCCGAAAATCAACATTTCCAATGCAAGAGATCACCTGATTGGTCGCGTTTCGACAATTGAACCGCGCCGTTCCGGCCACCGGGCGCCCCCATGGACGTCCAGCGCCGGGACGCCACGTTTCCGCGAAATCTGAGCATCCATGGCGGCCGGTAAAGTTCATTGTTCTCGACGCCGGCTCGATTGACGGATGGACGATGGCTCCTTATCTGAATCGTGGCAGCCGGGACAATCGCGGCGCCCGGACGCCCCCGCCGCCCCCCGTTCCATCGCGCCGCGGCGCTAATCAATTTCGTAATTACCCCTCGCACACATCTTCCATTTCTCTTGTTCCCGGTGTGTGATTGCGATTTCGGATTAACGGATCGTTGCCATGGTTATTATTCTTAATTTTGTTTTGTTGGCAGCACAGCCACCCTGTTGGATGATGTTTTTGGGTCACATGATTTCTATCGATTTTGATAATTATGGTCGATGATTGGCATTGTTGCGGTTATTTATTGAAGGCATTGCAATGCGTTAATTAGCAATTAGGTACGACGTGGAGGGGGGCAATGGGCGCGCTCCGATTGGGCCCTGGGGTGGAAAGTTGTACCGCTGATGGTGATTTTTCTACACATAAGCGTATAGCTTTTCCCCTTCGGTCTCAATCACAACAACGATCTTCAGCCTCAGGTATGCCTCTCTTCTTATACTTCGGCTTTAAATTGTGACTCGGTGCAATTATGCTTATTAGACGAGTTGACGAACGGTCGATTAATTTGATGGCGGTTTTAAAAACGTTCGCGTCCTCGTTTCTGCGTAGGCTGCGAATGCGAGCATCGATTTTAACCTCAATTTTAAATGTCGTTTATCAGACAATAAAAAAATACGGTTTATTGAAATTGGACAATAAATTTTCTAGATATTAGCAGATAGTACATTTTATTGTAGTTATTTTAATACGGAATCTTTCATCTTGAGGTTACCTCCCATCAAGATCATGACGAAGTGTGATGCCTACAGCAGGAAATTGAAATGATTAAATATTCATATAAACAAACTGTATTTTGCAATATTATTACAATGTTTAGTAACAGAATGATCTTTTTGTTTATTTCTACTAATAGAAATGGATTGAGGTAATAACAAGATTACTGCATCTACGTTGTTTGTTTTGTTCTTTTACGGAATTTTTTTTATAAAAACACTAGAAAATTGAAAATGGACAACTTAAAATGATTCTATTAATTTTTTCAAAAAACAGCACAATAGAATCAATCTTTGGTTTTTATTTATAGAAATTAATTCAGAAGTATACTCTTTTTCATATTTATGTGCATCAAGTAGGTTGTAGAAGTCTAAATGAATCTTTAATTTAAAGTCCGATTTACACAAAAAGTGTCATTAATGTCATTCAAAACAAATTTAATCACATCAATAATGACAAAAATCTTTATGTTTGCTATCCTATGTTGATTACGTTGTTAATAATAACTATTTTTTGCTACATGGTATACACATTTATTTGAAAAAATAATTTTTAGGGAAAATTGAGTTTAGGATTGTTTGAATTTTCGCATGGTTGCCACCTTAAAATGATCTCTTTCAACGACTACTTCGATGCACATTAATATGAAAACGAGTATACAGGGTGTTTCACGTAATTTTACGAGGCCTGCGCCTGTAAGATGCAATCAATAATACATATTCCGATACGAACTCGATTACAAATTTTGAAAAATTGAATAATCTTCTCTAGTTTGTTCACCCTTTAAAAAATTACAACGTTTTTAGTTAGTTAGTGAGTAAGATAGGTAAACTAGAATCATATTCATGTCGTCTCTTGATAGAACAAATGATAATTGTTTCTGAAAAACTGCAGTTTATGACTATTAATGACATGATTAGTTTGACAACTGTCATGGGTTTCCAAAAATTAAATAGTTAGAAGTGTATCTTTTGAATCCAGTGTTTTTGTGACTTTTGTATATTTGGGTGCGTACATTAGGTGTAAGCCTCGTAAAGTTGTGTGAAACACCCTGTATATATTTTTAATTATTGGGTTTTGTGGTATAGTATATTATTTAAATAGTATAAAATAAAAGACTATAAACATTACAATAATCTTGTTTGTGTTTAAAATACATTTTATCAAAAATTTGAAACAACGTACAAAATTATTTTTGTTTTTGATAAACTATTCTACCGAAATAGTAATTTAGGTATTTTCCGTAAAGTTAAAATCTATAGTCTTTAGTTTTTAAAAGTAAATTACATACATATTAGCATTAATTTCTTGATAAAATAAATTTCACTTTTGCATACTCAGTTGTAAATTCTGCAATGAAAGGATTGCTGTGATTAAATACAATATCATATTAAACCGTTTAAGATTCCTTCACGTAATTTTATTTAAATTAAACTGAATGATCCTAAAATTGTATCAACATTAAGACGCTAATAACATGTACTTGTACATCTAATAATTAATAATAAACTTTTTAATAAGAGTAACATAAGATTCTATTCTAAATTATTTATCTGTTCTGTCACCATACAGTTGAATGATTTTTTTATTAATTTTTTATAACATTTTCCTAAGAATTTTTTTTTACAATATAATTTACATTACACATATTCAAAATACTCAGTTTGTTACATAAAAACTATTGCCACCACGCATACAATATAATAGTACAAAGATCATCCTACAAAGCAATTAAATTCAAGTTTCGAAGCATGGGGTAAAAATAAGTTTATTGCCTCTTCAACTTATGAAAAAGAAGTGTAAGTGAACTCTTAAAGCAAAGTAGATCCAGTTAGTTAATTATTTGCGAGTACATGTTGGCACTTTTCCATAATTAAAACAGTACGTTTTATAGTTTCTGTGAAGTATGAACCTGTATTGGTGTTTATTTTAACAATTTACTTTAATATCAAATTATTAAACTTTGATTACTCTAACTACGTAATAAGTACGTTATAAATTTGGTTTTATATTTTTGTTTTACTTGTGTGAGCATTAAACAAGTATTATTAGCATCAACAACACCTTTCTTACACATTTAGGACAAAATAAAATACGGATTTGCGAAAACTTATTACACGAATTGGTTTTGAATATCGATACTTTTAGATATTATGTGTAAGTGAAAGTAGAAATAGTTGAAATATCCTAAAAAATTATAACAGTTAACAGTATTTCTAACAGTAAACAAAATTTTTAGAGATTAACATTTCCTATTTATAACATACTAAGATACTTCTTCAAAAAAAAAATTTAATTTAATTTTTACAAGTTCGTTTGTTTAATGTTGAGCTTTTCCAACATTTTAAGAGTGGGTGTTAATAGCGAACTGTCGTCTTAGTCTAACTTAATTCACACCCTAGAAGGGTATTGCTATTTAATTTTTTTATATAATTTTTGTTATTTAGAAAACTGATAGTGTTGATGTTGTTGTTTTTAAGATTTTAACGAAAAGATGAAGATTTTACGATAAATTGATAAGACAAAAATTTACGTCATCGATTATGTTCCTAATAACCTAATTGTTTTTATTTTTGTTGTAAGGGAGGTAAGTGGATTGACAAGTCGCTGGCGGAAATTGTATCGTTATAAGTATGTTATCTATTGTGATTCACCCAATTTAATTAATAATTTAGCTGTATTATCATTTGTTGCAAAATAATAATTATATGAATTTATGTTGTGGGGTTTAATTATTTTTAACAAAACGTAGTTTAATTTTGATTTATGTAGGTATGTTTGAAAAAATAAAATTTTGTTTGTATTTATAGTAGCATTTTTTTTTCTGTTTACAGCGATGCTGTGGTGAGATGAAAAGCAAAGAGACGCTATGTGCCGCTTAAAGCGATGGACACATACGACTTGTTCGGGGAAGATGGATCTGGAATGTTGGAAGGTCTGCCCGAATTGGGTAGTGATCACTTCGACCCTGCGGTGACGGGAGCACGAAATGCAACATCGGCCTATACCCAGCCCACATACTCGCAAGAGACGCCTCTTCAAAAATTGGCTTCCTTTGGTGGTACAGATTTCAATCACATGGACCCTAACGCGCAAAGTATGTACGCTCAGGGATACGGCACGGACAGACCGATGGGTCCTCCAGGAGGTGCCTATCCTCATCAAAGACAAATGGCGAGACCACCAGCGCCTCCGCAAGCTGCCGCAGGAGCTCAGTATCCCTATCAAACGGACAATATGTACTCGATGCCAGATCATCAGCTAGGAAATATGGACGCTACTAATATGCAGCAATGGGGTCAGCATGCCGCTGCCGGATATCCAATGCATCGATATGGACAAATGGGTGGATACAGGCAACAGCCCATGCCAGGATATGGCCACCAGCAAGAACCCAAACAGCAGTTTCCACCTACACAACATCCCATGATGCAACAACCGCATCAAGCCAGTTATCAGATGCAACAAAGACACGCTCCGCATTATCCTCAAGCAGGTGCGGGATATCCGACAACAGCAGGTCAAGGTTACGGTAGTTACATGCATCAACGTTTACCCCATCATCATCAATATGGTCATCAATTAGATATGGAGGTCCCGACGCCACCTCAGTATGGACAAATGGGTCACGCCCAGACACTTGCCGGCCACCCATCGTCTCACAACGTTCCAACATCCGGACACATACCACAAGGTCCTCATCCAGGCCACGGTCCAACTCAAAGTCACCCAAGTGCTCAGCAATTAGCTGCTCAAAACCCAATGGTACATCCGACTTCCATGAGTTACAGTCAAACGCATCAGACCATGCAATCGATGCAAAGGCCTTTGGATGTTCAACCTCCCTCGCAACAATTTTCATCGAAACATTCTAATACGTTAGGAAATGCCAGTCCACAATACAGGGCTCCATTCCCACAATTATCTCCTCAAATGTCGCCAAGACCACAAATGTCACCCAGACCACCAGCTCCACAAATGTCGCCGAGACCGGTAATGTCTCCGGCGAAACCTAACATGTCCCCGCATCCACAAATGCAACAGACAACGTTAAGTCCTAGACCTGCGACTAGCCTTACACCGAAAACAACAACAGCGTCTCCTGCTCCAATACCGGCTTATTCGCAACAAAGTACTTTGCAAGCCTTGGAGCAAATGGTCATGCCGCCGTCTAGTACAAATGCAACGGAATATCCGACTTATCAACAACAAAGAAACACTCTCGGGCCACCACAAACTCCCCAAAATCCTCTCTCGCCCGCCATGAATATGAGGAATCAAATGGCGGAGCAACAGCAATGGTCGCCACATCCACCGAGACAATCCACGCATGTTTCTAATATTAACGGCCCTCAAATGAACGTTATGGACCAAAATCAATTGCCACCCACGAGTCAGGCCATTCCTTCGTCACAAACACTTCCACCTTCGACGGCTTTACCAAATCCTAACGTTTCAACCGATTCGAATTTAGCAAATTTTGGTAATAAGGATTTGCGGACTGACGTCAGCAAACCGTCGATATCGATGTCTGAAATACCGACATCGCAAGTACGAGAACCAACACCTCAAAACGTAAACGTTAGCTCACAAAATGACTTCAGCTCAGTACAGTCACCTACTACCACTTTACCCGACAAATTTCCCACTAGTACGACGAACACTGATTTGAATCTACCAACGTCTGGTAGTAACACTGTGTCGTCACATCCACCAACTCCGACACCGTCTTCAACTACAGATGATAACGTAACTAATACCCAAGAGGCGAGTCTTCCTTCAAACGATTGCAGTAAATCACAAGATGAAGTCAGTAACACAAATTCGACTCAACAACCCACTCAAAGCCAAACCAATACAACGAATAGTTTCACCGACTTTAATTGTGTATCCAGTATGTCAGGATATCCAAGCCAACCAACTCCACCTAAAACGAATAATATGGACGATTTGGTTCAATCAAACGTGCCAATGTTTAGTCAAGATAATTCAGTCTCACAAGATTCCATACCGGAAATGAATAAAGAACTCAGTAATTTACAACCGACACAAACACAAACATCTATTAGTTTACCAACTTCGGCTACTCAAACTAACGTGAGTCAAACTCAGCAAAATCACATGCAACCATTGACGAGTCAACCACAACAGCCACCTGCAGTACAATTAACGAGTAACTCAATGCCTCCAATACAAATCATGCCTAATGCTCAACAACAACCCCAGCCTATACATAATCAAGGTCAAACGCAACCTATGCAAGGTCAAACAAATATTCCAACAAGTAACATGACGGGAATGCCTCCTCAAGGGAACATCAATGTTCCTTCAACGCAAGTCCCTCCAGTACCACCTCATGGGCAAATTCCACCTGTTCCTCAAGGTGGTAACATGCCGCCTCATACAAATATCCCGAATATGACACCCAACAATCAAGCGCCGGTTATGTACGATCAGAATGCAACCATGTTGGGACCTAACGGTATGCCAATGGGAGCGCCAAGAGGAATGGGTCCGGGGTTACCTCACGGGATGCCACCGATAGGTCATCCGGGCATGACAATGAACATGGGTCATCCCATGATGCCCAACATGAATGCTGGACATGGCATGATACCTGGTTCTGAAATGGGATACCAACCACCGATAAGTCACCATCAGGAAAGAGCAGCATTACAACAACAACTGCAAGAATTGTATTGTATGCCGCCGGCTCCAGAACATCAAGAAAAAATCGCACATCTTCAAGAACGACTTAATATTTTAAGTCAACATGAAGCAACCGAACAGTGTAATGGAGGTCCTCAGTGTGTCTTACAAAGTCCACTTTTTACGTCTCCTATGATCGATAGCCCTCAAGTAACGAGTACGACTGGAAGAGGGCGCGGTAAAGGGGCACCAAGGACGAAGAAACCCAGACAGAAGAAAGGAGAGAAATCAGTTTCGCCTGTTCATATGTCGCAAAATATTACTATGATGATGCCTTCTCAGCAACTTCCAGTGTCTGAAGATTGTGTAACTCCAGGTGCCGGGTTGAATATTCCATCCAGTGACATGTCGGAAATGACTGAATTGTCCGTCGACCCGCTAACGGGTGAATACGATGATAAAAAGAAACTCAAATCGCAGAGGAAACCTCGAGAACCCAAGAAACCGAAAGAACCCAAAATTTCCAAAGATGGTAAAGGACCGAAGTCACCCAAAGATAAACTTTCTAAAGAAAGGAAGAAAAAGGAACCCAAAGATCCAAAAGTTAAAAGAAAGTACGTTCGTAGGAAAAAATTGGAAGGTTCAGAGGAAAGTGCGACAGATGAGTCGTTTAATAAGACTTATGATAACGAACATCAAATGATTTCGTCAGAAGTTTCAGCTGAAGAACACGGAGATGATTCCAATACGCCAGATTCAGGTGATATAATTGAATCTGTTAATATTCCCACAGAAGAAATGCAAGCTGATTCTTCTCAACCGGCCGAAGCTATCGAAATTGAGACGAAAAAAGATGAATATGCATTTGAGGATCAACCAGCCAGTCCTCAAGAACTCGGTGAAATTCCAAGAAAGCATAGAAAAACGAAACCAGGATCTAAGAAAGTGATTTCCACGAAAGCAAAAGCCAAAGGTGGTTTGGGAAAAACGAGAAAACGTAAAGGAATGGTTCAAGAGTCTGATGGTGAAGGTGAAGATCTCGCTAGCACGCCTCCACCTTCTCCACCTGAAGATCCTGAAAATGCCATTCATAAAAGACGATCGGCGAGAAATACTCAACGAAAGAAATACATAGATGATGTTATGTTACGATTTTCGGATGATGAATCTCCTGTAGTACCTAACAAAACAAAGAAAGGTGCACTTCCATCGACTCCTCCAGTGTCTTTGTCTCAGGGTGTTGAAGACAACTCAGGTGATGGAAGTAACAAAATGAATTTTGTTTATGTTAATACGACCGATGAAGATTCCATGGTCGTTCAACATATTTTAACATCCAGAATAACGAAGAAGCCTAGAAAAGTTGAAGGAGTTGTTGAAATTAAATCTGAGGAGGCAAAACCACAGGAAGGTGGAAAATCCGAGGAAGTCGATGTTGAAAGTAAGGAAGAGGAGACTGAGGAAAAACCAAAAGCCGAACCGAAAGCCGAGGGTGAACAAGGGGAGGAGGACGATCCAGAAATGGTCGATGTTGAAGAGTATTACGTAAAGTATCGTAACTTTTCGTATCTGCATTGCGAGTGGAAGACTGAAGAAGAGTTGTATAAAGGTGACAAAAGGATAGCAAATAAGATAAAACGTTTCAAACAAAGACAGCAACAAAATGTAAACATTTTCGAGAATTTGGAGGACGAACCGTTTAATCCTGATTATGTCGAAGTAGATAGAGTATTGGATGTTGCAGAACACACAGAACCGACCACTCAGGAAGTCGTTAGACACTATCTGGTTAAGTGGCGAGCGTTACAATACGAGGATTGTACCTGGGAATTGGAGGAAGACGTTGATCCTATTAAAATAGAACAGTTTAAGAAATTTAGACAAATTCCACCAAAAGATAAATGGAAACCAAAGAAACGACCTAGTCCTGATCAGTGGGTAAAACTGGATAAATCTCCGATTTACAAAGGAGGAAATAGTCTAAGAGAATATCAATTAGAAGGATTAAATTGGTTACTTTTCTCATGGTACAATGGAAGAAATTGTATTTTAGCCGACGAAATGGGTTTGGGAAAAACCATTCAAAGTCTCACTTTTCTTAACGCTGTTTGGGAATATGGTATCAGGGGACCTTTTCTAGTAATTGCACCTTTATCGACAATACCCAATTGGCAAAGAGAAATCGAAAGCTGGACCGAGATGAACGTCATAGTTTATCATGGATCTGCAGCTAGTAGAAATATGATACAAGAATACGAAATGTATTTTAAAAACGACAAAGGTCACCACATAAGGGACCTAACAAAGTTTAACATTTTGATTACGACTTTTGAAATAATTGTCACAGATTTCGCCGATTTGAAAGGTTTCAATTGGAGAATCTGTGTTATTGATGAAGCTCATCGTTTAAAAAATCGTAACTGTAAATTATTGGAAGGATTGAGACAGTTAAATTTGGAACATCGAGTTTTACTCTCGGGAACACCTTTACAAAATAATGTCAACGAATTGTTTTCTCTCTTAAATTTCCTCGAACCGCAACAGTTTCCCAGTTCGGAATCTTTCTTGCAAGAATTCGGCGCTTTGAAAAGTGAACAAGAAGTTCAGAAATTGCAACTTATACTAAAACCAATGATGTTGAGGAGGTTGAAAGAAGACGTGGAAAAATCTTTAGCGCCAAAGGAGGAAACGGTAGTTGAAGTTGAGTTAACGAATATACAGAAAAAGTATTACAGGGCGATTTTAGAAAGAAATTTTTCTTTTCTTTCTAAAGGAACTACTCATGCTAATATTCCAAATTTAATGAACACGATGATGGAGTTAAGAAAGTGTTGTATTCATCCGTATCTACTAAACGGAGCAGAAGACCAAATCCAGTATGACTATAAGATGGCTCAAGGTGAAGATCCAGATGCTTATTACAAAGCCTTGATTAATTCGAGTGGTAAAATGGTTTTGATCGACAAACTTTTACCAAAACTGAAAGCCAACGGCCATAGAGTGTTGATTTTCAGTCAAATGGTTCGTTGTTTGGATATTCTGGAAGATTATCTCATGTTTAGAAAATATCCATTTGAAAGAATCGATGGACGGATAAGAGGTAACTTGCGACAAGCTGCCATCGATAGATTTTCTCGACCTGATTCGGACAGATTTGTCTTTCTTTTGTGTACTAAAGCTGGAGGTTTGGGAATTAACTTAACAGCTGCTGATACAGTAATCATCTATGACAGTGATTGGAATCCACAAAATGATCTTCAAGCTCAGGCCAGATGTCATAGAATCGGTCAACAAAAAATGGTCAAAATTTATCGATTACTATGCCGAAATACATACGAGCGGGAAATGTTCGATAAAGCTTCTCTTAAACTTGGACTAGATAAGGCTATCTTGCAAAGCATGAATACGTCACAAGGAGGTAAAGATTCTGGGAGTAAACAGTTGAGTAAAAAAGAAATTGAAGATTTACTCAAGAAGGGTGCTTATGGAGCATTGTTAGATGAAGAAAATGACGGAGATAAGTTCTGTGAGGAAGATATTGATGTTATTTTAGCCCGACGAACCCAAGTTATTACCATGGAGTCGGAGAAGGGGTCAACGTTCTCAAAGGCGAGTTTTGCATCGAGTTCGAATCGATCAGATATCAGTATTGACGATCCAGACTTCTGGAATAAATGGGCAAAGAAGGCTGACATCGACACGACTGAGAAAGACGAAACTGAGGATCTTGTTCTTTCGGAGCCTCGAAGACGTACCCAAATTAAACGTTACGGACACGACGAAAGCGCCATCGATATGTCCGAACTCGAAAGTTCATCCGATTCTGATTTGGACAACGAGGGTTTGAGTTTGGGAATAAGGAGTCGGCGAAGTAAACTGAAAAAGAAACGGTTACGAGGTGACGACTACATTCCAAGAGAAGGTGATAGAAGCGACATCGTCTATGGAAGTTGGGCGAGGAGGGAATGTTTCATGGTCGAAAGAGGTTTGTTGACGTTTGGATGGGGACGATGGTTGGAAATTTTACAACACTCCCAATTGAGGAAAGGCTGGAGAGAACAGGATGTCGAAGATTGTGCCAGAGTTATAGTAAGTTTCAAGGATTTTTGTGGTATGATTAATAATTATTGATTTACAGTTGCTGTACTGCCTGCGATTCTACCGAGGTGACGAGAAAATCCGAAGCTTTATTTGGGACTTGATAGCGCCTTCTGAAAATGGTGAGCAAAAAATTTCGAGGAACCATCACGGTCTAAAAGATCCTGTTCCTCGAGGTATACGAAACAAAAACAAGAAGAAGGGGAAGGACAATAGGCATGCCGCTCTGACTGATCCCAATCATTGGAGCAAAAGCGAGAAATACGATGGCGATATTTTCCTTGAAAGCAACTACAAGAAACATCTTGGAAGACATGCCAACAAGTGAGTATTTATCCCGCGAAATCAAAAACATTGGATAATGAGATGTGATTTACATCACTCGATTCGTTCATGTTACAACTTTTATCTTCGCAATTTTTTAAATAAATAATGAAGATATCTTTATACAAATAATCAATAAATGTGAATAATACATTACATAAAATGTACAGGTAGTAATCATATACTTAAGTGGAAAATATTTTTCCTACGACCATATACGAAACTAGATCATAACGCACAATTACATATGCGCGAAAATTGGCAATATCGTACGAGGTCGAAAACCTGTGCGATTTGTTTTCGCACTGTGTTAGAAATCTAACGCACAATTCACACTCGAATGTTTTGTATTTTTTCATTTAACATATTTTTTTTTGTATCCATTATAAAAAATCAATCGTTATGAAATAAAATGTTCGTAAGAAAAAAATTATTTATGGTCGTAGGAAAAATAGTGTACAAAACTTGCAGGAAAGTGTCTAGCGCACTCGCGGTATTGCCTGCACTCGGCTAACGCCTCGTGCGCAACTTTCCCGCTTGTGCGTTATTTATCACTTTCCGTGCTCGTTATGTAATATACTATTTCTAATCATGTTATACATAACGAGCACGGAAAGTAACAAATAACTCACAAGTGGGCCCCTCGAATGCGTTAGATACTTTTCAGCGAGTTTTATACACTATTTTTCCTACGTTACTGAAAAAGTCATTGATTACAAAAAAAAAATATTTTTCAAACTCAATAAAATTAATGGTCAGATTATGAATTTGACGATTATTGTAATAATATAATACAAAAACCCATGGAAAGTGTTATAGACTTACCAAAATCCGTTTGTAGCTCACAATTTCGTTAGGTTATAACAGGGTGTTATAATAACGTGAAGCAAACATACCCGATAACAATAAACTATTACGTAATAGCCGTGCGTTATAATAACGCACGATCTTTGAATGAAATTGTCAACTTTCATGCCTACTCAATTGTGTGAAATTGACATCTTTCTTATAGTGTCGTAGGAAAAAGAATTTATACTTTTTTCAACCCTTTTCAGTTAAGAAAGTTATTCAATCTTGAAAGTGTGGAGTAAGTATCTAATTTTCTCCATAACTGTCATTCTTAAGATTAGAAAAAGTATAGTATTAAACTTGTGAGAAATTGTCATTTCCACGTAGATGAATTACTCCACTCACCTTCCGTTCATATCCTAAATTTCATCTTCTAGAAATGGCCAACTTTCTCATTCGTTGAATAATAAACTATACAGGTGGTCCCACTTAAGACTTTCGGATCTAATATCTCTATTATTTACTAACGGATTCTAACAAAATTTAAAATGTAAAGTATTTAGTAGGTAGAGATTAACATAGCATTACTAAAACAACCCTATTCCTTAAAATGTTATTTTAACATGCCTTTTAAAAATGTTAAATTACTTAAACTTTATATCAAATTGTTAATCGCCAACAAAACATGCTATAAGCAAAAATTTGTCTTTGAAAGAAGTCCCGCTTTCAAGAAAAGAAGTATTAAAATTAAATTAATTATTAAAGAATTAAAATTTTAAGTAATCTAAGTAATCTACATTTTAAATTTCATAAAAATTTATTGGCAAATAACAGAGATATTAAACCTTTCTTAGGTGGGACACCTGTATATGAGCTAAACATAATTTGAAAGCTAAACGAAAAAATATTTAAGAGATTTACTGATTTGGCATATGCGTAGGATGAAATTAAATTTCTCACAATTTATTACGTGATGTTAAACGAAAATATTTTGGCGATATGACTTTTATTTGACAGTTTAATGGCAGTTTCAATTTAATCAATTGTTCCGTGTGGGTAGCTGATGTGCATAAAAATGAAAAATTAAGTAAAAAAATATTTCCATGTAAAAACAGCTTAGTTGTTTTATGATGAGCACCATGCTAATTTCGAAAATACGTAGGTATTTTATGAAAAGAAAATTTCAAACTGCTGAATGTCCGGAACAAAGTTAATAATTTAATGATAATATAGCTGTTTTACCAAAAAAATTTATGTATTTTAGGGTTCTTTTGCGCGTCCGAATGCTTTACTATATCAAGCATGAAATAATCGGCGATCTTGTCCAACACATCGCTGACGGAGTTCATGCAAGGTAAGTTTTTGTTTAAAAATTTCTTTAAATTAATTTCTAGAAATATGCCGAGATACATTTTAAGCTTTTCACCGAACGAATCCAGGTAAGCCACGAATTGAATGCTCAAACTGTATCTTGGCCTCACATTTTTTATTTAATATTGTTGGGAATCAGCCTTGCTTTTGTTTAACATGTATGCATGGTCCCTGCTTGAGGTCATGCTAGTGCTTTTAGTCAGACATGTTCATTGTTTTTATGATTTTTTTAAGAAATCAAATCAAAATTTGATTCACACAGCTTTATCGCTTATTCTTAACATTCATTCATTTTGTTATTAACACTAATTATCCGATTATTGGTTCCCAACCCCTCGTTTACGAGTAATAATTTGTGCAACGGTACGGCACTCGACTACTAAATTATGACTTTAATAGAGAACAAAAAAAAAAGAAACACACAAAAATAATGTATTTTTATGACATTATTCTTGTTTGAATTTAAAATTTAAGCGAAATGCTTTAATTCGAGTTAAATTAAAGTAAAGTGACGAGCGTTGTCTCAGTCTATTTATGTTCAAAATTGACAATTGGCGACGTGATCCACAGTGCCTTGCCGATAAACCCTCCCGTAACGGAGCAAATGCCTAGCGAGTGGTGGGATACGGAATGTGACAAGTCTCTGCTCGTGGGCACTTGGAAGCACGGCTATGAAAACTATATGGCGATGCGTGCAGACCCCACCCTCTGTTTCCTGTCCCGCTGCGGCCCGCCCTCAGATCGAGAGCTCCAGATGGCAACCTCTAACACGCAACCCAATACGCCTGCACTGTAAGTAGTTCCGTTTCGGCTAGAGCTCCACCGTCATCAGGCTCTAGGACTTTTTTTTTGTTTTTCTCTATCTTGCTCACTGCTCTTGACTAACTCTATGGCCACCCCACAATGATTTAGCGACAGGAGTACTCACTTTTTTTGTACCATTTGCAAAATGTTAAGCTTTCATAGGTTTAGTCTAACTTTATTTTTAATGGCGTTAATGCATGATCTTTGTTGTAGTCGAAATGTAAGGTAAGAGTTTTGTTTTTCTAGATGTCGTGGATAGAGATGGGAAATCGACAAATATGGAAATTTATTTATTTATCTTGTGTTATTTGGTTGATTTTTTCTATTGTAACGTACGAAAATTACAAAATAAATCTTTTGTAGCTGCAGATATTGGTGCATATAATCAAAGTAATTTAGATGTTGCAAAAAAAAACACTAGGACTTTTTTAGATTAAGACATTTCATATGGTTTCAACTATCTTTGTTAAATAATTAAATAATGTTTTAATTTATTCGAGTGTTTTAAGATTAATTTAATTAATTGCTAAATTTTGTTTTGTTATAATTTAAAATTACACAAAATGTATTGTCTAACCGCAGGGAAGTTAAAATTTTAAAGGTTTTTTTCATTGATTTCTTTTTTTAAATAAAGAGGTTTTTTCAAGTTTTATTCTATTCTGTAACTTTCTAGAACTGAAGCTAAGTTATTTTTCAATTAAGAAACAAATAAATTAATACACAAATTGAACAAAAAACTGAGGAATTTGCAAAATAAATTGTTAGTTAACTTGCTTTATGTCTTGAAAATTTTATAATATTGCAATGTTTACAACAGACAAAAATATAATGATAGTCTATTATAAAAATAAGCATACAGTACATAAAAAGATGAATAAATTTAGGTCAAACATTTAAAAGTTGATTATGTTTTAATAAAGTATGTTTTTATTAGTTTTATTAGTTTGTTTTGTAATGATTCATTAATACAGGGTGATTAAAAAATGTCGGATCATCTCTTGGGTGGTGATAAAGGACATCTGACTGAGTTAAAAGTTCCCATGACAATTTTTTTCACGAGATGTAGATAGCTCAAGTTTACTTGAATGTAGTTCGCGGAAATTGCAGATCTTGCAGCATTAAAAAAACCATCAATTTATATCTTACGGTGTATAAAACATTTAACAATTTAGCAAATTCAACAAGAAATTAAGTCCGTCAACATTTGAAACAAAATAGCTACGGTGCCTACATAAGGAAATTGACAGGTTTTTTTTTTTCAAAACAAAAGGCTTGAAATAAAATTTGAAGACATGTTTATGCTTAACTGAAAGTCTTGTATCACCATTCATGTCGGACATTGGTCCAACACCCTTTATAGTTATTTCTAGTATTTTTTAACATTTTTTGTATTTGCATTATTTTGTAATGTTTTAATTATTTAGTTTGTTTCTGCTTTTAATATCTGTGATCAATTATATTATTATTTATCAGGATTATTTTTGGTGAATTAAGTAGGTCCATATTTGTTGATTTTTAAGCAAACTTTAAAAACCTTTAGATTGTTTTATTTTTAACGTCCAATTTTTATTCTTTTTTTAGCAATGATGACGATTTAGACGACGACGACACTAACGAGGAATTGAGTCTGAAGTCTAAAAATCGCGATATTTCTGAAGTAAATTCCGAAGGAGCGGAACCTTCACCAGGTCCATCTGCATCATCTGAAACGCAACCACCTGACGGCGACGGTGATGATTTAGATGACAAACCCACGTGGCCGACAATAACCGATCTAAACACACGATTACGACGAGTGATCACTTCGTATCAAAGAAACTACAGAAAAGAAGAACAAAAGCTTGCTGCTGCTAAATCTAAGGTATGTTATGTCGTATTATTTTGGCTGCTATCGAGAATTTAGTGTAAAAAAAATATTAAAGTAACTCATGACATGTTCATTATGAACCTTGTGGTTAAGATTTTCTTTCTTTTGTCCATTTGTATTTTTTTGTAAATGTGCTTCTGCGCTTGTGTACATAAATGTAGAGTTTTTCTCAGTCATAACATTTTTTTTATTAAGTTCTATATTACGACAAATATGAATTTTGATTCTAAATGATTGAAAGAAAAAATTCATATTTGTCGTGGATTAATTGTCATCAACCATTTTACTGTGCACACGCATGAAAGCGTGCTGGCTGTTCGGGTAGTATGTAGTATGCACTGTGCAGCCCTCGATAGAGCCTGCCCTGTCCTCCCCCTTGGCTGCCCTGGCTCAAGTGTCCCAACAGTTTGACGTGAGGGAAGCCGCCGCACTCGGTTTACAAGGATGGGACCTACAGCAGCTAGCACTCTACCTGTTGGTTAGTATAAAATTTATAATTTTTATTTGAATCATTGTAGAACTCTTTATTTCAAAATTTCCATAAAAAATGTACTGATTTAAAAAATTAATTTAAAAGTATGTAGTTGCTAAATTATTTCCCTCCTGTGTTGAAATTTTTGATGATTAAATTCTTTTATCCTCCTTTTACGTTATCTCTATTTAATCGTAATATACAGTAGTTATAAATTGTTTTATTCTAATTATCTACGAAGTACAGGTAAGATTATTGTTTTACCTCATTCTGAATGTTTTTCTTTGATGTAATTTTGTGTCATTTGATGAAAACTTGAAGGAATACTCTTAAATGTTTTGTCAGAATTCACATCAATTTATATTCCATACAAATTTTAAATAAAATAAAACATAGAACTCCTGATTAGTTTATTTTTTCAAAATCTGCATAAAACTTAACAAATTGATGCTCAACTATTGTTAGATGGAGAGACAAGGCAAGCAAGCCATGGAGCACGCTTTGCGAGAACGAGATAGAGAACGTGAACGTGCTACAATCGCTAAACGGTGGACGAAACGAGAAGAAGCCGATTTTTTCCGTGTTGCATCTTCGTATGGTGTTATATACTACAGGAAGAAGAAATCTTACGATTGGACTAAATTTAAACAGCTGGCCAAATTGGAAAAGAAAAATGATGATGAATTAACCGAATATTACAAACATTTTGTTATGATGTGTAAAAAACAAACGGGAATTCATTCCGAAGATGGAAGTTACGACACTACCATCGAACATATTAGTGAAGAAAAAGCAAGGCGTACGTTGGAACGACTAGAACTTTTGTCGAGGATAAGAGAAGAAATAATTACACATCCGAAATTAGACGAACGTTTAAAGGTTTGTGTTACTTCAGCTGATATGCCTGATTGGTGGATCGCTGGAAAACATGACAAGGATTTATTGCTGGGAGTTGCAAAGTGAGTAGTTTGATAATTTTGTTTTATTACTTTACATTTGTTTATTTGTAGACACGGTCTTGGTCGGACTGATTATTACCTTTTAAATGACCCGGATTTATCCTTCCAAGAAATACTACGTAAAAAGGTTCATTCGGAAGCTTTAGCTGCCGAAAATAAAGAAGCAATTAAACTCGAAAGTCACGAGGATATTCTTAAATTTGACAAAGACGAGATTCTGGTAAAACTCGAAAAAGGCGAAGGTACTTTGAAGATTGAAAAAGTTGCCGTCAAAAAGGAAAATACCGAAGAAAAAGAAAAGAAAGTTGAGGAGAATAGTAAGGTTGAATTGACAATCGTCAAAAATGAGAAAGGCGAATGTGAGGAAAAACTTAAACCTGAGGAACCGGAAAAAACACAAGTCGAAGAAGAAAGTACTGAGGAAAAAAATGAAACTCCTGAGGTAACAGAAGAACCACAACCTGATACGTCCGAAGATAACAAAGAAACATCTGAAACTAAAGAAGAAGAACCTAAACCGGTTGAAGAAAAAGAAGAAGTAAAACCTGAGGTCGAAAATAAGCAGGAAACTGAATCCGTTTCCAATGAAACTGTCGAAGAGAAACCTGCATCTTCAGATACTCCAGTAAATAAAGTCGAAGAAGAAGTGCCAAGCGAAGTCAAGGAAAAAGTCGAAACTAAACCTACAAAAACACCACTGGAAGAAGAATCAGACCTTTGTTCTAAACAAGCAGCCGAACTCAAAGCCATGTTCCCCGACTTGGAAGTCATCCAACCTTTATCTCGTCTTTCTCAAGTCGATACTTTTGTTTTAAGAGACAAACAAGGCACTGGTGCTTTAGATTTCAGCGAGACTACCGTGGCTCAATTGTTTAATAATGCGGTAAAATGGCCTAAAGAGTACGCGATTCAAGTCCGACTTCAGCACATTATTTATGCAATTGAAACAAAAGAATGGCCAGCAACGAAGAATTTCTCGGCGTATGCTACAGGCATCGGAAACGAATTTGATATACCGATTCATGAAATACCGAACGATCCACCTAAACGCGATTCTTCGACTCCGATGTCGTTAGGAGACGAAATGATTTCGATTAGTGAAAGAAGCAATTTGAATAAGAAGCGAAAACGTCATATTGCGATCGATGTTGAAACTGAGAGAGCAAAATTACATGCGTTGTTAAATAGCAGTCATTTGTCTAATCCCAAACATGGGTTATCATGGGATGAGGATTCGGAGGATTCGAGGAGATCGACACCCGTTCAGGGTAATCTTCAACCGCCGCCGGCACATCAACAGACAGGGAGGTTGTTAAACATGCCGTATGATAAATATTCCGCTAAAACGATTGGACAAACGACAGTTATTCCAGGAACTAGTAGCACTTTGACGCCTATTGATTTGAGTTCAAGGTAATTAAATGTGAATACTGTTTGGAATTGTTAATATTTTGGATTTTTAGCATACAAAAATCAGGCGATAAAAATACCATGGACTTGCAAAATGAGGTTCAGGACTTTTCGATGCCGTCGAAAAAGCAATCCGCTTTGGGGGGAAAATCTAGCAACAAATTAGACGATACTTTATCGAAGTTAATGAAGAGGAAGAATTGCGTAAGTAACTGAATTTTGTGTTCTTTGCATTTTTTGAAATTGTAATAATAATATTTTTAGCCTGTGGAAGAACCCGTTGTCGGCAAGGAAAAGAAACGCCGTAAACTCGACGAGATCGTCCTTGGTCTGTCAGCAGCGAAAGAGCAGTCTCTGTTTCCTGAATCATCGAAAAAACCTACCGTAACACCCAGTGTAACCGTAACTCCCACTTCAGCCCCTGTAAGCTCCTCCCATAACATGTCCCAAAAACCGTTCACGATAACCGTAACTTCTGTCCCTTCTTCAGCTTCCTCGTCCCGTAACAGTTCAATCCCGAACATTCTCCCTTCGAGTATGTCATCTTCAAGCACGTCGAAAGACAGTTTTTCATCATTACTTGCCCAAGCCGAGCAGCAAAACCTCCTGTTGAAAAAACAACAACAACAGAGGAAGAGTTACGAAGCGATGATCGCGGATATAGGTAGTTCTAAAGTAAATTCGTATTCACATGAAGCTAAAGTTAATAAATGGTTAGCGGAGCAGAATGCTGCATTGGCCGAACAGCCTCTGGGAGCTGATTACTTATCGCCGAGAAGACGCCGTCCGAGGATCGATCCCACGTTGTTGGATTGGAAGAAACTCACAGGGGATGAAAACGTCTCAGTCATACATAGAGTGTCTGGGAAGAAGTTGACAGGTCCGAAAGCACCGACCTTGAAGCGGTTAGGACAATGGTTGGTTGAAAATCCGATGTATGACATTGATCCGAAATGGGCCGAATTGGTTAAAGAACGGGGGAATTTGAGTCACGATTTGCAAAAACGCGTTCCTGGTTCATCAAGTTCGAAGAAGACTCAACCTGGAAGACCACCACTGTTGTCGAGTCCAACCGGATCCACTTCGAGTGTCAGTTCTGCCAACATAAGTACGTCAATTCCGTCAAGTTTGTCGTTTCCGACATTGAGTGCAAGCGGTTTGAGTGGGATTAATTCGAATTTATTGTCGGGATTATCTGGGTTGGGGCAATTTGATCCTAAAAACCCATTGTTGATGCCTTTTGCTGGTTTGCCGAATATGAATGCCTTGAATTCGATGGGAAGTTTGGGGAATTTGTCTAATATGAATTTGTTTGCAAATTTGGCCGGGTTAGGGTTGCCCGGATTGGGTGGTATGGATGCTACTAGTTTATCAAGTGAGTCGAAAAATTCGAGTAAGAGTAGCAATAGTAAACCGCAAAAGCCTCAAGAAGCACACAGTAGTAGCAAATCGCAGCCTTCATCAAGTAGTAGTTCGATTCCGACTACGAATCCGTTTCCTTTCTTTTTCCCGAATCCGAGTTTATTGTATACACCTTTGGGTTTGGGTGGTTTGAATCCGTTTACTCTTCAACCGGGAATGTCTGCGGCTTATGATACTTTGGCTCAACAGTGTGGTTTGTTGAATGGTAGTTTGAATCCGTCTGCTTCGCCTAATTCATCTATGAAAACAAGCAAATCGAGTAGTTCGTCTAGACCGAGCTCTTCGTCGACTGTAACAACAGCAACAACCTCTTCGTCGAGTATGAAACCAACGAGAAGTAGTCGGGAAGCACAATTGCAACAATTACTACTTCCTCCTGATACACAAATTTTGGAAAGTATATCAAAGGCAGCGAGTTCACTCGATGCCAGTTTAAAACAATCAAAGAGTGATAAAAAAGAAGATAAGCGAAAAGCTCTCGAAAGTTTACGAGGTATGTTACCTACTGATTTCACAACGTCTCCTGATAAGTACAAGGATAAGAAAAGCATCCCCGGATTGGCCGATTTCACAAAATTATTAGAACAGACTGGTGGTAGTAGTAAGAAGTCACAAGACCAACAAGTGAAAGAAGCTATAGAACAATTGAGTAAAACAAATCCCGATTTGAGTACGAAACCAGCAAGTGAGGAAAACTCAAAGCGACCTCGTGATTCGTCCGATGGATCCGAATCCGTTGAGGAAAACCCCCCTAAAAAGTCGAAAGAGTCTCCGTCTCCTCATCCCGAGAATGATCAAGAAGGCGTGGATATCGAGACACTCCTCCCACCGTCGACAGTGGTAAAGACATTGTGTGTTAACGTGGAGAAAATGCAAGATAAGAAGGAGGAGGAAAAGGCGGGACAGATTCCGCCGCAGCCACCGGTCAAAGACTCAGGAGTGGAGGAAAAGAAGGAGGAGGCGGCAGCAGCTCCAGAAGCCCCGCCTGAGAGTCCGCCGAAGAAGAGCACAAAGCGAACCCGAGGTAAGAGAAAGTCGGGAGAGTTGCCGCCGATCGATCCGGAGGCGATTATCGAAAAGAAAAATTTACGGTCGAGTGCTAGTCGGTCGGCAGCGGCAGCAGCTGCACGGGCGGCTGCGGAACAAGCGGCCGCCAAGCAAGCGGAAGCTGAAAATGCACAAAAACTGCAAGAAGGTAGTGAAAGTGCATCATAAATACCAAAAGTGTAAATTTGTGACAAATTGTGGGTATTTGGTGGACTGTGATACATTTGAACTCGACTGGTGTAGTGAATAGGATCATAAGTATTGCTTTGAAGGTAGTTGATGGAACTGAATAATTACGCTTCAAATATTATGTATTCCCATATTAATAACAATGAATATTTTTAGGGTATAATTACGCTAGCTTAAAGTTTTGATGAAATTGTAATCAAACTGTAATAAGATTTAAAAAGTTAACGAAAGTTGCATCAGAGAGACTCGAATGTTTTCTAAAAAAAATTGTAGGAACGTGGGGAAACTGTCAAAGTGATAAAATGCTCCTACTTGTAAATCTTTTTAGTGTTTTATTTATGGGTTGATTATGTTATGTAAATTCGGTCGTGACTTTATTTTGGAGTTAGGGCTTTTATCAACTGACGCAGTTTCTGGGAACTGTATCGATATTTTTGACTCTTTTTTTTACAATTTGTACATATAATAAGTTAGGATTTTGCAACAATAAGTTTTTTTAATGATGCAGTGTGAAAAGTGTGTAAATAAACTTTAGTGTTTTTTTTAATTTCTTTTTTTATTTAATCAAATATGTATGTTAAATAGTGGTATAAGTCTGATCGATATTTATTATTATAATTTTTACATTGTCGCCCTGACTTACGTATTTATTTTAATTTTTTTTTGAATCTGCATTTAAGTAACTAGCAGTCAAATGCTAGAGTTTTAGATCTGTTTTCATCATATTCAACGTGTACAAGTATCATAGCATGGTAGCTCTCTCATTTATTGTTATAATGTTCATATAGATAATTAAACAATATAAATGAAACGATTACTTTTATTTTTAACAAAGTTGATATAAAATTGATGTCAACATACAGGTTCACAGTTTTTGGATCAGTGTAATACACACATCTTTTTATTTAGTTTCAGATTTCTAAAATTTTTATTGTTTGCAACCAGAAATACTAGCCTGAATTTACAGTTGCACACCAATCTATTTTAAATGGCGCTAAATTCGAATTAGAATAAATTTTTAGATTCTACTTTGTGTTACACAAATTAGCGGGTTATGATTTTTAATTCATGTCGGGATAGACTTTTTGCTTATTTACCTTTTAATTCAAAATTGATCTTGGTGAAACATTATTTAAGGTTATGTAATGAAACCCAGATAAATGTAAACAATTCTCACGTGTTGTTCCTTGGAGGTGCAGCGAAATGGCTTCAGTTGTATCAGTACTTAGTAAAACCCCAAATTTACTAAAAGAATTGACAAGAGTCCTACCCAGTGTGACTTTTCACGAAGTTCAAGATCCAGGTAAATTCGCTGAATAACACACAAATCCCTTTAAATGAACCATTTTAGAACATGATACCCAATTCAAACAGTCTGCAGTACTAGTCTGTGATTTCGATTTAGTAGGAAAATACTTGTATGACCTTCCCAACACCAAATGGATGCAAGGGACATGGGCAGGAGTTGACAAAATTATGCCCTTATTTCAAAACAAACCTTTGCCCTACCAAATAACAAGGTTTACTGGAGACCATTTTGGTAGAATCATGGGTGAATACGTTGTTGCCAATATCGTAAACCACGAACGGGATTTGTGTGAATTGAGGGATTATCAGCGGAAAAAGCAGTGGCACAAAGAGGGGAAAATTTGCGATTATCGTGTAATTTCGGATTTGACAATAGGGGTATTAGGTTTAGGCAACATTGGCAGCAGAAGTAATAACTAATGATCTTATGATCCCACAAAAAAATTTAATCTGTAATTGATTCCAGTTGGGAAAATATTGAATATGCTGGGGGCTAGAATTCTCGCATTAGGTAGACGACCAGCTCTACCAGCAGGGGACGATTACTCTCATGTTTCAAGATATCACACCAAAGAAACACTACCGTCTCTTTTAAAAGAGTGTGATTATATTATCAGTGTATTACCTTCAACGAGGGAAACTAATGGCTTGTTGGATAACGATATCTTAAAAAATTGTTCAGGTGACAGATTTAATAATTTGATTTGGTATTATTATACCAAATACGTTATTACGTATTTTTTAAGATAAGAAAAGTGTGTTAATAAATATAGGCCGAAGCAATACACTCTCTGAAAATTCACTGATAAAAGCAATTCAAAACAAGGTTCAAAGAGGTTCATTTATGATCAAACCAATCAAAAAAACGTAAATTTTACATTTCAGATAACAATCACACCACATGTATCAGGAATGAGTCGAGCTAAGGACATCGCAGAGCAATTTTCTAACAACTACAACTTGTACATAAATCAACAACCACTGCCGGCAGTTGTAGATATAACAAGAGGATACTAGACTTTAGTGAACAGTAACTTTATTCCATATAAATTAAAAAATGACACTATATACAAAATAAATACAAAATAAAGAATAGATTATGTATACTGACAATTACTGAAAACTGAGGCCGTATTTTTGTGTCACTTGTGGCGAATGCGTCGAAGCTACAGCCAGTAATAGAGGTACGTCATTAACTTCCAATTGGAGAGCGGATGTCAACTGTTCCATATTACAGAACTCTGTAGCCAACAGTAGTTCAGCGAGAGCTTTAGATCTTATGCAGAGTTCTTGAAGGGTCTGTTCAATGTGCATGAGGCACTGGAAACGATAATTAACAAGATTCAAAATAAATAAAAGACACTTACGTAATGTGGGGGGACTTTAAGTTTCCACATTTGGAGCAACGATTCCAACATGTTTGACACCAATTGAGACATGCCAATCCTGATCCCTGATGACCCCTTGTCAATGAGGAAAGTATGACTCGACATGAGCTGCACTTCCCTGCAAAAATAAATAAAATAAAAATTCAAGTTGGTATAGTAAAATCGTTTTCCTAAGACTTACTAAAATTTTTATTACTTTTACGTCAAATGCAGTATTGTTAAGAGTAAATCAGAGGGTAAACAAATCATAAATTAGTGGAACCCACCCGGACCCTGAAACAGGTCAGTTTTTAACAGGGCCGGATTAGTTACTTTCTTTTTGTCTAAAATACTTGAAACGTTTTAATAGTTTTTGATGTAGTTATTATTAAAGTCAAGTATTTTAAGAAATTTAAAAAAGCCAGGTGCTTATTAACAAGCTATTATTAAATAAAACTGATTTTTTTTAATAATAGCTTGGTAAAATTCTACCACTACTTTAGTTTTAAATACGGCTCTGTTTTATTCTCGTGGGTGCAGCAACACTTGCAAAGGGACGTGCCATTTATGGAGGGTTACAAATTCAAGCCATTGTTTGGTTAATCTCTTATAATGTGTCATAAAATTTTTAGTGGGTCTTAGGAAAACGATTTTACTATAACGAATGATTCAAATATACCAAGTGTCAGTGTTCGCAATAACGGCAACAGCTTCTTCAACCGGCTGATCTATAAGGGAATGTTGGCTCGCCAAGGCCAAATCACTCTTCAGTTTCGACTCCCATTTTTGCTTTGGTACCACTGGTCCTTGCAACACCATATCCGGCATATAACTATCACTAGCTGCCCTCATCAACGACGATGTATATCTGATAGGACTAATCATAGGTTTGTAAAATTTGGACCTGGAACACAACACTTTAGATCAAATATCACAAACCGAATCAAAACCTTACTTTGGCATTGGCAAATTGGTAACTTTCATCTTATAAACTGAGCAACTATTCGAAATTTTACGTTTAGTCTTCATCTCATCACAATTAGTAGTTGTATTTGGCACATGTTGATTAGATGAGTCCACATTTGATTCTTTTGTCTGCTTCGTGGAAGAGGGGACGAACAAATCACTCGTAAACTCCAATTCGGAGGCGTTGGAAGGCGTTTGCAGACCTTCGCCCTCGTCGTAGTCTTCGTCCAATTCGGGGTACTTTGAAATAATAGTATCACTCAGTTGAGACAAATCATCAAGTTTCAAACTTTTATCACCGAATTGTAAATTTGAAATTTCCACATTTTTACTCTTCATGTAATTTGACAAGATTTGGGGGTACTGCTGTAGAGTGAATTTGACACCAGAATAGCGGTACTTCGACTGGCTTTTCGATTCGTCCAGTTTCCGGTCTTCAGGGGGTTCACTTTGCGCCCGAGGGTATTTTTTCGATTTCTGTGATTCCCCGATTTCTTTCTCCACACGAGTTGACCACGAAGTGCTGGGTTTAATCAATGATTTGTCTGTGTTTTCGGCAAAATCGGAGTCGTCAAAAGTGTCGTCCTTCATGTGGCGAATTTGTTTGGAAAGGTCTAAAAATGTGGGTCGTTTTTTTACAGGTTCCTTCTTTATCCCTACTAGTTGTTCATTGTCACCCAAAACGAACACTACATCTCCAATATTTTCCGAAATTGATGGTTTGGTATCCGAATCATCGCTTCGCATTTGTTTTTCCATACTGACAATCGATGCAAAACTCTTTTGGTTATCCATTTGGCAGAGAACTGTGCTTTTTGGTACTCTACATAAGGTATTGACTTTTTTCACAATGTCGTCGTTGCTTGGAGGACATAAAATTGAGTCATTGGAAGACTCTTCAATTTTCACAGCCTGTAGAGAAGGATACAAAGACTCGGAGGAATCCTCTTCTGCTAATTTAGACAAATTCCCTAAGCACGTATGCGTCTTAATAAACCCCGGAGAAGCCTTAAACCCCTTGAACGACATTTCCAACTCGTTATTTTTACCCGAATTATTATTATTATGACACTTTTCGAAAAATTCTTTGTTAGAGTTCATAATTTCCTTGAGATGATCCTCATATTTTTTATAATTCTCTTTTGGAATGCATGAATATTCTCGACAGATTTTTTCAACAATTTTGTTTTCTTCTTGAACATCGGCACGAATTGGAACTCTCCTATCTACGTCACAACAGCGAATGAAATACGTCATAGAAACTAACAATTTCGAAATAAGATCTTTTTTATTCGTTCCAGTGATTATGGTTTGAGCTGTCTTTGTCGGATGGCCTACAGCCCCGAACAGATCGCTTAATTCGCCCCATAAGGGGTTGAACGGGTGTCTAGATTGCGAAGTATCGCTGGTCGAAGGCAAACACGTGTTGACCCAACCCAAGTGATATGTCAGCACTGCAGTCAGAAGAGTGCTCATGAAGCTGAAAACGGAGAAAAATTAAAGCAATGATAAATTGGGAATTTATAAAAAGTACTTTTTTTCACTACTAGCGGTAAAAAATACTATTATTTAGTTTGTCGAGAGGTTGTGAAGTTGTTTTTCTCTCCTAGTAGTCAATAATAATTTTCATTATGGACCAAGGGCTATAATGCATTAGAGGTGGGTAAATGCCAATGTTGGAAGGTTGATACAAATATTTCTAAAATATTATTATTGAAAACTATTACCTTCACAAGTGCTAACGGAAGTATTTCGAGAATTAATTAATTAATTGAAATTAATGCAAAATAGAACAAAAAGAGTTAAATTTCCTTATTAAAAACATCAGAATAACCCCAACTCTCCTAGTTCTGTCTATGTCGAAACTGTCAAAACAACAAATGGGTTTATTTCTGGTTAAAATAAAATAATTGCAGAAGCACAAAAATGATATAACCTCATAACACATTACGTCTGAGCCAACATTAGTCCAGTCACTAGAGTGTTTCACCCTACAAAAGGTGGGGTCGTAGTAATTTTTTAATATATTGTTAAGGTCTAGGATTTGGCAAAAAATCCAAGTTTTCGACCTCGAATCGCCATCTTGGATGAAAGGTACAAAAAATAGGTTTTTCAAAATTAACTACGCAGCGGTTGATTCTACGGCAAAAGTGTTCAGATAAAAGTTAAAGAAGACAAAATTCAAAATTTGTTGTATCAACATTTTTTTTGTAAGTCCAATGTGTAACGAGTTACAGCGGCGGAAATATGAACATTTTTCCCAAAAAATAGTAAAACTCCCCGTTTTCGACGGTGAATTCTGTAAGAACAAATTACACTTGTTCTTAATGTTTTTTCCGCACCACAAAAAGATTGTACAGCGATATTTATTTTAAATTACACTGATTTTTCTTGTTACATTTGTCGAACCACCATCTTAACTACATCGTGGTATAAACAATTAATTGATATTCCATTTTTTTTATAGCCATTGTACACCTATAATTTTTTTGCTAAAAAAATTGATAGTTTCGCCAGATAATAAGCGTTTCCAGACTTTTGGACCACTCTGTATATTTGGTCAAATTGTTCCGAAGTTATTACAAAAAAAAAACAAATTTTCATACCCACGCTCCGAGGGCTGTAAAATTCTTATCAGTAGAGATAGGACACGAGATATTATTTAAATTAGCATCGTTTTATAGGTCATTTTTGAGGTTCAAACATTGCTTCATATTTATGAATAACCCTATATGTAACAAGAAAAAATAGTGTAATTTGAAATAGATATCGCTGTATAAAAACATTAAAAACAAGTGTTAATTTAGAAAATGTGAGAAATTTTGTCTTATTTAACTTTTATCTGAACACTTTTGTTGTAGAATCAACCGCAGCGGAGTTTTATTTTGGAAAAACCGTTTTTTTGTACCTTTCATCCAAGATGGCAGCTCGAGCGGTCCTACCCCAAGGTCGAAAGCTTGGATTTTTTGTCAAGGCTTAGACCTTAACAACATATTATAAAATTATTACTACCCCACCTTTTGTAGGGCAAAGGCTGTTTTTGGCCCCTACTGACTGGACTACATGTCCATTAAGTAGAGTTATATTTTTCACCGTTGTATTTCTGGGTAATACATATGCGAGTAGTGAAAAAATATTATATAAAACACGGTAGAGAAGATTTTTATAGCCTCGCATGTATTATTTCCCTTGATGCTGCTCATCTCGGGAAATAAACAGCTCGGCTATAAAAAAATCTCTTCTCTACCTTGTGATATAATATACTATTTTCTCTACTTACAAATTAGTGTCCTTAATGTCGATATCTTCCAACAGCTCGCAAAAATCCTGCACGAACCTTTCAGCTGTAATAATCCTATTTTCACCAAACAAATTCTTCTTAATATTGAACGGGTCTGTCTTTAAAAATTTCGTAAAATTAAACAAATGAAAATCCCCACTATTTTCCGCCTCCTTAAGTCCACTACCACACGAACTCAGCGAACTGGTAGAACAACTCAAATCACCCCCAACTAAACTCTTATCACTAAATGCACTAATACTGTTGTAATTATCACAGCCATTTGACAGCGACAGCCACAAATTCATGGAAAGGTAAGAACCAGAGAGCAGATTGACTAGGTATTGGGCCGAGATATTCGCCAACTCCACCATCAATGAAGCGAAATTCTGCGACTTGATGTAGGCAACTTCGACGACTTGACGGGCCCGCCACAACATTGACTCAACAAGAGAGATGTGTTCCATCAGGAATTGACCCAGTTCCCTATTTTTGACAAAAATAACTAGTCAAAAAAATATCTATACAAACTAAAATTTGTTATGCTCTACTATTGTTTACTTTAAGTGATTAAACTAACTCTTCCTGTCCTGATGTGAGATGCAGAATGAGTGCCAGACCCAATTTGCTACTACGGTGGTGTCTCATGTGATCCCCCCCGTCCTGCACGGATCCGGAATTGGCGAGAGACTGCCCGGAGTTTTCCAGAGATGTGCTCGTGCGACGCAACCAACGTTTGTACAAGCTGCTACAAGACAACGATTTGGTGGAAGTACCTGCAATTTTGATGGATTTTGTGTAATGGGGCTTAAATAATGCAGGTTTGTTACCATTGTCACCATAAATGGATCCCCAGGACGATGGAGGCCCCGCTGTGAGGTTATTAAACGAATTATAACTATATCCGGAATCTCCGATTAAACTTGGGATTGACATGGATACACTGTTGGAGAGGGGGACATCCAATGGGACACTCTGAGGTCGTCTGCAAACTGAATTTTATCCAATGAGAAAATTTCCATCTTTTTGGAAACAATCTATAGCTGTTTATGTCCATAAAGTCTAATTATGTACGAATTACACACAAAGCTTTATCTTCGATTGTGGAATTAAGTTTCCTTTGCATACAAAATCAAAAGATGCGTTAAAATTTATGGAATCGACTGGAACAAAAAAATTTTGTTTATTAATTTTAAACAAATAATTACTAATGAGTATTAAAATAAATGTAAGAAGGAAAGTAAACCAAAATATGTAAAAATACATTTTTTTAAAAAATTATTAGACACTGATCTTTTGCTAATGTCTAAAAATAGAATTCAGTGCTAGAAACACACTGCAAGTAAGAACAATGTTGTAGGTAAATATGACCGACTTGCTATAAAATTTTAATGAAAAAGGGTGTCTATACAGAAAAAGAATAAGGTGTTATTGGTAATAAATTTTGTCCAATTTATTGAAATGAGCTCGAAGTTGATGTATGTCATAACTTCCTCTTTAGCTTTAGTTTCAAAATTGTTACTTTTTCAATTCGTTTCTCGAAAACGGTGCAATTAGACACATTAATTTAATTGGGTTCTTTTTCATTTATATTTATTTTGTATTCTTGTCAATTTCTGGCTAAAAATTAGAATTTGTTTAGGAAACCTACATTATTAAATGCGTCTAAATTTCAACAGTGGTCTTTTACGTCTTTAACCACCCAATTTACCCGTTTTTGTGTTGTTGTCTCTAAATTTTCTTAGGCTATTTTTTGAGAACGTTTAATGACATTGTTTTCAAATTAAATTATCATGAATGAATTTGCTAGTGGTGCTAAAGTTAAGACTGTTTGATATTTTCGCTTAAAAAACAGACTTTAGTAAATTTGTTAGTGGACTTTCTTTTATCACTTTGTGTTTAATTTACAGGGTGTTCCGTTTCTATTATCACAAGTAAGAGGTTGAGGAAGTCTAAATGCATCTTTAATTTAAAGGCCGATTCACACAAAAAGTGTCATTAATGTCATTCAAATTTAAATTACATCCATAATGACAAAAATCTATATGTTTGCCACCCTATGTTAATTACGTTAATTTTAAATACTTTTTGCTACCTCAAAAACTGGAGCATACACCACGGAATTGGGGTTCCGTTTTTATTGTTACAAATTTAAACAGGTGATAGAATATTAAATTTTAAGACAAAAGTTTACTATGAACATGTATCAAAAAATGTTATGTAAACGAGCTACACCCCCTGAAAGAGGTGCATTTTTTAATGGAGTTTTTCCACTATTGCAGAATAGATAGAATTACAAAAGTTGGTACAGCTGATAACCTTTAATCACCTGAACAAATTCAAAGATCAGTTGTAGAAATTTTTTAACACGGGTGTCTTAAACGGTAAGACAAATTTAATTTTTAATTTACATCCTATTTATGGTCTGTAACACATATTGTAAACTGATTTCACTCAAAAACGGTATCGAAAAAACGCAAGAGACCTATTTTTGTAAAAAACTATGGGAAACGAGCGTGTTATTTCACAAAAGTGGCAAGAACCAAGAGCCATAATTGTTAGGGTACTTTTTACTCTAAACCCCCCCAGTTTAGGGCGCTCCTGAGTAAAAATTTCGAGATTTTATCTTTGAATTCGTTTGGGTGTATAAAGGTTATCAGTTGTACCAAATTCTGTAATTTTATCTACAATGGTTTCTAAAATATTGACAAAAATCTATTAAAAGATGCACCCCGTTGAGGGGGTGTAGCTCCCTCACGTAGCATTTTTCGATACATGTTTATAGGAAACTTTTATCTTAAAATTGAATATTCTATCACTTGTTTAAATTTGTAACAATAAAAAACGGAACACCCTGTATTATAAGTTATCACTCAGAAATGAATTGCTTACCTAAAACGGTATCTGAGGCTGTACTGTGTACTGATAAGTGTTCACTCATGGAATTCGTACTACTGGCACCCGAATCGTCTAATTTGGAATGTTCGAGGCTATGAGCATCACTGCGACTAGAAATGGAAACTCGACCATGGTTTGTAAAACGAGGACTAGAAAAAACCTAAAACCGACGAATTACATAAAATAATTTAACTTATTTTTTCAGAAAAAAAAATACCTGTGTGAACATTAGTCTGTTTGGCGACTCTAAGTTGTGCATTTTGAACGAAGTACCCCTAAAACTCATCGCTACCGAACCGAAAACCATTTCGGCAACTTGACTAAAGTCGGGTTCTGGTTTTGTATACTGTTAAAAATTTGTTGTTATTAATAAATTTTCCTGGAAGATAAATTTTACTTACCACATAGCCATAACCGTCAGATATTTCCGAATATTTTTCCTTTTCCGATTTGATGACTTCGCCTGATTTTGTGGGATCGATGGGGACTTTTTTGACGGAATTGGAGTCGAATAAAAGTTTACGGCCGCGGAAATCACATTCTCTGAATAACACAACTCGTACTTGGTCCTTACTAAATGCAAAAAATTTCTCACTAAAACAAAAAAATTTGATTAAAAAAATCCTCTAACACACTTTACATTTTAATTGTGGTTTATATAGGGTGTTTCACATAACTTTACGAGGCTTACGCCTAATGTACGCACCCAAATATACAAAAATCATAGAACACTGGATACAAAAAACACACATTTAATTATTTAATTTTTGGAAACCCATGACAGTAGTTGTCAAACTAATCGCTGTTTCATTAATAGTCATAAACTGCAGTTTTTTAGAAACAATTATCATTTGTTCTATCAAGAGACGGCATGAATATGATTCTAGTTTACCTATCTTAATCACTAACTAACTAAAAACGTTGTAATTTTTTAAAGGGTGAACAAATTAGAGAAAATTATTCAATTTTTCAAAATTTGTAATCGAGTTCGTATCGGAATATGTATTATTGATTGCATCTTACAGGCGCAGGCCTCGTAAAATTACGTGAAACACCCTGTATTAGAATTACCACTCACGTGTTCAAATAAGTTCAACAAATTTATAAAGGCTTAAAAAACAAGATAAGACAAAAACGTGACTTGTAATCAACAAAAATGTTTTCATTTTTGATATATTATTTGATTATTTCATTATTTGTAATATTATTCATTTTTCAACGAAAATTAAGACTAAATCTAAGGGGAACAAGTTAAACAACAAAAATTAACCTTTCTAAAACTAACATTTTTTAATAACAAGACAATGCTTTTTCTGAAATATAAGTATTTATTTTTTTTTAATCTAAAATACAGGTGCGCCAGAACTCGCGCCATATAAAATGCCATATAAAGTAAGATACCGGAACATGGAAAAAAAATGCTAAAAAAAAATTATCTATAAAAATTTCGAAGTTATGAGAGTTTAAACTTTGCACTTTGACTCTATTTATTTCTGTTGGAAAAATAATTTTCCAAATTTTTCTGCTATAAGCTATATAATATAAGAGCAAACAAGGAAGCTCTATTCTAAATTGTAACTCTGTTCAATGTTATTTGTCGCTTTTATTGGCAAAAAATGTTGGTAGCTTTACTAAATAATTGTAAAAAAACATATACAATATCATCAGTATCATATAGACAAAAAAAAATATCAAATGTCAAAAAATAAAAGTCAAAATTTTTTGACAGATAGAATTTTTTAAACATTTTTTCCATGTTCCTGGTATCTTATCTTACTTAAATTTTTTATCTGGGGCGCGAGTTCTGGCACAGCCCGTATGTAAGAAAGAATTGAGAAAACTCAGCTTTTCCTTAAACTCAATAAACAATAGAATTGATCCCTAAATAATGAAAAAAATTATTATAACATCACAAAGTTATCTTTATTTTTTGTAGCTGCAAAAATACAGCTAACAGAATTTTTTAAAAACATATTTTTTACTTGTATGTAAAGTCGAGGTCAAACTAGCCATTTAATTTATTGCAAAGTTGGCAGCGCCTAGCCCGCCACCTCTAGTGTGTGGGTTGTGTCTATGTTGGCAGCAGAAATAACTAAATTGTGTCAACAATTGTGACAGGCGCAATAGATTTTCTTATATACAGGGCTGTTTACAGTCTTGGAGTTGAAAATTGACCTAGTAATAGAAGAGTACAGAAATATTGTAACCGAGAAAAAAACTCACACAATTGTTATTATCAAGAATGGTATGTAACTCCAAAATATTGGTACACGGTTTGAGGGTCACTGGAATTATTTCCTTGTTAACATAAAATTGTATTGTTGCAACAGATAAAAAATCGTATCCATGACAATGAAAGAGAAAAGTCACTTCATAGATTTATCATCATTTGATTTGCATTTGCTTTAGATTTTATCAAAATTCGAAGATCTTCTGTTTAATCTCTTTCAGCGAATGGTTTCCAATAGATTTGATTCGTTTTTCTTAATTTTTCTTCATATTTATGAACATGTATGGCAAAATATTAAAATAATAAATTGGTTGTCATGATTATGATTTACAGTGAAACACAAGGTAATGATACTAATGGCCATTGTTACAGCCAAAGCAGCAGTTCTCAAACAAATAGTGTAAAATGAATAATTTCCTTTAACAACGTGAATTTTTGTTTTATATAGCGTATTAGTTTTCTTCTACCCTGAATATCATCTCATTTAAATTTCAACCTTAAGACTGTAGACACCCTGTATATTACTTTAACTTAATTTTTACAAATTTACACAGGGAAGTACGCTATTTTTAGGACACCTGTATCTACATACATACAGTGAAACCTGAATAATCCGAAATAATAAAGCATTAGACCGAGTTTTATAAAAATAAATAATCGCATTTAATACTGAATTAAACCCATAACATCAATTCTAGCAACAATTGGAGGGTTCAGGAGCCAATCAGTGTAAGTCGAATCATGTTAAAAGTCTAAAGCATTATTGGTCTTATCACAAAAAAAAACTGTTGATAAAAAGTTAATGGTTTGCGATAGTGATTTTTTTATTATAAATTAAGTTAAATAAAAAATAAACTAAATCATGTAATAGTTATAATTTTACACTTCTTTTTCAAAAATTCATTTAGTAATTTCAGTTTTTTTATTCAGTTGCATTTTAATAAAACATTAATTGAAACGCACACCTGTGCGTTATCGAAATTCATAAAAATGACTCCAATAAACAGCATTAAACCAATAGATAAAAAAGTTAATTACACAAACAAGTAATTTTACTCCAAAAATCAATACTTTTCCGGTCAATCTAAAGCCAGTTGGCACGCATAAAGTGTAGTTTACAGTGTAATAAAATTCAATGTTTTTATTACTGTTTACTGTAAAAATACCGAGTAGTCTAGTAGTGTAACAAACAGATTTTTGGCATTCTTTAGTAGCAAATATTCATTAATAATTTATCGAAACAATACGAGCAACGAGTAAAAAATTTCCAATTGATATTTTTGTGTTATGTATTAGTTTATTTTTAGTTCACTTTTGCATTATTCATTATTGACTTAACACAAAAATTATTATAATTTGTCAACAGTCAATAGAAAAAATCAACGCAGATCTATTTTGGCATTGTTATTGGGTTATTAATAGGTGTGCAAAAGTAAACTTTACAATGTAATTACGGCCGTCCTTTCCTATCATAAAAGCATGTGACTATTGCTTAACAAACATGTGATGTGGGTCGGTACAAAGAAAAAATAAACAGGACAACGTCACGCAAGAAGGCGGGAACGCGACTAAATATACACAATTCAGAATTTATAAGAAACTATTCGTCATTAATTACTTTAATTAAGATAAATTGAGTCCGATTGGAGATTTATTTCCCCAATAAATACTCAAAAATGGGTCACATTGGCAACACCGGCGAATCATCAAAAAATGATAAAAGAACCCACTACCCATGTTTATGATTGCTCCTAAGGTCGGAGATAGGGAAGTGGTATGAAAGTTTTATAATTTCGTGAAAAAAAACCCGTGTGATTGAGTCCTTACCTGACATTCTCTTGGTGTTTATTGTGTGTGCCCCTCCGGTTCGAGAATAGTTTATTGAATAGGGCCATATCAGCGAGCCCTCACTGATCAAAATCATTTACGAGCAGCACGAATTTCGCCTTGCTTGATGCCAGAAAAAGTCCACTCACACAGTAAATATCACGTGCATTCAAGTCATATGATTTGGTCACCGTCGGGTCACGGAGTTCACTTCTATGCGCAGGGATTTTCGCGTTAGCACATGACGTGTGTGCAGCACGATTTGCGACTGGAAAATTATTGAATTGACGAGCGAACGAACAGAAACTGCTTAAAAAACATCATATTTTCTGTGTGGTAATAGATAACCTTTGAGTTTGATAAAAATGATGGAAACTGGAATGGAGGGAAGCGCTGTTGCCACGCCGCGCCGTCATTTGGAGTAATTGCGGTAGTTGGCGGGGCTTCAGACCACTAGGAAGTGACATCGACATGGACGAAGGATAGAGGTTTTGTAGATGTAATTTGAAGGTCAGAAAACTGGAGGGATTGGAAAAAAAACTAATTTATTTAAATCATAAGTTTGTTAGAACTTCAAAACTATTAAAAGTGATGTCAACTTGTCAGTATTTTAAGAAAAATGTGTAAAGTGGCAACCCTGTCAACCCTTAAGGGGATTCTACCCAAAAGCTAACGGTAAATTAGTGGGGAAAACAGTAAACGAGATATTATTTCGTACAGCCGTGCGATGAATGATTGACAGGATTGTAAAAGATCCCTAAAATTGAAATTGTTGGGTCGGTTTGCAGGTAAAAGGAATAATCTGAGGGAAATCTGGTGCTTGGGTTTTTTACACATTTATGAATTTGATTTTGTTTTTATTTTATATTTATTTCAGCCCTAATTAAATTCGAATTTAAAATTAAAGTCGTAGTTTAAAATTCGAGCGACCATTAGGGTGCGAAAATTTTAAGAAACTATAAAATTCGGGTTGTTTTTCATTTTAATATTAAATTAGAAATTTTATTACATTCAGAAATTATTATGCAGCAATTTGTCAAAATAATATTAAAATTGACAATATGCCAAGAGAAGTGTACTCCATAAAACACATCGTCAATCAAATCGTAATTTATAACTAGAGCTTATTCCATATCAGGTGGCGAACTGACAGTGACAGAAAAGACATTTGGAGTGCGCCCACTTGGTTAAGATAAAACAATACATACAATAAAAATTTTTGCAGACAAGGATTGTTAAGAATATCATTTTTGAAAATTCTTTTCATGCGATAACAATTTAATAATTTGTTCATCATTCTTCATCTTATGTACGAGTACCTACTTATTATAATTTTGTAAGGAAAAACGGTGGTTTTGAAATATTATTTCATACGACACCTATAAACAATATTTTTTTTAATAGTAAACATATGTTTAGTGTCAAAATTCAGTCATTTTTGACAACGTCAGTTCGCCACGAGATTTGGAACAAGCTTTACATGAACATTTATTTTGACATTTTGTTAATTTTGACAATTTTCTTTAAAACAATTTTTAGATTTCTGCTTCAATATTAATGTTGAAATTTTTTTTGAAAACAACACGAATTTTATAGTTTATTAAAAATATCGGTCTATTAAATTTTCGCTCTCTAACAAAACAAAATATTTTTTTCAAGAATTTATTATTGTCAGACATAATTAGTTTTCAAGTAATCATCAGATTTACTGCAATTTATTGACATCTTGACAATAAGCAGGAAATTAATTTACAAGTTTTTGTACAACTGATTTCGTAAAAAATTGTTTTTTTATTTACAATTTTTAACTCAAAAACAAATTACTATTGAAAATTGCATGTTATAAAAATAAAGATTTTTATCTGACAAAATCGACATGAGCAAAGAAAATGTACTTATACTACATTTTTGATAATTATTTTTAATTTTATTTATTACTTTAGGAAGGTACATACCTACTATGTAAAAATTGTGTTAAAACCTCAAGAATAAAGTAAATATCGGGATTATTTAGCAATTGTGGCATTTATTGTCAGTTGCGGTAAGCGGTTATTTATGATGGGTCCCAACTGCAGATACAGTGGAAAGAGAGAACTTATAAGAGATAAAAGTTTTAAAAATTATTAATCCGATTCGCTGGCGTATAACACATATCTTTTATTTAAAACAAAAAATAATAAAAAATTTCAGTTAGTTTCCCAGATATTTTAAATCGAGTTTACATTGTAATTCCCATAAGAAGAATACGGGTGGAATCCCCTTAAGAGGCGGCCGGAGCAAAATCTCTTATGGGAGTTCCTATGTAAATGTCTACCTCTGTATTTCAAAAACTACTAAAGATATTTTTATGAATTTGGTATCATGTGAAAGAGAATATTTTTTTTTCTACATTTTGACTGTTTTAGAATTGCGATAGGGTATTTACAAATTGTAATAAAGGTAGAGAAAGTTTGAATAAAAGTGCGCACAATAAAAAAATACATTTGAAGACGTATTTCTGAACTTTTAAAACAGTCAAAATGTAGATTGTTGTATATTAAGGTGACAATTTCAAGTCCGGTAAAAAAATATTTCTAAATAACACCTCTACAGAAGTAGGACGATTTGGAATCGAAAATCGGGAGAGCACAAGATTCTTTACAACCCCCACATAAAATGTAACCGCAAACAATTAGACCCAAATTTACAACCACACCCGCCGACAAGCTGATGACACAGATGTCATGAATTTGTACAAGAAGATTTTAGAGATTTTTAAAATTGCTTTACAGTTTAATTTTTACCTTTCGCGTAAATGAAAATTATAATTTCATTACAATTGGGTCGTTATACATTTTTTTATTGCATATTCTGAATCTTTATTAAAAAATAATTGACCCATGTTTTTGTTTTTTTTGAATTCTTAATTTTAGTACAAAAAAAATATATCAAAAACTCGTAAAATTAAATAAATTCAAAACGCGCGCGTTGAAGAGGAAACTAAGTGCTGAAAAGGGGGAAAATATTATTGTTGAACGCTGCGGATTATTTACGTATTACAATAATGCCAGCAATACTTGTTTTTATATAAGATCAATAAATTATTTTGATTTGTTGTCATTTTTTCTCATAAAAATTATAAAAACCGAAAGTGAGGTTAGTTGCCTAAGGCCCGTTTTACATTTTTATGTCAGTCGAATGACAAATCGTCCAAAATTCCGTGTCCGCCATTGTATTTGAAGGCCAATAATGGACACCCATAATAAAATGTCATAACTTTTTTTCATTTATTTTTAAGGACATTAAAAGTTACGCTAAATTGTTCTTTTAATAGTTAAATGTTATGTGCATTTTTCATGTTGATTTGAATTTGGTTCGATTTCGCTAATCTGTTGCGCTAAAAATATTCACATCTAATTGACACTAATCGAAGTAGATTGTCTAATATTTTAGGAATAACTTTCTTTCCTCGTTCCAAAGTTGGTTTTGTATCTATTTTAAGTAGCTTTTTACATTTAAGTAGTTATTTACATTTTTAAAACTTTTCTTACAAAAAATATGAACATAACGGGCTAGTGTTCAGAATATTTTCGATTCACTAATTAAAATTATAAGATTTAAAGTATCTTTACTGAAAATAATCTAAATGTTATGAATTAAATTTTGTTACATAGCTAATAATTTAATGCAGAAATTGCTTGTTTTCACATCTATGTTAAATATTAAAACATGTGATTTATTTAATTTGCACATGTTTTTCAAAATAAAAACAATGACAACGAAATCAGTGTTAAGTTTGTTTGTGCTCATGTAGAGCCACGAATTTGTAAAAATTTAATGGTAAATGATGGTAATAATGCTATAACGTATAGAGCATTTTTTGCTATTTTCTTTTATTAGTATTTTGACGCTAATAGACAAATTAAAATTTGATTTATACAATAAGAACAATTTATTTTTAGCTTGGAATTGATAGAGTATTTCGGGCAAGCTAAGTTTTAGTGAACTTATTATACTAGATTAACCTGTGGTCATTTATTAACGAATAATATACATAACAAAGTTGTCTAAGCAAAAATTTCATTTTTGGGTAACTGATTCTGTAAGAGAATATTTTTAGTTTACATTGATGTAATAAAAAGGTTTTTAAATGTTTTTTTATTTGCTTTCAATCAAATGTTTTACTTTTTGATATGAGCAAAATAAAAAGTAACCATTTATTTACTAGTTAGTCATTTTGCGAGGTTATAACGGGAGTTTTTTTTTTAATTTAGCGTCAAAGCTGTCCATGAAAGTTATTAGATTGTGAACGAACCATCATATTGATTTTACACCTCGCCGGGCGCCACAGTGGGCCAAATCACTGATCTAGCGGGACCATTTTTTTATGATCTAGTTTTTTTTATAGAAAAGTGTACGCTACACAAAAAGTTTCTCATGGATTTTTGTGTAAAATAATTCCTCAATCAAAATGAGTCTTTTCCGGACTCAATAAAATAGTACGCAAAACGGTTATTTTAGGTACTCAGTCCCCAAAAGCAGTTTTTGCGGACTAAAAAATAAAATTAGTTACTATAGTTACGGATTTTTTTTAATTAGTACAGTTGGAGACAAAATACTTTGGACGTCACTTTTCTGACACTGTAATGTAACTCAAGCTTTAACGTTAAAATGAATGACAATTTCAAATTAATGACAGCTATTAAATTTTCCTATCAAAAATGTACATACAACTCGTCAACTATCATTGCTTTACAATTTAATGTCACTCAAGTGACATTGACGACCAAACTATTTTGTCTCCAACTGTAATAAGAGGTGTGAATTCGTGTTTTGGGAGCTTTAACAAAAAAATATTGTATGCACCACGTATGCAAAAGGTTTTAGGTGACTCCTCTCATTAAAGACTCGGCTCCTACGTCGCCTCGTCATTAATTATGATTCCTCCCCTAAAACCCTATTTTGCCTACTTGATACATAAATAGCTTTTTTGTATACGCTCCCGAAAACAGCTGTAGCCCTCAAGGCTCCAAATTAATGATTATCAGCATAAAATTGCGATTTCGTTTTTGTCCCTCTGGATCGGTTTTTTTTTGGCCCACTGTGGGGGGTATTAAAAATTGTGCTCCGTTCACAACACCTCATAGTCACCGCGTGGTCACCACCAATTGAGACGCTAAATTGAAAAAAAATAACTGTTATAAGAAAATGATAAACACGTCAAATAATTTAGTTTATTCATTTGCAGTTTTAAGAGTAAAAATTGGAATTTCATTTATTTTATACTCGAGGTCTATAGTTATAGCCAATTTAATTGCAGATTTATACCAGTTTTCATTTTTATGGCAGAATTTTTATTTTTATTTAAGTATATTTGGTTGCATAACGATACACATTAGATTTTTTTTTTGTTATTTAACAATATTTTTTTTAAAGTTAACAATTACTTGTTTACTAACGTTATATTTTTATTAAATTTTATTAAATTCGGTTTTATGGGGTACTAAATAATTTTCTCCATTTAAAAAAAAAGGATATTTTTACACTGTTGCTATATTCCGCGCTTGCGTTCTTTTTCAGATAAACCTCGTTCGTTCGTTGATTCTCGGCAACAATCGAAACGAATTTGTTAACCTGCAAACATCCACAAAGCTCGTGTTTGCTCTCTTTGTGCATTTTTAAGTATTTTTCTTGAAAATATTGCACTTAGTATTTTATATTAGCAGTAAAGTCGGTGATGTAAGTTAGTATTTTACGAGTATTATTCGAATTGCATATTTTACAACCTCACAAAATGTCCGATATGTAAGTTTTATTGTTGAGATTTTACTTTCATTTAAAACACAATAAAAATAGCAGTAGTTTTAACAGTGAGACCAGTTTCAGTTATTTATGTAACGATTATGTTTAGGGGTGATGATGATCTATTAGGTGGTGATTCCGACTGTGAACCTTATGACTTCTCTGAAGAAAAAGAAGAGCTTCTTCTGCAAGGGGATGACGACTACTCAAAAGCAGAAAATTCGTACAAGAAAGGGTCGATTTCTGATACAGACGATCAAGAAGATGTTCTTAGTTTAGACATTGAAGAAGATTTTCAAGATGTTGAAGGTAAGGCATCATTTAATGAAATTTATTTAATACTGCTGTTGTTTTAGAGAAACTTTTACATGAGGAGAATGAGGAATCGAAAATAAAGAAAAATGAGAAATTTTCATCAGAAAGGAAACAACAAAACACCCAAAATATACCCGTTGTTAAAAAACATCCACACCCCCAGAAATCAAATAATGGTAACTATAAATTAGTATGTTTATAGCTAATATGTTTTTTTTTAACTTCAGTAGCGCTTCCTAAAGAGAGAAATGCACCAAAAGTTATAACAAGAAATGAAAACAGGAGGAGAAATGTGGGACGCGGTAATTTCCATTCACGACCAAACTTTGTCAAGAACAACTTCCAAAGACGCAGAAACGGAACTGTTTTAATCAATCCAAGATATGAAGGCACAGTGCGTGCCAATGAAAATAGTAAACTTGCATATCTTTTGTTAAATTTATATTCATTTTTGTTAATTCCAGCCCGACTTGCCTGGGATAACACTCATTATTCCCAAAGCAACGCGTCTAATTTTGTTCAACCATGGGTGTCTGGAAACGGTTTGAATTACGAAGCTAATCCCCAAAATCAACTTTTAAATAATTTAGTCGCATTGTTACCTCAAACTTCAAGCAATGTTTTTCAATCTTCAGCGAACAGTTACCAACCGACGTTGTCGTTTGAACCTCCGCCGGGCATTCAAACTTCATCATATAATCAAGTTCAGGTGAGTTTAGTTTAGGTAAAGCGCTGGAAAATTCTACGATTTTTGTTTTGAATGCAGCCCTATTGCCAATGGAATTCGCCAAATGTTTTGAATGATAATCAGGTCAGTTTGTATGTTTAGATATTGTGAAATCACTGTCAATTTTCATCTCATTGCTAAAAAATCACAGAAGATGCATGAAATTATAATTGTCACAAAAATTATTATCATTCTTAATTAATCGTTGTGATTTAGTGGTGTTTGTGATGGGGCAAAATGTCACCATATTTTTTTTAATTACCAGTGCTGAACAATAATTTAACAACAGACAACAGCTAATATCTGTTTCTAATTGCTCCCAAATAAACTACAAACTATCAAAATTTTATGTTGATAAATTACTCATTTCAACCAACACATTTTTTTCTACAGGTAATCACAAACAACATTTTGAAGCAGATATTAGGTATACAGGGTGATTCAAATGTCTCGGATCATCTCTTGGGTGATGATAAAGGACATCCAACTGAGTCAAAAGTTTTCATGACAAACAAATTTGGGCCTTTTTTCAAAGGTTAGATTTTGGGATAAGTTTTTGGCCGTTCAGATTATGTTTTCTTGAATTTAATTAAATGACAAATTATTGTGGAGTACGAAACATTTAACAAACTCGAAAATTCAACAATAAATTAAATCTGCATCCATTTTTATGCTTAACTGAAAGTCTTTTATCACCATTTAAGAATTGGTCCGTCACTTTTGAGTCACCCATGGAAGAGTTTAATACAGAGGTTGTTTCAGAACTCGCGCCCCAAAGAAAAATAACATGTAAGGTAAGATACCAGGAACATGGAAAAACTGTAAAAAACAATTCTATCTAAAAATTTTAAAATTATGGGAGTTTATATTTTGCAATTTGACTATTTATTTTTGTTGAAAAAATAGTTTTCCAAGTTTTTTTGCTACAAGCTATTAGAATAGAAAACTAGGAAGCTGTATCTTAAATTGTAAATTCATATTTTCCCATATACATATAAAGTAGAAATTAACTCAAATATATTATAAATATATGATTTAATAATAATTTCTACTTTATGTGGATATAGGAAAATATGAATTTACTGTTTAACCGATTAACCATTTAACTGGTTAATCAGTTAACCGTTTAACTAATTTGGATTAACTAGTTAGCTGATGTTCTTGGTATTTTATCTTACTTAGAATTTTTCTCTGGGGCGCGAATTCTAAAACACCTACACCTGTACATATGTCATTCGAATGCATTATTATGTGCATTTGATAATTGATTTTGTTGTGATGAAGTTGTAAAAAAATTTAGTTGCAGTAAAAATAATTTGTTTACTATATTCAATTTTTACAATTCTTTAATTACAAGTATTTAACTAGATTGAGTGTTTTTGTATTATTCTTACTGGAAGTGAGTTTTTCACAATTCTTTTGATGGTAATTTCTTTATTTACTACTTGATTTTTAAGAGTGGAATTTTTTTCATTGTAGAAAAGTTTCCTACATATCCTTCCTGGTTTAACTTATAATATTTGGCATTTTAACAGGAAAGGCTTTTCTACAATTTTTTTTCTACAATTTTATTTGATTTTAGTTTGTTTATTTTTACCTTTTTTTATTAGATATTTATGTGAACAATTTTGTTTTAACTTCGGCATTATAACGTCTTTGTCAATGATTTTGCAGTTGACTTGAAGACTTGTTTATATTATATGCCGAGGGCTATCTGCTATGAAAGCCAACAATAAAAAATTGTTTACCAATGAATAAAAATAAAATGTTACAGTATTTTTCAATAAATAGAAATTAGTTGTTTTTTTTTAATTCAACTAAATTCTATTTATATTTGCTCGGATGTTTTTCGAACATCTCAATTGTTTATTTAATTATGTCAATTTTATACAATTCGTTAGGTCTCTCGTGGACTATATCCAGCGACGCAATCTAGCACATCGTCTCTTCAGCCATGTTTATCAAGAGGAACACAAAGTTTCAACGATTCGTACACAAACTACTACAACAGTAAATCAAATCAAAGTTATTCTTCTCAAAATGTTAGACCAAACTATGAAAATAGGAGAAAACCTTACAACAATACTTTGTCAAGCCAGACTACCAACTTTCAAAACAAAAATTCAAATTACATTAGTAACAGTTTTTATAATAGAAACTCTAATCTTAGTAACGTTCCAAACCGACCATCCCACAGCAGTTCTAATATAGTTCAAATTGAAAGTAGAAATCAACTTAGCGAAAATCGACCAACTACTTACAGGAACGATTTTAAACAAGGCCAAAATCAGAACTTTGTATCAAATATGCAACAGTTTCAGATTAGAACTGAAAATGAACCTATTATTTCTGCGGTTAAAAGATATAATCAACATTTTGACGAACAGAAAAATAGGCGAGCAAATGACAATTCTGGCACAAGAAGCGAACAACCAGAAAAGAAAACAAAACTAGATGAAGTTAGTCAAAAATCAATCGATTCAACTAAAGAGTCGAAGGGAAAAAGCGTACCACCAAACGAAAATACAGTAAGTAAAAAAATGTTAATTTGGATTGAACTAAACTCGATTTTTAAAAGGATTTCGAAGATGAAGAAACAAGATTGTATCGAATGAAAATAGAAGAGCAGAAGCGCGAAAGAGAACGAATATTGCAGATGAAAGAAGAGAGAAGAAGACAAATGATGCTGCAACGAAAACAGGAAGAAGACAAAAAACTACCACCACCACCACAACATACCGAAAAGCCGAAACAAGAAAATTTCTCCAAGCCTGTTAGCTTTCAAAAACCGAATTTTGAACGTGTTGCTGACATAGTCACCGTTCAAAATCAATATGCGCAAAAGTCTATAACCAAACCAAATCAGGTGCAAAATTCAGTCCAATATTCTAATGTTAAATCAGATATTTCTGATGGATTTCCTAATCTGACGTTTAAAATTACGAATAAGATTCAAGAAAACGCCCCAGTTCAAAATATGCCGAAAAGTGAAGTGTCCTCTAGTGGATTCATGTCAAATCGGGTTGTCGTTGTCAAAGGGAAAACCGGTAGTGTTTTACCAGTTTCATCAACTAGTGCTCCTAAACCAGTCAGCAATGAGGGTAGCCAATCTTCCAATGTAGGGCAAGGGCTTTCTTCTTTCTTCAATAACCGTAAAGTGTTGAAGAAAGATAGTACGTTACTTGATACAAGACTGGTTGTTGTTAATAATTTGTCGGCAAATTTTAATCAAAACAAATTGATGGCTTTGACTCGAGGCATTGGGGAAATACAGGTAAGATAATTTGATTTTTTTAAATGATTCTTCGAGTCTTTTTTCGGTTTAGTGATTTGTAAAGTGGTTGAAATTTCGATTTTCATCAATGGATTTTTTCCACTGGTAGTAATTCAGGTTTCTTGTATTTTTTTTTCGTCGTGGATTTCCTTCTATTAAACAGTCTTTAATTTTTAAACGACAATTTTTCTCAAATTTACAAATAACTTCACGAAGATACTAACGACGGCTCGTCTTAAAAAATTCCAATTATCTCACGTCTTCTATTTTTTTTCTGGGAGATAATGTGTCTCTGTTAGAAAGGATTTCAGTCAACTACATTTCAATGGCCATATTGGCAATAAGTACACACCTGGGTGGGGACTAATTTCGCTGGGACGCGGACCAGTGGCGTAACAAAATAATTTTATTCAATTAAAATATTCAATATTCCCAATACTACAATCCCCAATTATCTGTTGTTATAATTGAAGTAGAAAAATTGATATTTACACATACAAATGCGGACACGGAATTTTGGACATTAAATTTATATCAGTTCATAAAACGTTAATGTAACGCTTTATTGCCATTATGATTGACGTTTGAAAATCTTAAGGTTTTAGTTGAAATTTATTTTTGGTGTCGATTTTCCGAAACAATAATGCCAACAGTACGTGTGTTTAATAAATTATTTTGATTTGTTGTCATTTTTTCTCTAGGATAAAAATTACAAAAACCGAAGGTGAGGTTAGTTGCACGTAAGACCCGTTTTATATCAATCAAATGACAAATCGTCCAAAATTCCGTGTCCGCAATTGTATGTTTTACTGTATCATTTACGAGAAAACTGCATATAAATTATAAATCCCACTATCAAAAATTACAGTTCAGGTAAATACAGCAGTTTTCCAATGGTGTTCTTTATTTTAATCCCTTCTCAAATATTGCGATGATATAACATGAATTTACCAAAAACTCCCATCTTTTTTCAAGTGGAATTGTCCTAGACCCGTTTTGGTCATCTACGCATACATGCCCAAATGTGTACTTATTGCGTTTATCTCATTCTAATATGTGACAAATATTTGATTTCTCTTTAAAAAAAAAATCAGTGTAACAACTCCACTATTTCATACAGAAATAACATTAGTGACAGAATGGCGATTGAAATGGTGTATTAACCTCGGGATTTTTATTGTCACAATGGCAATATCGCAACTGTGTTTTTTGAGGTGAAGTAGGTCACAAACATTTGATTTCTGTTTAAAAGAAGACTCTCTGTTAAAGTGAACCTTACTAACAAATTTAGAGCTAAAAAGCTCTACTTTTTTATACTGTTTTTTTTTTATTTTGGTTAAAAAGCTTCATACTAGAATTTTCTCAACATGGATCGATTTCAGAACGATACAGATGAGTTTCATTTTTTTTTACGTAAAAAAGTATTTAGGACAATGTCGTTCATCGAAAACGAGTTTTCCAGTGGGTTCTTAATGGTTCTTTTGTTGAAATAATTCGTCTCTTTTTCCTAGTTGTTCATCATGATCCGACTTCTTGTTTTACTTACTTGTCCGAAATAACTTTTAATTACACGTACTTCAAACTGTTAAGATACGTGTCATAGATTTTCTATCTTGATAGAATGTGATACAAATAATATGAATTCAGTGAAATTTAAAATTAAATTTTAATTGGTACATAGACCTTTTCAAAAAAAGGGAAAAAAGTTTAATGGTGTATTTTTATATCTATTTATTAGAAAAAAAAATATAAGTATTCCTGAAATTTAGAAAATTCATATTCATTATCAAAATGGCTATCAGGGTAAAAATTTAAAAATAAAAAAGCACATGATGCCACGTGTTTTTTAAAATTTGGAGTCGAAGCTGTCCATGAAAGTTTGATTGTGAACGAACCATCGTATTGCAAGTTATTAATCTGACATTTGACACTCCTCCGTGCGTATTAAAAATTGTGGTTCGTTCACAACACAATCATAGTCACCGTCAACTATGACACCAAATTTAAATGAACACCTGTTATTAGCGATGTTAAAATAATATTTCTATCAAATTTGTAATAGTACATTACAAATGCTGTGATAAATATGGCATTACCCCTAGTGGTCATGTAGATATACATTCGAGAAGTGCCAGTCTCGAGGTCGGATATAGAACAAGGGGTAATGCCATTACCATCGAGGTTTGTATGCATTTTATTCACAATCACATTATTTTTAGTCAAAAATTTGAATAAAATAAAATTTTAACAAAGTTAAGGTCCAAACGTGGTAGACCATCAAAATTGCGTTTGATTTTTGACATTTCAAAAATGTCAAAATAAATATTGAAATAATGTGTGAATCTGATATTAAAATTGTTGAAATGGAGTAGTGAAGAAAGAAGAAAAACCGCTACAGAAGCAATTAATTACTAATTTAGCAAAAAGGTTAAAAAATTCCCTGCACTTTTGGCAAACCTGCATATTACCGCCCAAGAGATGAAATAATATTACTGCTCATGAGATGTAATGATGTGTTTCCCAACTTTTAAAAGGTAATGAGCAAATTACATTAGTGATTGTGAATAAAAATATTTTCTCGAGGAAGCATTGACACCACTTGACATTACTTTCACTTTCTCTTGTTTATTGAAAAGCTTAATTAAATATGTATATCACAACAAATTATCTGATGGTCAGTTTTAATTATCTTCAATTATATCTGTTTGTACAGAGTAACAGAAAAAAAACGTTAAAAGATTCGATAATTCGATTTTATAAATAAAAAAAATTGCATGGGCTGCTTATCGAAATTAAGGTCACTGTAGGGTTTTAAAAAAAGTTTTTGTAAAAAAAAATCGTAAGTACAAAAATAACATTAAACACATTTTCTAAAGAAAATTAACTCTCAAAACCGAATTTATTAAAAAAGCATAAAACTTCTTTGAAAGCAGAATTATTCGTATTAAAGAGGATGAACATTTTTCGTGACAGTCTACATAGTTTGTTAATTAGTAAAAAAAATTATTATAAATATTTTAAAGTCGTTTTTTAGCCTTGTGGCAGTAGTGCAAATAGTAAAAGTGGGTAAAACGTGCGAGGACAATTTTTATCTTTTATTGTAATTGTCTATTACAAACCTAACAAGTAGAATAAAATTGACCACTCAAATGTTTCAGTTTGCTGTGATATTGTTCAACTTTTTGTTAAGGGCATATGACTTTAAATTTCACTGAAATGACGATTCTGTGATATTTCGAAGACTGATACTTGTAATTAGTTTTTTAGATTGTTATCCAGTAGTTGATATTTACTTAGTATTAAATTTTCAGAAACTGCGAGTGGATACGCAAGAGCGACAAGCAACAATTCTATTTAAATCTGTTGCATCCGCTCATGCATTTTTTAAGAAATATCAACGACGAATACTTGATGATTTGTCTGTGATTGAAGTTAAATTAGAACCGATGATTTAAAAGGTTTAGACTAGTTGTTTTTTTTGTTTTGTAATTTAGTGTATGGATTTTTGATTTTGTTTTGATTAGTTTTTTTTTATTTTGTAATTTCATATTCTAATATTGTAAATATAAATAAGGCAAACAAGCATGTGAATTATAAAAATCTGATTACCAATACTTTAATAGATATAATCGTCTAGGGAATTTATTCTATAAATGTCTTTGTGGAGAAAAGTGTGTAGCATGATTTTAGAAATGGTTTTGCCATTTGGACACCTTCACTTTTACTAAAAAAATTTGATTGATTCATAAAAATATGTTAAAAAATGAAGAAGGAAGAAATCTTCTCTCCAGGATCTGAGAGATTTTTTCACGTGTTTTCGGCACTCACGCTATAATTATATCATGTTCACGACCATTTCCATTTGACGTCATAATTATTTATGATTTATTTTTAATGAATATTCTTCGAATCCTTCCGTTTTGCGTGTGGCAAATAGAGTTGACTTTTTGTCTGATTTTTATTTTGTTTTTCTCATAATTAATAATTAGGTTTTGTATAGTTCTTGTGTTCAATGGTCAGACGACCATTTGAATAAGTGAATTTTGTCTTTTTGTACAAGTTTTGTCAAGAAATGTGTAACTAATTTCGTCTGTTACAATAAAGTGTTTTTCAGTGTTTATAATTGTGTGATTAAAATCAACCATTTCCTGAAACATTGTGAAGTTTGTAACTGAAAAATTGATATTTTGTTAATAAAATCTAAACTTTGTAAAAGAGTCACATACTGTACAAATGAAATAAATGAGAATTATTTTCAAGTTTGAAGTAGTTTTATTAGTAGACATTGACAGTGATTAATTCAATACACCACCACCAGCAGGATGACTTATTTCAAAAATGTCACGCCTAACGAGAACGTAGTTATGGGAATGACACCATTAAAACAGTAGCAGTGTAATATTTTTGTGTATTTTGAGGCGGAAGTGATAAAATGAAGGTTTCCTGCTTTTATAAAAGAAATCTTGTTTAATCTAAATCCTTCACTTTCAAATCAGTGCAGCTTTTTTGTTAACCACGAGTTGATCAGTCTTGTGGTTAAAATCATTAATTTGCCGGTTTTGCAGATTAAAAAAAATTATAAAATGTTTATATTCCAGTGTTGACGTCTTTCAATCGCATTAAATCTCAATTTACTTATCAAATTGTCATCCTGTGCACGCGGCCATTTTGAATGAATGAAATCGTAGAGGGGAATGTTATTCATAAAATGTAATGTGTGTTTTATACCTCTAGTGAATGTGTGCACACAGAAGTAAATAAATCAGTGCCTTACACAAATTAAATATTTTGTGCTGATACATTGACTTACATGTGACTTAAAAACTAAAAACTACTTGACAAGAAAAATTCAAGGTAAGGTTAATTTTCTCATTAAAATTTTTAGAAGTTAATGAAGGTCTGTAACCACAAAGAGACACTTCTACAGGGTGAATATAAAGTATGGTACCAAGCGGTTTTATTTTTAATCATTTGCCTCCAGAAAATAATAATTAATATAAATTAAAGTAATATGAAAAATGTGATCGTATTTTCAGAGCGAAATTTTGTTTTGTTTTTGAGTTATCCGAATTTTTTTTGTCAAAATTGCAATTTATGTGAAAAATTTTTTTGAAAAAATTAAATATAATGCAGACAGTTGTAATCCTTAGAGTATAGCTTTTATGAGAAAAATGATTTTATAGTGGGTTGCCATTTAAAAAAATATTTTTTTTTTGTAGAACTCAAAAACAAAAGGAAATTTCGAAAAATTTTATTCTTGTTAAGTCATCACATTTTTATAGTACTTTATCACTCATCAATTAGTTTTTTTCAAAAAATAAATAGTTTAAGCAAAAAACGTTTGGTTCCATACTTTTTATTCACCTGGTATATTTAAAACAGTGCCCCGACAGAGAAAATGAGGTTTCATTTTAAATTAAAACTGGACTACGAAAAAATGATAACAGTAATTAATACCTATGTATCTAGGGGATATTACTAAGCAAAAGAGATAATATAACATTTTATACAAACTTTAACTTTAATTAAGTCATTAAGCGGTATGATAGAATGAATGAATCAATTTCCTGCCTAATCATGTTTTTCATTTTTTTTTATTTTACATTGACATGACTAGAGTATTTTAAATAAGTATAATAGTCCAATGTATTGTTAAATTTTGTTACTCTGAAGTGTCTTCCGGATCCATTTGGCGAAGTGCAAATGTTTTCTTAAGAATTACAAAAAAAAATGGAGAATTGAAATTTGAATTATTTTGTAATCTAAAGATTTAATATTTTTTTTAGTTTACAAATGTAGATTTATCTATATTAAGTGCAAAGTTCTGAAAATTGATTCAACGATTATATGGGACATCTGTATAACACATACAGAGTGCTCAAAATTGGAGCATTAGCTTAGTAGTATGTTTTTGAGAAGCAGATTACAATAAAAAAAAATTAAAAAAGGCATTTTTTACAAAATCTGAAGCTACAAACTGATTTTGTTTAGAATTTTCTCAAGTTACTATATTTTACTTGAAATAAACGTTTGTTTCATGTGGATATAAAATGGTGGATAATTGTTTTTAATTTAATTTCACCATTTTAATTTTTTTTAAATATTTATTTTTTTAGCAGTTCTTAAAATGTGCTTTGATCTGTTTAAATCAAAAGGACAAGTAACATTTTAATCAAAGGGTAGATAGAGTAATATATATATATTTTTTACAAATAAATGCTTAAAACAAAATAAACAAACTAAAAAAACCTAACAATCCTCATACTATCGAGATTTTAAAACCTGTCACGATAAATACAAGGTGATTCACGAGGAATAATGAGCCTGACCAAATTCTCGATGCAACCACCATTACTTTGCGCAAGTTATTTTGCGCCAACTGTAATGTTGGTTGCATCGAGAATTTGGTCAGGCTCATTATTCCTCGTGAATCACCCTGTATGTAATAATAGGAATGCTTAATTTTTTTAAACTAAAATTATGTTAGATATTAGTCTTTAACCAAGCAGGGCTGGACCCCAAAAAATGAAAATTTCAGTCGAGAATTTTTTATCTTTTACAAGTCGTTTCACTTATTCGGTGACATATTGAATACAGGGTGCGCCAGAACTCGCGCCCTAGAGAAAATTTTCAAGTAAGATAGATACCAGGAACATGGAAAAAATGTTTAAAAAATTCTATCTGTCAAAAAAATTAGCTATTTATTTTTTGACATTTGACATATTTTTATTTAATGATACTAATGATCTTGTATATGTTTTTTTATAATTATTAAGTAAAGGTACAAAAATTTTGCCAATAAAAACCACAAATAACATTAAACAGAGTTACAATTTAGGATACAGCTTCATTGTTTCCTCTTATAATAGCCTGTAGCAAAAAAAACTTGAAAAATTATTTTTTCAACAAAAATAAATAGAGTCAAAGTGCAAAATTTAAACTCTCATGACTTCGAAATTTTTATAGATAGAATTTTTTTAACATTTTTTTCATCTTCCTGGTATCTTACCTTATATGGCATATTTCTCTGGGTCGCGAGTTCTGGCGCACCCTGTATAAGCATTTCTCTATGGGAAAAAATTAAACGCTATGTTATTAAACTAAATGCTTAGCATTTCTACTTAGCATTTAGAATATTTTACTTAGCAAATCAAAATTATTTACTTAGCATTTTATTACTAGCTTTCCCTTTAGAAACATTTGTTGATTACGAAAATTTAGAATTTCAAATTAGTACAACAGCTTATTATTTTTTGCTCCAGGTAGTTATTTTGTGGTTAGTTTGTAATAATATAACAACCAGCACAAAGAAAAATGTTTTTTGTCTAGTTTTACGTAAATAAAGAATTATCATAATACATATGATAAATTGTAGTTTTTTTTCACAGTAAATATTAAATTACTGTAAAAACCCAATACAACCCTTTA
>NW_025401068.1:1779445-1791364 GCF_015345945.1 Tribolium madens | reverse complement strand
CCTAAAGAGCGATAAAAATATGAATGTGAGTTTTAGATTTAAAAAATTAAAATCTTATTTATTATTAAAATATGACGTAATACACACTTGAAAAAATAAAATTGAGTAAAAATTCATTGCTTTTTCCATTTCTTTATTTTATTCTTGACTTTTTTATGTGCATTTTTACGATGGTTCGTAACGTGTTGTATCCAAAAAATTCAATCGATTACACGCTATGTTTACCAAATATTTGAAATGTTGAAATGTGTATTTAAACTCTATAATTTTTCACAATGTCACGAATTGTTCTTTAGCAATAGAAATCCAAAGCCATTTATTTGCTAAGTTATTGACATTTAATAGTGGAATTAATCGTGCCATCTTAAACATTATTGTTGTTCTATCAATTATGAACAATCGAATAAATTTTTATAGGATAGGTCTCTCTTCTCTTCCCACGCCATCTGACCTTACATTTCAACAATTTCCTTTTTTAATAACAACACCTATTAAATCATTTAAATACCGGAGGAAGTGTAATGCAAAGATTTTTGTGATATTTTCAATGTTAGCCTTATTACGGAAACAATGCAGATTCAACCTTTGATATGCTCTGCCATATTGATGATGAAAAATTCGACTGTCAATGTAAAAAATTAGTTTCACAAACACGCAACTTTGACAAGGATTCATTGATGGCCAACTTCCAAAAAGGACGTCTCAAATCGTTTTAATCTTTAGAATTATTTGACATTTTAATTAATTATTCCCATCTCGTAACTTTATATAAAATAAAAAACAGAGGCAGTTAAATTAGTTTTAGTGTTTGGCCAACAAGTGGTAATATTTGAGCGTTTTCTTATTTTCGACAAATTTTGTTGCTAACTAAACAGAGTATAAAATCATGTCAAGATTTTTTTCTTATTTGTAATCATATGATAAAAGGAAAATCACAAAAGCCTACTTGTATCACACACTTAACCTTTCTGAAGTATCTACCCACACACACATATCAGTGATCACTTATTTTTTAATGCAAATTGCGTGATTTGCAAAATTTCATGCAACCAATAGAAATCAGATTCATATACAGGGTGCGTCAGAACTCTCGCCCAAGAGAAAAATCCATGTAAGGTAAGATACCAGGAACATGGAAGAGATGTTAAAAAAATTCTATGTATAAAAATGTCGAAGTTATGAGAGTTTAAATTTTGCACTCTAATTTTCCAATTTTTTTTGCTATAGGCTATTAGAAGAGGAAACAAGAAAGCTGTATCCTAAATTGTAACTTTTTTCAATGTTATTTGTGTTTTTATTGGCAAAATTTTTGTACCTTTACTAAATAATTATAAAAAAAACATATACAAGACTATCCGTATCATTAAATAGACATAAAAAAATGTCAAATGTCTAAAAGTAAATGTCAAAATTTTTTTAAATTAATTTATTAAACATTTTTTCAGTACTCTGGGGGACATTTTTTCCATACTTATCTTTCCATATCTTATCTTACTTAAAATTTTTCTCTGGGGCGCGAGTTCTGACACCTGATATTTTATCTCATAAGGAAAAATCAATTTAAAAAATTAGTCCTGTAAACTAACTATCCATTTTTTTAATTTCTTCATTCAGGCATTCATAACAGAAGCAAAGGTAATAAAAGTGATTAATAGGTATTGGGTACCAAAAAAGCGATTAGATAAAATACGAGTCAATAACTTATTGCCCGTAACGACAACAAGACTATAAATTTGTATACAATAGAGATTAAACTTGTTTAAAAGTGGTTATTCATTTTTAAAGGCTAATGAATCAAGATGGGCGAAGAAAATAATGTGAAGAAAAACACTATTTCAAATGGTGTCAAGATATCAGTGGTGGATATAGCTAAAACGGTCCCAGATGGGCCTCCGAAAAAGTACCAGATGAATTATCCCAAAAAAGATAAAGGTAAGTTTGCTCGGATTACGTGATGTTTATATACCAGTACATGTACCAGTAAATTTTACTACGTATTTTTAATAACGGTTTGGTAATAATAGAAAATGTCAATGAGGCAAATATGTGTATATTTGTTGAAAAAATTTGTCACATTATACGCCGTGCAATTCATGATTTACTAATAAATGACTTAATTTAGTTGTACATGTACCAGGATATTAAGGAATTTTTTTATTAAACGGAATTTTTTAAAGTTTTGTTTGGTTTTTAATCATGCATTTGTGTTTACGAAATTAATGTAGAGTACCAAATCAACACAAAATAAGATGTCAGCTGAAATTATTATTGTTACTATTAATTACATGCTCTTAGCAAGTCAATAAGAAAGCCAAATACTTTAAACTTAATACTAATTTGATTAGTAACTGAAAATTGGGAAGTCATGAAAATAGTAATCGTAACAAATCATCAAGGTTTTATCATTGTAAGGATGTTTTGAAGTATCTTTTTGTTTCTTTGATGGAAATATTTTCCGACGTACGTGATACCTACGTGATTTTCAAAAATGCGCATCACGCGTCAAGTTGTCAAGTTTTAAAATAGGTACTGAAAATATGACGGCTTTTTAGACATTGTTTAATTAATAGTATATTAAGAATCAAGGTTCATAAGACCAGTCAGTTTCATAAGGCACGAATCCAAGTTTAAAAACGAGTGGCGCAACCATGAGCTATTTTAAAGAATGAGTGCTTCAAGGTCTTATGAAACGAGTTTTTAATTTGCTCTCTAATTTTAAAAGTCTAATTTGATTTAGTCGCATTTTAAAGTCGCGTTCTTTAACGTGTCTATTAAAGTATCAAAATGGAGGCAAATTACAAAAAATTATTTAAGTTTATCAAAGTGTAAATAACTAATCACATTATTAAGGTACTCGAGAAAAAACTAATCCTACGTTTTATAACTAATAAGTTTTTAATTACATTAATATATCTAATTATCATTGATTTTTAAATGAATTAAATTTACCTATATTCTGATTCTTGAAGTATCTACATTAGAAACTTTTAAACTTCTAATGCAACTACGGTGTTACGTAGTAACGACGAAATAATTTTCAAAATGGTTAAACTTTCGGAACTACGCGAAATTGGCGTCAATTTTGAAATTTTAAATGGTAACCACCCATTTTGATTACACTTTTGATTGAAATCGTCTTCTCAAACTCACTGAAAATGATTTAAGTTGTTGGTACTTTTACTCATAATTTTTGTGATACAATTACCATTGAGCAAATAATCATTTCATTAAAAAAAAACTGAGTAATAGCAGTTTTTGGCTCATAACTTTTTTTAAATCATACTAGCCTTGAAATTTGACTGTTACTTTGAACTATTAGAGGATTCTTCGAACTTTCGATTATCAAATGCAAAAAATTATTTAGTTATTATCGCAAAGGGTTCAAGGGCTGTGATTTTTTGAATGGACCCTTGTAAACAAAAAAATTGACATATGTCAAAAACTATGACAGGTAAATTCCAACAACTTAACTTAAGTACGTTTTAATCAGTTTGAGAAGATAAATTCAAAAGTCCAATAAAAATGAATGGTTACTATTAAGAATTTCAAAGTTGGCATATTTCTCGTAGTTTTGGAAGTTCAGTCAAATAATTTAGTTGAATCAAGAATGGCCGGTTTGGTCGTGTATTTCAAAGGGTAAGCTACACTAGATGGTGAAAAGTCTAATGTAGGCTTTACAAGAATCATCATGTATAAAGTAGAATTTCTAAAAAATAGTTATAATTCTCCATTTTGTGATGCTAGCCGGATTTCGTGGAAAATGGTATACAGGACAAAGGAAATAAAACCATTAAATTCGTCGCGACGTTTCGATACCTTTATTGTATCTTCTTCAGGCAAAGAATTTTTCGTTGGCTGAACATGGGAGGCATGGCACAGTCAAGGAAGAACAGTTCTTCCGAATTTAATGGTTTTATTTCCTTTGTCCTGTATACCATCTTCCACGAAATCAGGCTAATTAGTTCATAAGATAATGCAAGGTAGGTAACCAACTTTACACAGGGAATCTAAAAATATTGTTTTTTGTCTTGCTATATTTTGATGAATTTTTGCTTAAAAATTGGTTACCATTACATAATGAAAAGCAAAAATATTTTTTAGTGTACAGGGTGTTTTCGCCTTTATTGTTACAAATTTAAACAGGTGATAGATTAGTCAATTTCAAGATAAGTTTCCTATGAACGTGTATCGAAAAATTCTATGTAAGAGAGCTACAACCTCTGGAAGGGGTGGATTTTTTCAATATTTCAGAAACCATTGTACATAAAAATAAAAAAATTGGTACAACTGATAATCTTTATTTACCTAAACGAATTCAAAAATCAAATGCTAAAATTTATAATGTTTATAGGAAAATAACACAGATTCTTTCTTTTTTTTACACAGAAATCAGATGTTTCTGACCTATTTTACCTAAAAAAATGTAGTTATTGCGATGTTGCCAGGGTGGCGATGGCTATGGCAGAGGTAATAGCAAATTCAACAATAAATTAAATCCGACAACACAGAAAACAAAAGAGCTAAGGTGCCAACTTGATAATATGGACATTGTCAGTTCTATTTTTGTCTCGGAAAAAAAAACTCAAAAAAAATCTGCATTTATTTTTATGCTTAGCTGAAAATCTTCTATCACCATTCAAGAGTTGGTCCGACATTTTTGATTCACTCTGTACAAAAACTACAACACTTCTGTGAAACCAAAATCATATACAGGGTGTTCCATTTTTATTGTTAAAAATTTAACCAGGTGATAGAATATTCAATTTTAAGATAAAAGTTTCCTATAAACATATATCGAAAAATTGTATATAAGGGAGCCACATCCCCTGAAAGGGGTGCATCTTTTAATGGATTTTTTCCAATATTCAGAAACCATTGTAGATACAATTACAAAATTTGGTACAAGTAATAACCTTTATACACCCAAATGAATTCAAAGATAAAATGTCGAAATATTTACTCAGGGGCGTCCTAAATTGGGAGGTTTAGGGTAAAAAGTACCCTAACTATTTTGGCGTTGGTTTTTGCCACTTTCAGCCACAAAATTCTAAATTTCATAGTTTTTCACAAAAAAGAGCTCTCTTGCGTTTTTTCGATAAAACTTACCGTTTTTGAGTAAAATCAGTTTACAATTTGTCTTACAGACCATAAAGAGGATAAAAATTAAAAATTAAATTTGTTTCACCGTTCTGCAATAGTGGGAAAACCCTATTAAAAACGCATCTCTTTCAGGGGGTGTAGCTCGCTTACGTAACATTTTTTGATACATGTTTATAGGAATCTTTTGTCTTAAAATTGAATATTCTATCACCTGTTTAAGTTTGGAACAATAAAGACGGAACACCCCGTATTTTAATGTTGTGGAATTTTAAAATTATTGCGTAAAATCCTAAAAGTGACAAGAGCGCGTTTAAATTTAATAACAAAATATTTTTATTTTGCGTTTAAATATTTACTTCGACAAGAGTACCGGTACGTGCTAGTTCTTGTGACTCATTGTAAAACATTAAATTGTTTCATTTTTTAAGCAAAATAAGTGTATTTTAATAATTTTACGAGTAATTTTACAATCAACAACCTGTGCCCAATTTTATCTTCTAAAGTAAAGTGCAATTTAACTCAGTGTTGACCTTTCTGATTATTACCTGATCTCTTAAATCATTATTAACGAATCCTTGTTAAATAAATAAACATAAACAAGTCAAACAACATCAGTCAAGTATCACCCGATTGATGCGTTCGATGAGTGTGCGATTTGTTGTGATCACTGTTTTATGTTTAAAATCACACTATTGAATTATTGTTATCAGTGGAGTGTTCAGTGGAAAGCACAGATATCTAAAATCTAAAAATGGGTCCGTGAATTATCAAAAAAACAGTAACTGTTCTGTTGCCGCAAAGTTAAACACATCTAAAAATTTGGCAAAGTGTCCTTTTAATCAAGAAAAAAATCTTGTGAATGAACAATGGCAAAAGGCAGAGGTTGGTTTTACACATAAACATTTGTTTTGTTTTGAATTAAATACTTTGATTTGTTTTGTTGTTCCTTACAATCATGCGTCCAAAAAGTGCGATCAATGCTGAGATTTTATTGATTAGTTTTTTATCAACACTTATGTAATACTGAATAATTACTATTCCTTACATTTTACTTACATAATAATTATAATTCTAGCAATTAAAAATTAGGAATTTTTAGGGGCCATTCCACAACCCTACTTGACGATGTTCGCATCGGAACTCTTAGGCACTGCCCTTCTTATGTTTCTGGGGTGCATGGGGTGTATCAAAAACTTCGATGAACCAACACCAACACATCATTATGGTGGACTCACTTTCGGTCTCACTGTCATGCTTATTATCCAGGTACGTAATTAATTTTAGAAATAAAAAATACAAGATTTTTTTCTAGAGTTTGGGTCACATTTCTGGGGCTCACTTGAACCCAGCAGTGACTCTAGCGACCGTTTTTTTCGGAATGGTCAAACCTCTAATGGCTGTGGTTTATGTAATTGCGCAATTTGTGGGAGCCACTCTAGGCTATGGTTTACTTAAAGTTCTAGTATCAGATAAATATGCCAATGAGGGATTTTGTATGACTACACTAGACCCTCATATATCAGTACTACAGGTGCAAAGAGTTGTATTAATTTCTGATGATTGATTTAATTTTTGAGAATTTTTAGGGTCTAGGGATCGAAATTGTGATAACTACAGTCTTAATTTTAATTTGTTGTGGCGTTTGGGACAAACGAAATGAGACAAAAACCGATTCGGTGCCTTTAAGGTTTGGTTTTGCCATCGCAGCGATTTCTATGGCAGCTGTAAGTATAATTAAAAATCCTAATAGCATAATTATTTAATTTAATCTGACCCTAAAAGGTTATCAGGGTCTTGTTTATTTGACGCACTTAACTCGATTCATACTAGCAGGCAATTATGTAATTATGAGTATGAAATATTTATTATTAATTATACAGAGTATGTCAGAACCCCAGAGAAAAATTTCAAGTAAGATAAGATACCAGGAACATGGAAAAAATGTTTGACATTTATTTTTTGACATTTGACATTTTTTTAATGTCTATTGATACTGATGTTCTTGTATTTGATTTTTAATAATTATTTAGTAAAGGTACAAAACTTTTGCCAATAAAAGTCACAAATAACATTAAACAGAGCTACAATTTAAGATACAGCTTCCTTGTTTCCTCTTCTAATAGCCTGTAGCAAAAAAACTTGGAAAATTATTTTTACAACAGAAATAAATAGAGTCAAAGTGCAAAATTTAAACTCTCATAACTTCAAAATTTTTATAGATAGAATTTTTTTAACATTTATTCCATGTTCCTTTATTATTTAAATTATTTTAATTTTTTAATTATTTTAATTATTTAAATTAATCGAACCCTAAAAGTTTATCGGGGTCTTGTTTATTTGACGCACTTAACTCGATTCATACTAGCACGCAATTATGTAATTATGAAATATTTATTATTAATCATATGATAACATAGGGCGACAAGAAAAGCCATGTCGTGACAACTTGACAAATTTTATATCATTTTGTTTGTCTCAGCGAGACAAATCAAATGCACTAAAAAAATTTCAAAAAGTCCCCACACTTTGAACTAAATAATTTTTTTCTTTAATTTTAAAAATCATTACTCAATAACTATTAGGCCGATTTCCTTCAAATAAAGACCAGTCTAAAGGGATGGCCTTGCCCTTTAGAATGATATGCAATTTGAAATTGAATATTGTCAAACTTTTCTTCGAACAGTGTTCCAAGTAAATCGAAGTAAACTAAGTAAAACCCTACGAGTAATTTTTTTCTCTTTATCACCATCGTGTAGAGCATCTTTTTATTATTAAGAATCCAAATTTTTAAAATAATATACCGTGTAGTTTTTAAGATATGATTTTTTGAAATTAAGGTTTGCTGTTCAGGTATTGCGCCATATAGGAGAAATGCATGTTAATCTTACTTAAAATTGCATTTTTATAAAAGTGTTGAAAACTACTCGGTATATTTTTTTGAAAATTTGAATTACTACTAATAAAGAGATGCTCTACCCGATGCTAATAATGAAAAAAAAAAATACTCATAGGGTTTTTCTTAGATTATTTCGATTTACTTCGAACTTCTTTGAACACTGTTCGAAGTTTGCCAATATTCAATTTCAAATTTTATATCATTCTAAAGGGCAAGGCCATCCCTTTAGAATGCTCTTTATTTGAAGGAAATCGGCTTAATAGATATTGAGTAATGATTTTTTAAAGTTAAAGTATTTTAAATTCATTTAAATTAGAAAAAAAAAATTATTTAGTTCAAAGTGTGTGGACTTTTTAATTTTTTTAGTGCATTTGATTTGTCCCACTGAGACGAACAAAATGATATATAATTTGTCAAGTTGTCACGACATGACTTTTTTTGTCGCCCTGTGTAATATCTATATTTGTTTTACTTGTTTTGTAATGTTTTTCATGACAATTCAAACATAAATTTCATAGAAATGTGTTTCATTTCAGGGTCCTTTGACTGGGGCTAGTATGAATACAGCAAGGTCTTTTGCTCCTCTAGTGTTTGGGGGAAGTTGGGCCGATCAATGGGTAATTTTCTACTGATTAATTCTGATGATTTTCTTATGATTTCGGTTGTAGATATTTTGGGTTGGTCCAAATGTAGCTGCTGTAATTGGATGTGCTCTCTACAAATTTTTATTCAGTGAATCTGATGATGGAAATAAAAGGGAAAGTATTTTTCTAGATGATGTTTCACCTCAGTCCGCAGATAAAGTTTAATGGGTCCTCTATTTTTGATACTCTCTTTGGGATCAGTTTTAATGATCAAATAACTCAAAATTTTCATATAGTTAATATATTATGTAAATAAATATGAACAACTTTGGAAACTTTGTTATTTATGGAAAATATAATTTATTATGAAATTTTATTTTTGTGTTCTTTTTTAAAAACTTCAAAAAAGCAAACAGAGGTAAGTGTCTAGTTTGATCATTAAAATACCAATATAGGTATAACAACATGTTTTCTGGGAAAATATATTAAAATCTAATTTGTCTTGCAACAAAAAATAAAAGCATATACTATTTTTGACGATATAATGTATAATGTATTTCAACAAGAGAATAAACTGTAATTGCAAGTTCAAAAAAGTGAACTTTATTTCAGTCAAAACATTCTAATACAATAATCGATAATATGCATAAAACATGGATATTTTTTCGTACACAGCAACGAAGTATTAATGTCATCAAAACCGCAAACAGCATTTCTGAACTTGACTTGAATTAAAAGCACTTTCTTCTAAAACAAACTAAAACTTAACACGCAATCAATGTCTTAGCCAGTTTCTTTAATAACTTTTAATGATTTACCATTTAATTAGGTACAGTTACGGAATTAAAATTTCGGGCAATATTTTTCTGTCACTTGAAAAAGTTCAGTATAAACTACCTTTTACTGACTTTTCTGTCGGTGACGCTATTTTTGAAAGTAAATTGGTAAATCAAAATGACATAAACATGACAAGAGTAAAAAATGAGGTTATTAATGTAAAGGTTGTTTTAGAGTTTACATTATGAAAATGAAATGAAATTTAATTCCGGGGTGATTCTTTGGGTGAATAATATAGGAAAAAAGTTCTTATGGACCAATGTCCAGAAATGCTTTTTATGGGAATTAGAGCCATAACTCGAATCCATAGAATTTTTTTTCCTTATACAGACCTAAGGAATCACTTCTCGAAATGTTTTAACCTGTTTTCCGCACAATCTGAGCGAGTGAGTGAGTGAGTCATTTGTGGTGGACTTCTGAAATTATAATAATTAAATAATAAATTGAACTATAATTGCTTTTTTAATTAATTTAATCAACAAAATAACGAACATAATAACGTAAAAATTGTACAAAAGCCATTCCTTTTTTGTAAACATCCTTCAAAATGAAATTTCAGCAAAACTGAGGTTTTAGAACAATGCCATAATGGATTAATTTTTAAAAAACTACAAATCTAGTAAAAGTTAAAATTTGTATTTTTGGTTGCATCTAAGAAAATTTCAGAAATACATACACCACAATAATGTATTCACACTGTATAACAATCTATAGGATGACTTTAATACTTGTATAGAACTTTTAAAAGGAGATAATAACTCAACTTGCCTTATTCGAATGTTTATAGGTTCTGAGATATAGATGGTGCAACCTCGACTTTTAGCCTCGGAAAATTCATCAAAAAATGCACTATAAACGAATAAGTTTGCGCCGTTTCAGTAATTTATTCTGAAATTTATGTTGCTAATAGCAGTTGGTGATATTTAACGTTTTAACTTTTAATTTAATTTTTGCCTCTATTATTTTTTTTTTATGTGTTTTTTTCTGTTTTTGTTAATTTTTGTTTTTTTTTCAACAATGAATACATTTTGAAGAGCAAACCTTAGGGACGCCAATTTTAAATTATCGGCGACTAAAACCCTTTAAATCTATATTATGTTTATAAATTTTTTAGGACTGTATTGACCAGACATTTTTTTAAACTAGTTTTGCTAGAAGATATTTGAAACATTTTGCCGTTTATTGAATACTAATAAAACACAATTACCTAGACAACACCTTAACTAATGCTTCCTTTATGTAACATAAAACTTGAAATTTATGGATTGCTCTCTATATTCAGTTCAAACAAACAAAAGGATAGAAGAAATAAGCTTTTAAAAGCTCGACAACTTTTAGATGACTTTCAGTTTCATTTCAAATCAGCCTTTATTGGTTTCGGTCATTGTAAATGGGAAAACAAAAATAAATATTTAATGTGAGCCTTGAAGACATACAGGATGCGCCAGAACTCGCGCCCCAGAGAAAATTTTCAAGTAAGGTAAGATACCAGGAACATGAAAAAAATGTTTAAAAAATTCTATATGTCAAAAAATTTTGACATATATTTTTTACATTTTTTTATATCTATTTAATGATACTAATGATCTTCTATGTTTTTTTACAATTATTGAGTAAAGGGACAAAAATTTTGACAAAAAAGCCACAAATAACATTGAACAAAGTTACAATTTAGGATACAGCTTCCTTGTTTCCTCTTATAAAAGTCTATAGCAAAAAAACTTGGAAAATTATTTTTCCAACAGAAATAAATAGAGTCAATGTGCAAACTTTAAACCCTCATAACTTCGAAATTTTTATAGATAATTTTTTTTAACATTTTTTCCATGTTCCTGCCGTATCTTACCTTATATGTCATTTTTCTCTGAGGCGCGAGTACTGGCGCACGCTGTATTATGTGTTTTATTTGTCTCGGCTACTAAACACACATTAGTAATGAAAAAAAAAGAGTCTTTAGTGCCGAGGTGCATAAATAACTGTTACAAAATTCAAGCTTATAAACTTTTAATAATCTAAAAAAACTAAAAATATGTTGGAATTGTAATTTAATCGAATCTCCCGTGATTAGTCGGCGACGATGACAATCGAGAGAACATAAATAGTTACGTCACATTCTTGTTGTAAATAACAACTTCCTTCCAAATTCTGTATTTTGTGTGATCAATAAACCAAATAATTCTAACAGGTTATGGGCCCAGATCTCGCAAATTAAAGTTAGTGTTCGGGTATTATAAATATAAAGTGAAAAATGATGAGTGCCGGAAGTATGCGAATTGAGCTTTTAAACAAGCACAACTTCGATACTTGGAAGTTACAAATGGAGGCCGTGTTAGTAAAGGACGACCTGTGGGACTACGTCGACGGCACGATGGTGAAACCTGAAGGAGAGGAAGACAATGCAGCGGCGGTTGCAGCAGTTCGGGCTTGGGAAAAAGCTGATAATAAAGCAAAATCAGATATGATTCTGAGTATAGCTCCAAGCGAGTTAAAACTGGTAAAGAA
>NW_025401068.1:1767174-1779215 GCF_015345945.1 Tribolium madens | reverse complement strand
ATTTTCGATGCGCTATCGAAACTCGTGATGATCTACCAAGTCCAGATGCTCTTCGGGCCAAAATTATAGAAGAGACGGACGCGCGTAAAGGTGGTACCAGTGGAGGCTCATCGAATGCTATGTTTGTGAATAAACGTGGTGGTCATAATGACAAGAAAGTAGTGAGCATCAGTGGCAATGGTAACTATAGGAATAGAAGAGAAATTCGGTGTTTTAAATGTAATAAAATGGGACATAAAAAATTCGAGTGTCAAAGTGGAAGGAAGCAGTCGGCGCGTACTGCGGAAATCACATGTTTTAATACTATACAGGGTTCGGCATTTCAAGCAGAAGGTGCAGACGCAAGTTGGTGTTTAGATAGTGGCGCTACGTCTCATATGTGCCACGATATTAAGAATTTTCGCGAGCTTGATAGAAACAAACATGGAACGTTGAACTTGGCAAATAGTTCGACAACTGAAATTGTTGGAAAAGGGACCGCGCAGCTCATGATGAAGAGCAAAAACGTGCCACTAACGAACACTGCGTACGTACCAGACTTGAGAACAAATCTTCTCTCCGTCGGAAAAATCACTGACCGTGGTTTCAAAGTGATTTTTGACAGTAAAGGTGCTAAAATATTAAATCCAAAAGGTCACGTAGTAGTGCGTGCAGAAAGAGTTGSTGATTTATACTACGTTCGCGGATTTGCGGAAAGCGTTCAGTCCGCGTCCACAGAATCACAAAACTTATGTGACGTCGTGAAGAATTACGGGTTCGTTCATATGGAGAACGAATCGGAAGATAGCAAGGCAATACAAAATTTGAATGGACAACCAATGAAGTGCGTGGCGGCGAAGAGCCAGAAGGTCCTTCAAACACCAACMACAAAAATCTTTGTCGGCAATCTCACCGATAYCACYAAGGAACCGGAGATTCGCAAATTGTTCAAAAAYTACGGAACGGTGGTYGAATGCGACATCGTCCGCAACTACGGTTTRGTACACCTTGAGTCGTCGGGTGACATTAACGAAGCGATCAAAYAATTGAACGGCTCTCTGGTGGACYGTCAGCCRATGAAGGTGCAATTTTCGACGAGTCGCGTGCGTCAACGGCCCGGAATGGGCGATCCTGAAAAATGCTATCGATGCGGTAGGGGTGGACATTGGTCCAAGGAATGTCTCAAAGGTATGGGACCAGACCACTTCCGCGACCGGATGATGGGTCGATTTGGAGATGGATACGATGGATACTATGATCGTCGTTTTGAAGAATTTCGTGATTTGTATGAACGCAGATACTCAGGTTTGCCTCCAAGAGGTATGGGGATGCGCGGAGGCAGATGTGATAAAGGTTCTGGGCTACGCAAGCTATTGTTTAGGCGTAGAAATTTGACAAACTCGCGATCAGATCGCGATGCGTCAGGGCGGTTACGTGACAGAATTGTTGAACCGTTTCGGCATTTGACGAAAGGTTTGGTTAAGACGAAACATGAGTGGTGTGTGAAATCAGCCGGATTAAGGACTGTCAGTTAATTTTATGAACTTTCTTTTGTGCTTGGTGTTTCTGAAGGCGGTCAATTAATCCGATAGATATTTTGTGTTTTTAGTGTTTCATGGACTGTCATACGCTAGATTCGAGGGGAGGTGTTGGAATTGTAATTTAATCGAATCTCCCGTGATTAGTCGGCGACGATGACAATCGAGAGAACATAAATAGTTACGTCACATTCTTGTTGTAAATAACAACTTCCTTCCAAATTCTGTATTTTGTGTGATCAATAAACCAAATAATTCTAACAAAATACACATCTTAAAATCATTTTAAAATAAGAAATATTTTGTGTAAAAATGTGAATATACAAATCTTCCAAATCAAATTCTGAAGAATCTCTACAGGGTGCCCATTTTATTTGTTCCTGCCTGAAGAAGCAAAACATAAACTACTTTGTGTAAAACGTCGTCTGCGTTGATTGACAGTAAATATTACTGTCAATCAACGCAGACGACGGTGTAAAATATTAACTATTTCAAATCGAATAATCATAGTCGGTGCTTGACTACTGACATTGTAAACTTAAAAAAAATTATATTCAAAACTCAAGTGTATAATAATAGAAACAACAGCAAGAAATTAACAAATTCTCACTTTAACTTTTTTAAATTGCCCAGTTAGCCGTAAATTGCTCACAATCTTCCGGAAATCCTGTTTTGCTAGAATTTTTTTTCCTATGCATACAGGCGAACTGCGGTATCATAATTCTACACAGTTCACTTTAGAATTGTCACAATTCGAATTGTGACTCGGTATATTTTTTTGAAAATTTGGATTACAACTAATAAAGAGATGGTCTACACGATGGTAATGATGAAAAAAAAAATACTCGTAGGGTTTTTCTTAGATTAGATAGATTATCGAGTTACTTCGAACTTCTTCGAACACTGTTCAAAGACAAGTTTGCCAATATTCAATCTCAAATTTTATATTATCCTAAAGGGCAAGGCCATCCCTTTATAGAATGGTCTTTATTTTGTAATGTGTTTTCTTTTATTACTATTTTACTTATTTAAACCGGGCGCCACCAACTTTTTCCTAAAAGTTGGAAAAGAACTATTTGGAGATGTTCTCCAGGTTTACACTACATAAGAATGCCTTTCCGGCCAGCTTTTATACAGTGGAGATGAATGGGAAGGTTCGATTGAATTAAACACAAGTGATTGAAAAGAGAAATTTATTTAGTAACCATAACAACAGTAACAACAGATAAAATAACAAACTTTACAAAAAAACAAATTCTAACTTGGACCTAGTGAACCCTAGCCCTTGGAGAAGAGGTCCTCCGCGGGTGAATTTGAGGGGAGAAGTCCCGTCGGTTGCTTTCCTGGAGAGGTCCAGGAAGTGACACCACCTAGGAGAAATCCCAGATGTTAAGCCCTTACCACGGAAGGGATCCCGTGGTCCGTGTCCAGAGGTGAACTCGGCTCCCAGAAGATGTCCTGGGAAAGGTATGTTTTAACGACGGAAGAAGGTCCCGCCGACCGTATTCTTTGAAGATGTCCAAAGAGCACAGTCCTTCAGAAGAGGTCCTGAAGTTATTCCACCAAGAGAGGTCCTGGTGATTGCGTCCGAAGAGGTTCGGAAGGAGACTCAAATGAATCTGCCGGTGTGGCGGCCCGTTCTCCTTTATATACCCTTTGAAGTCAGCATTTCCGTAGCAACAAAATAAACACTTTGTTTCCACTTTGATCCAATTATCTGGGCGTACCTCTCATTGGTCTATTTTGGCGGTTCTTTTTAAATAAAACACAGACACACCATAACGTTTATTCAATGAATTTTTACACTTTTTAACTGACTAATTGTTTGGGAAATATGCTACACATATTTCTAATACCAAAGAAATACTAAATCTAAAATTTTATTACAATTTGAAGGAAATCGGCCTAATAGTTATACTAATATCATTTTGCTAAGACCTACTAAAAATTTTATTACTTTTAAGTTAAATGCGGTATTGTTAAGAGTAAACCAGAGGGTAAACAAATCATAAATTAGTGGACCCACCCGGACCCTGAAACAGGTCAGTTTTGAACAGGACCGGATTATTTATACTCTTTTTGTCTAAAATTCTTCAAATATTTTAATAGTTTTTGATGTAGTCAAGTATTTTAAGAAATTTAAAAAAGCCAGGTGGTTATTAACAAGTTATTATTAAATAAAGCAGATTTTTTTTAATAATAGCTTGGTAAAACTCTACCACTACTTTGGTTTTAAATACGGCCCTGTTTTATTCTGGTGGGTGCAGCAACACTTGCAAAGGAACGTGCCATTTATGGAGGGTTACAAATTCAAGCCATTGTTTGGTTAATTCCTTATAATGTGTCATAAAATTTTTAGTAGGGCGTAGCAAAATGATATTACTATATTGAGTAATGATTTTTTAAAGTTAAAGTAGGTATTTTAAATTCATTTAAATTAGAAAAAAAAATTATTTAGTTCAAAGTGTGTGGACTTTTTGAAATTTTTGTAGTGCATTTGATTTGTCTCACTGAGACGAACTAAATGATAAAAAAATTGTCAAGTTGTCACGACATGACTTTTTTTGTCGCCCTGTGTAATATCTATATTTGTTTTACTTGTTTTGTAATGTTTTTCATGACAATTCAAACATAAATTTCATAGAAATGTGTTTCATTTCAGGGTCCTTTGACTGGGGCTAGTATGAATACAGCAAGGTCTTTTGCTCCTCTAGTGTTTGGGGGAAGTTGGGCCGATCAATGGGTAATTTTCTACTGATTAATTCTGATGATTTTCTTATGATTTCGGTTGTAGATATTTTGGGTTGGTCCAAATGTAGCTGCTGTAATTGGATGTGAGTAGTTAGTAGGCCCCTAGTGAACACAGCTACTTTTTTAAGGAAAACACCCCGATTTTCAAGGGTAAACAGAAAAGCAGAAAAAATCGTGAAAACACTCCCGTTTTTTAAGCCAACATAAACCCATTTTTGAAACTCGATGGCTTGTGGTAATTTAGATCATGAGATCTAATACAGGGCGTCAAGAAAATTGATATCATAACAGTATTTATTAACGAACCGGGTTTCTATTCATTAATTTCATAATTAATGATATATAATTAATTTCATAATTAATGAATACAAACCCGGTTCGTTAATAAATACTGTTTTGATATCAATTTTCTTGACGCCCTGTTTTAGGGCGTCTGATCTATCTTTTAAAGAAAAACCTGATTTTTCAAGGTAACTCAAAAAGTGCAAAATTTATGAGGTCCCCCTCAGAACATTTGCCCTGTTTCTATAAGGTAGAAGGCATGCTATACAAACTCATGTAGATGGGTATGTACGTCTGTTCAGCACAACAGTTCAAATTTAATGATTCTAGAAATCAACCCATTGAACAAGTTTTTAATCAATTTTCCCGACGGGGTAAAACACCCTGTCTGTAAAATTGATGTGAAAACTATTTGGTAATGAATAGGATTAGCATAATTATAGAACTATGTCAAAAATAGATAAAGAAAATAAAAGAAATTTATTTCAAAGAATTATGTGAATTGGAAAATTTGGTGTATACTCAAACGGTATACACTCCAGGAAATGACCAAGTTTTTAGGTATATTTTTTAAAGTACCTTTGTTAATAGTTAAAATTCGCTTTTTTGCCGTTTTTTCTATTGGGCCAATTGAGCACAAAAATGAATACGGTTTCGGCCAAACAAATTCGGACAAGGTCCTTATCAGCGAAGTGAATTCACAGTCCTGTCCTGTTTTATAAGGTAGCAGGCATGTTGTACAAACTCATGTATATAACGACTTTTGTAGAAAATTTAAATTTGCAGCCAAATTAGTTCCAAATTTAATTGTCCACTTGGACACCAGAGGTTGTCGTTTCATTCTAGTAACTTTTATTTCTTACTGTTGGCATGAAATCTGCATTTCTTGCGATTCTGCTTGCGATCCGTGTTTTGATTCAGGTTATCATAGATTAATGAGGTTATATAGATGCTTCCTGGATAGATGGATCGCCACATCGAAGAAATCCTTGAGAATTACCCTAATTTTCTAAACGGTGAGCATTATAATTAACATTCTTGGTTAAATTTTTATTCTTATACGCTTTTATTATTTACTATTTTACTATTTTATTATTATACGCTTCAGATGATCACGTGGTTGACTGTACTTGGGAAGAAGATGAGGATACTAAAAAAGCACCGTTTGTCAGAACTTTACCTAGAAATTTTTCTGTAAAAGATGTCACCTATATAAGAAAAAGAAGGGGGTGCTACTTCGTAGTTAAATATAATTTTGACACTGGCGAAGACCTACCAACAGGAAATGGATTAAAGGTGTTGGTAGATCGGATTAAAAAATATTCACCGTCGAATACTGTGATAGTGGACGAATGTATAGAACCTCCAAAATATATCGTCATAACGTACGTAGTTTGTTGCAAATGCAGCCGACTGGATTTTGAATGGCCCATATCATTGCCGTCTTAATCTAATATATAGTATAGCATAGATTAAGACGGCAATGAATAGTAAAATTTTTAATTGCTCCAGTACACCTATGTTTGGGCAATGAATATTGAATGTACTAAAATCAAATGGAGCCGCTTTTAATAACATTTGAAAATTCATCATCTTCGTATGGAATCGCTTTATCTTTTTTAAAAAGTACAATAAGTCATTATACAGGGTTATTCATGAATATGAAGCAATATTTGAACCTCAAAAATGACCTATAAAATGATGTTGATTTAAATAATATCTCGTGCCCGATGTCTATTGAGAAGAATTTTACAGCCCTCGGAATGTGGGTATGGAAATTTATTTTTTTTGTAATAAGTTTGGAACCATTTGACCAAATATTATAAAATTTGGAATAGTTACTTGCGAGAACATACCCTTTAGGCTAGTAATTACGAAAACCGGATACATCTACTCAAGTTCCGGTTTCGGCAGTTGCAGGTCACATTTTCTGTATTTTTCCGTTTTTTTGGCCTCTTGGCACTAATTTTGTATTGCTTAAATCTAAAGAGTAATCAATTTCAATTCAAAAACGCATAACCTTTTATACCACCAATGGACCGTTTTAAAGATATTTTAATTCAAAGTGAGGACAGCACAACACTGAAAGCAAAAAGTATGAATTTTGAATGAGTGATATCCACGGCAACAAATGACCATGGTCACATATTTTGCATCTGTCAACTTGAGTTTGGACAATTATTAGACGATTAATCGAAAATATTTAATAAAAGAATTTACCTCAGACTCCAAACATAACTTAGAATAAGTCCAAATGGATGTCGTAGCATTTAATTCATAAAAAATTCACAAAAATTTATCGTCAAAGTTAACAAATGCCTGGCAGGGATTTATGTGACCATGGTCATTGGTTGCTGTGGATACCACTTATTCAAAATTCATATTTTTCATTTTCAGCGTTGTGCAGTCCTCTCTTCAAATTAAAATATCTTTAAAACGGTCCATTTTAGAGGTATTAAAGGTTATGCGTTTTTTATTCAAAATTGATTACTCTATTGTTTTGACCAAAAAAAAAATAATGTTAAGAGGCCAAAAAAACGAAAAAACACTGAAAATATGACCTGCAATTGCTGAAACCGGAAATTGAGTAGATGTATCCGGTTTTCCTAATTACTAGTTTAAAAGGTATGTTCTCGCAAGTAACCGTTCTAAATTTTATAATATTTGGTCAAATGGTTCCGAAGTTATTACAAAAAAAAAAACAAATTTCCATACCCACATTCCGAAGACTGTAAAATTCTTATCAATAGAGATAGGACACGAGTTATTATTTAAATTAACATCATTTTATATCTCATTTTTGAGGGTCAAATATTGCTTCATATTTATGAATAACCCTGTATAATGACTTATTGTACTTTTTAAAAAAGGTAAAGCGATTTCATACGAAGATGATGAATTTTCAAATGTTATTAAAAGCGGCTCCATTTGATTTTAGTACATTCAATATTCATTGCCCAAACATAGGTGTACTGGAGCAATTAAAAATTTTACTAAACAATGTACTAGCCAGAGACATCGTAGGGTCCCGTTGAAATCGACTCCCTAAGTTTAGAAACTGATTGAAAAATACACTTTGCAAGAAACAAAAATATAATATGAAAGTTTATCTTCTTTCAAAAAAAAATTAAATACATTTTCCTAAACTAAGTATTTTAAATTCTTCATATATTAGATTACCTCGTTAATGTTGTAGTAATCTTAGTTATATTGATAATGTTAATGATTCCTATTTAATGGCCATAAAATTAAAAACACTGTAACAAGTCATATTATTTTAATTACCTTTACATGTGAAATTTACCTAATTACCTTTATATGTGAAATTTTTCGAGCGCATTTTGCATAGCCCATACTTTAATTGGTGTTTGTATGGGCCATTCAAAATCCAGTCGGCTGTATTTGCAACAAACTACGTACGTTATGACGATAATTTTGGAGGTTCTATACATTCGTCCACTATCACAGTATTCGATGGAGAATATTTTTTAATCCGATCTACCAACACCTTTAATCCATTTCCTGTTGGTAGGTCTTCGCCGGTGTCAAAATTATATTTAACTAGGAAGTAGCACCCCCTTCTTTTTCTTATATAGGTGACATCTTTTACAGAAAAATTTCTAGGTAAAATTCTGACAAACGGTGCTTTCTTAGTATCCTCATCTTCTTCCCAAGTACAATCAATCACGTGATCATCTGAAGCGTATAAGGAATAAAAATTTAACCAAGAATGTTAATTAAAATGCTCACCGTTTAGAAAATTAGGGTAATTCTCAAGGATTTCTTTGATATGGCGATCCATCTATCCAGGAAGCATCGATATAACCTCATTAATCTAGCCTCAATCGCTCAATTAAAACCATATATATAATACTAGTTATATATAATACTAGTATTATATATATGATTAAAACACGGATCGCAAGAAATGCAGATTTCATGCCAACACTCCAACAGTAAGAAATAAAAGTTACTAGAATGAAACGACAACCTCTGGTGTCCAAGTGGACAATTAAATTTGGAACTAATTTGGCGGCAAATTTAAATTTTCTACAAAAGTCGTCTCCATGAGTTTGTGCAGCATGCCTGCTACCTTATAAAACAGGACAGGACTGTGAATTCACTTCGCTGATAAGGAGCTTGTCCAAATTTGTTCAGTCGAAACCGTATTCATTTTTGTGCTCAATTGGCCCAATAGAAAAACGGCAAAAAAGCGAATTTTAACTTTTAACAAAGGTACTTTGAAAAATATACCTTTAAAACTTGGTCATTTTCTGGAGTGTATACCGTTTAGGTATATACCAAATTTTGCAATTCACATAATTCTTTTAAATAAATTTCTTTATCTTCTTTATTTATTTTTGACCTAGTTCTATAATTATGCTAATCCTATTCATTACCAAATAGTTTTCACATCAATTTTACAGACAGGGTGTTTTACCCCGTCGGGAAAATTGATTAAAAACTTGTTCAATGGGTTGATTTCTAGAATCATTAAATTTGAACTGTTGTGCTGAACAGACGTACATACCCATCTACATGAGTTTGTATAGCATGCCTTCTACCTTATAGAAACAGGGCAAATGTTCTGAGGGGGACCTCATAAATTTTGCACTTTTTGAGTTACCTTGAAAAATCAGGTTTTTCTTTAAAAGATAGATCAGACGCCCTAAAACAGGGCGTCAAGAAAATTGATGCCAAAACAGTATTTATTAACGAACCGGGTTTGTATTCATTAATTATGAGATCTAAATTACCACAAGCCATCGAGTTTCAAAAATGGGTTCATGTTGACTTTAAAAACGGGAGTGTTTTCACGATTTTTTCTGCTTTTCTGTTTACCCTTGAAAATCGGGGTGTTTTCACGATTTTTTCTGCTTTTCTGTTTACCCTTGAAAATGGGGTGTTTTCCTTAAAAGAGTAGCTGTGTCCACTAGGGGCCTACTAACTACTGATGTGCTCTCTACAAATTTTTATTCAGTGAATCTGATGATAAAAGGGAAAGTATTTTTCTAGATGATGTTTCACCTCAGTCCGCAGTTTAATGGGTCGTATTTTTTATACTCTCTTTGGGATCAGTTTTAATGATCAAATAACTCAAAATTTTCATATAGTTAATATATTATGTAAATAAATATAATGAACAACTTTGGAAACTTTGTTATTTATAGAAAATATAATTTATTACGAAATTTTATTTTTGTGTTCTTATTTTAAAAACTTTCAAAAAAGCAAACAGACGGTAAGTGTCTAGTTTGATCATTAAAATATCAATATAAGTATGACAAAATGTTTTCTGGGAAAATATATTAAAATCTAATTTGTCTTGCAACAAAAAGTAAAAGCGTAAACTATTTTTGACGATATAATGTATAATGTATTTCAACAAGAGAATAAACTATAATTGCAGGTTCAAAAAAGTGTACTTTATTTCAGTCAAAACATTCTAATACAATAATCGATAATATGCATAAAACATGGATATTTTTTCGTACACAGCAACGAAGTATTAATGTCATCAAAACCGCAAACAGCATTTCTGAAATATGTGTCGTAAGAATAAATAAAAATCTTGTCTAGCATGTTTTAAAATTTCATGAATGAATAGGAACTTCAAAACCTGTCAGTTATCTGTTTTTATGAATCTTTAATACGTGCCTCGAATTAAAAGCACTTTCTTCTAAAACAAACTAAAACTTAACACGCATTCAATGTCTTAGCCAGCCTCTTTAATAATTTTTAATGACTTACCATTTAATTAGGTACTTACAGGATGTCCGGAAAAAAGATTTTGGGGGTGATTTTTTGGGTGAATAATATAGGACCAATGTCCAGAAATGCTTTTTATGGGAATTAGAGCCATAACTCGAGTCCATAGGATTTTTTCCCTTATACAGACATAAGGAATCACTTCTCGAAAAACCCGTTTTTCGGACAATCTGAGCGAGTAAGTGAGTGGTGGACTGCTTAAATTATAATAATTAAATAATAAATTGAACTATAATTGCTTTTTAATTAATTTAATTAACAAAATAACAAACGTAATAACGTAAAAATTGTACAAAAGCCATTCCTTTCCTTCACAATGAAATTTCAGCAAAACTGAGGTTTTAGAACAATGCCATAATGGATTAATTTTTAAAAAAATACAAATTTAGTAAAAGTTGAAATTTGTATTTTTGGTTGAATCTAAGAAAATTTCAGAAATACATACACCACAATAATGGATTCACACTATAACCCTTTAAAGGAGATAATAACTCAACTTGCCTTGTTCGAATGTTTATAAGTTTTGAGATATAGATGGTGCAACCTCGAATTTTAGCCTCGGAAAATTCATCAAAAAATGCACTATAAACGAATAAGTTTGCGCCGTTTGAGTAATTCATTCTGAAATTTACATTGCTAATAGCAGTTGGTGATATTTAAGGTTTTAATGCAAAATTTTTGCCTCTATTATTTTTTTTATATTTTCTTTTCTGTTTTTATTAATTTTTTTTAACAATGAATACATTTTGAAGGGCAAACCTTAGGGACCTTTGTTAACAATTTTTGTTGGTGAAGTTTAAGGCTGTGCGCCAATGTAATTTTTTTTTTTTTAATTAAATTATTAAATAATTTAAATCTATATTATGCTTATAAAATTTTTAGGACTGTGTTGACCAGACATTTTTTTAAAATGGTTTTGCTAGAAGACATTTGAAACGTTTTGCCGTTTATTGAATAAAATAAAACACAATTACCTACACCACACCTTAACTAATGCTTCCTTTACGTAACATAAAACTTGAAATTTATGGATTGCTCTGTATTATTCAGTTCAAACAAAAGGATAAAAGAAAGAAGCTTTTAAAAAACTCGTCAACTTTTAGATGACTTTCAGTTTCATTTCAAATCAGCCTTTTTTGGTTTCGGTCATTGTCTTAAGTTAAATAGGAAAACAAATATAAATATTTAATGTGAGCTTTGAAGATATACCAGGTGAATAAAAAGTATGGAACGAAGCGTTTTTCTCGTAAACTCACCACTTTACAAAAAAAAATAATTAGTGTAGCGTAAAGTCCAATTAAAATGTGACCATTTATTAAGAATAACATTTTTCGAAATTTTTTTTAGTTTTCGAATTCTGGAAAAAAATTTTTTTTTAAATGGCAACCCACTATGGTAATTTTTTTAATTAAAGACTATGATCTAAAAATGACCTCTAATTAAACAGAATTGTTTTCTAGTCAGTACTTTTTTTTTAATAAATTGTTAAAGTTGCGTTCCGTGCCCATCACGAAGATTTTCCGAACTTGACTTTCATGACTTTGGTCGTGGGAGAGCCCGGTTTTTGGTGCAGGTGCTTTGGGGTGGTTCCGGATGGATCAAAAAATGTAAAAACAAATCATTTTCTTCTATTTTTAGTCCATTCGAAACCACCCCAAAGCACCTGCATAGAAATCAGCGCTCTCCCATGATGAAAAGCATGAAACAACCACTTCGGTTAAG
>NW_025401068.1:1751314-1767099 GCF_015345945.1 Tribolium madens | reverse complement strand
CATAATCTTTAATTTAAAAAATTATCATGGTGGGTTGCCATTTAAAAAAAAAATTTTTTTCTAAAACCCGAAAACTAAAAGAAATTTCGAAAAATGTTATTCTTGATAAATGGTCACATTTTAATTGGACTTTACGCTACACTAATTATTTTTTTTGTAAAGTGGTTAGTTTACGAGAAAAACGCTTCGTTCCATACTTTTTATTCACCTGGTATGTATTGATTCTTAGATTTGATTTTTTTAAACAATTACATAAAGTGTTTCACATAATTTGATGAGACCGACGCCAGTAAAACGCAATCAACAATGTAATGGTGAACAAAAACTATAGAACCAAGCATTTTTTCTCAGAAAATAATAATTAATAAAAATCAATGTGCAGTTTTGCGTTGACAATTTTGGTATATGAAAATATTTTTGACAAAAATTGATAAAATGAAGACAGTTGTTGTAATTCTTAGATCATAGCTTTTGTAAAAAAGGATTTCATAGTAAAAAGACTAAAATTTTTGTAAAACTCAAAAATTAAAAAAATTTGAAAAATTTTATTCTTCTTCTTCTTCTTATCACATTTTTATAGTACTTTATCATTCATCAATTAGTTTTTTTTAAAACAAAACAAAAAACGTTTGGTTTTATATTTTCTGTTCACCCTAGGTAAAAGTAGAGTAAAAGCGCGAACTTGCGATTAAAAATATTAAAAAAGTGCATAATTTTCTCCTCAATGATTGGCAATAAATTAATGTACAACTTTTTTTGTTAGTTCGTGATTAGGACAGATAGATTAGTAATTTATCTCTACTCTTTTGTTATTTGAATACATAAATGTTATTTTAAAAACTCATTAATGAAATAATAATTTACTTGACAACCATTGTCAACCATTTCCAAACATAACAAAATTATTATTTGTATTTATTGTTTTGCGACTATTTGAATTTGGAGGTGCGGATCTCGTAAAATTATGTGAAACAGTTTGTATTTTTTTAAGTTGTGTTTATTGTATAAAATCTCTTTCTCACATCAATATTTTATGCATAATAGTACGTATTCTTCAAAACAGGTAACAAAAAAAATCACTTTTGTTTATTTGCAATGATTTAATCTATTATCTATGAAAAAAAAAAGTTAAAACAGACGAGACATGTGTTGCTTGTCAAAAAGGTATTAGGTATGGTATGGTAGCCAAACAACAAACAGAAACAGTGTGGTAATAAACAAAATTCATATCACCCAAAATAACAATATTAAACAACATAAAAACTTGTTTGTATGCTTATTTAACCATTTTTTTCTGTTAGTTACCATTTGCACCTATCTTTAATCAATATTCGTAGTTTGCATTTGACTTAAATATGACAAGGCAATTTAATAATGTTTGTTATAAGAGTAAAAATGATTTACCAATTAATTAAATAATGCCCAATAATATGAAAATGATTACTATCGTTACCGCCGATCATAGATAAGTAACGCCAGAGCGAGAAAGTCATAGCAAGGATAAAAACTTCGGCGAGCTTTTAATGTGTTTATTTTATTGTAAGCTCTGTCGGACAAATATGCTCCATGTTAACTTTTAGGAGTGTGCTATGTTTTATTAGTGCAATTAATAATTTCTTTTGAACAAGTGGTAAGTTTTTAAATACTTAATTTAATTAAATTGAATTAAAATTTTAAATAACTTTCGGATTTTTGTAACTACATACATTATTGTATATTACATACATATTCCAAAATAAAACGTTTAAAAAATATTCAAATTACAATATTCAAATTACTAATTTTTTAATGTCGTAAAATACTCGTAAGTCAATCTAATTTGAAGAAAAAAAAGTTAAACATTAAGAAACTTAGAACACTGTACTTTTGTTATGTGAGTATTGATTCAGTAATTGCTATAATAAATAATAAAATAGTAAAAGTTTAAAACAAAGTATAACTATACCAGACGTTAAAATGAAATACATACATCATAGTCTCAAAAAATTGTGTATACGTTTTTTTTATTAATTACTAAGTGACGTTAGGAGAAAGTGATTTTTGGTTTCAAAGACATAAAATTTCAAACCAAATACGTTTTACTAAATGTTTTACAACAAATTTAATTTGACGAGGTAATCTGTTAGGAACTGGATTAAATCGAGATAACACTAGACAAGATTAAAATGTTACAATTAGGATAATTTACTGTTTTTGTTACTAATTAATTAATTTTGTTTTCACTGTGCCAACTGTTATACCGAACATAAATAAATTTTCCTCGATTAGGCAGCTGCCTTCCAGAATCCAAAACGACTTCCTCCCAAGTGCATCCTTCGGTGGTCGTAGCGGTAAATAACATTTTAAAAATGTTGGACACACAATTTTCGTCGCAAAATGGTGGCGGAGCACCTGGAATATCATTTATTGTGGCCCCACCCGGAGCCGTAACTCCGGAACATAACAAATGGGTTGCAAATGAACCGCCAAGGCATGAAGGTAAGATGGTATTTTTAGCACCAGTGTAATTAGAAAAAGTTCGCGAATCCAATGATGGAATTGAACACTAATCACATAGAAAGCTCAAAGAACGCCAATTTCTAGGAGTGGTATCACGTTTATCGTGAATTAGTCACCCCTTGCATGTCGGTATGCCGCTAATAGATTAAATGCAACAATAATTTATAAAATGCAATTAATTTTAATTAAATTTATGTTGTGTGGAAAAAATGATCAAAGTATTACAAATATTCACTATTTACAGTTAAGCATTAAAAAATAAATTAATAAAAGATAAATTATTTATAATTAACTCAATTATTATTCGGCGACTAACAATCTGGACAATGGAAAAGTAAAATAATTAAAATAAATATTATCATACTGACATATTATCACGTTTTAACTAACATATTTCGTAAAGCAAATATTAATAGATTTTGTTTATCTGGTTGTCTATGTTGTAAATAAATTTTAAGTAACGCAACAAAATGCAGTATAATTGTAGGTATTAATATTTCAATACCTTCTTTCGGTAATTGAAATCTAAAGTGATTAATTAATTTTCTTTGACAATAATAGAAATACAGGGCGGATAAAAAAATTTGACGAAACAGTGAAGATATTGATATACACAAAATTAAATGTATAGCGTTTCTGTAATCTGCATACAGGGTGCTCGCCTGTTTCCGCCTAAAATATCATAAATAGGCAACCAATATAACTTTTTATATGAGACTTTGTGTTTACAATGTTATTTCTTTTATAATAAACATAATCAGCTGCTCATTATGTATTTGAATTTTGTCAATTTTCGTTGCAAGATTAATTCGAGTTGTAATTAATTCGTGACAATCCTAAAGTGATCTGTGTATAACAACTCTGAAAAAAACAGATATGATATTAATTTTGGGAGAGTACAGCAAGAATTATGATACCGTATGCTTAGGAAAAAAAATTCTAGCAAAACAGGTTTTTCGGAAGATTGTGAGCAATTTACGGCAAACTGGGCAATTTAAAAAAGTTAAAGTGAGAATTTGTTAATTTCTTGCTGTTGTTTCTATTATTATACACTTGAGTTTTGAATATAATTTTTTTTAAGTTTACAATGTCAGTAGTCAAGCACCGACTATGATTATTCGATTTGAAATAGTTAATACTCTACACAAAGTAGTTTATGAAATGTATAATATGTTGCCTATTTTTGCTCCTTTAGACGGGAACAAATAAAGTGGGCACCCTGTAGAGATTCTTCAGAATTTGATTTGGAAAATTGTATATTCACATTTTTACACAAAATGTTTCATATTTTAAAGTGATTTCAGGATGTGTATTTTTAGTTTATTTAGATTTTTAAAAGTTTAAAAGCTTGAATTTTTGTAGTAATAGTTATTCATGCACCTCGGCACTAAAGACTTATCTTTCATTACGAATGTGTGTAGCCGAGGCAAATAAAACACAATATATGTAATGAAGAGTAATTTTAGTGCCGAGGTGTATATTAATTTTTTTCTCAAATCGCAAATTTGAACGAAATTATTTGTGTAAATCTAGTTTTGGAAGTTAGGTTAATATACGTATTATCATTGATGCAAAAATTATAGACAAAAACAACACGGAAGAACTTATTTATTTAAGTAAATTGTAATATGACAGTTTGGATTCACTGAATTGTTTGTTGGTTGCAGCATAATTTAGGCTTCAATGATTTGATTTTAGACGTTTTCGGAAAAAAATATTTTTGGTATCTAAATCATCCAGAATAAAACTGCCTCTTTATTTTACAAGAGCTTATCTATTTTTTAATAAAATATAGAAAAAAACCATATAGAAATTTTAAAACTCTAGAAATGTTCCAATGTTCTCTTTTTATCTGATGATAAATAATAACAGTATAGGTATACACACGTGACAGTTATTACATAATAGGTATTTATTTATTTTGTATCGATTGGAAACAAAAAGAAATTCCTTTGAATATTAAAAAAAATACAGAGTGCGCAAGAACTTGGGCCCAGGGAAAAGTGGAAAAATAATTTTCCAAGTTCCAAGTTGCCACAGGCTATTAGAAGAGGAAACAAGGAAGCTGTATCCTAAGTTTAATGTTATTTGTGGCTTTTATTGGCAAAATTTTTGTACTTTTACTAAATAATTAAAAAAAAACATATACAAGATCATTAGTATCATTAAATAGGCATAAAAATGTCAAATGTCAAAAAATTTTGACAGAATTTTCAAACATTTTTTTCATGTTTTTGGAATTTTATCTTACTTGAAATTTTTCTCTGGGGCACGAGTTGACACACCCTGTATAATATAAATATAAAAAAAATGTGTGTGCATAACATAAAATGTGACGCGACTAATTGATAATCGATGTTAAAGTTTAATATGTGGATGCAAATGTAAATTACATTGAAGAATATAAAAAAACTGACACCACAATACCATTTCTACGTGATAAATGCAGGACTAATTAAAATAATGTGCATCACTTCATTGTTGTACTGGACAAATAATGATAATTATGCAATTTCCTTTATTCGTTCACTGTTAGAAGCCAGAGTTTAATTAAATCATACTAAAGTTTTACAAATCTTTTTTATCTCAGAAAGGGTGAGCATGGATAAACAAGATGTAAACCTTTGAATGACCTATTAAAAAACTAAAAAATTAAGAATCACTGTCGTAACAAGATGTCACAACTGAAACATAATAAACATGAGTTTATAGATATTTTTAAGTCGAAAACAAAGTCATTGGTCAAGTACGAGACGAGCCTGCTTGACGTCATATTGTTGGAAATAAATCAAATATTCAAAATAGTCGCTCATGCCACTATTTATATCGGCCCAATTTGCATTTTGCTAATTCATATCAAAAAACAATATTAATACCAAGTATTTGTTATTCCTTATTTTATACTGTGAGCGAAAAAATTATGAAATAATCTTATTTATTTAACCAGAAAATATTTTGTTTTGACAAAAATGCTCGAACAGGTCAATTTTTTTTTAAATGCGCCAGAACTCGCGCCCCAGAGAAAATTTTCAAGTAAGGTAAGCTACCAGGAACATAGAAAAAATGTTTAAAAAATTCTATCTGTCAAAAAATTTTGACATTTATTTTTTGACATTTGACTTTTTTATGCCTATTTAATGATACTGATGACCTTGTATATGTTTTTTCACAATTATTTAGTAAAGGTACAAAAATTTTGCCAATAAAAGCTACAAATAACATGGAGAAGAGTTACAAATTAGAATACAGCTTCTTTGTTTTCTCTTTTAAGAACCTATAGCAAAAAAACTTAGAAAACTATTTTTCCAACAGAAATAAATAAAGTCAAATTTCAAAATTTAAACTCTCATAACTTCGAAATTTTCATAGATAAAATTTTTTTAACATTTTTTCCATAATCGTGGTATCCTACCTTATATGGCATTTTTCTCTGGGAAGCGAGTTCTGGCACACTCTGTATAAAATTCTCAACCTGATTTAAAATTGCATGTTTGTTTTTTGTTGATATTATTTCACTTTCTCGAAAACTTTATGTATTATTTAATATTTTGACAATTAAAAGATCTATCGAATCAGCTAAAAAATCAGGGGTCGATCTTATTACTCAAAAATCAAAAAAGTGTAAAATTATACATCATGTTAAAAATTGTGTATTTTTTAAAAAGAAAATTGACCTGTTCGAGCATTTTTCCAAAACAAAATAATTTCAGTTTTAATAAGATTATACCATAATTTTGCCTCTCATTGTATTAAAAGCTATGTTTTTGGATTAGTCAAGTGATTTTGAGAGTTTTTATCAGCCTTAATATTAAGATTTTTTTGATTTTTTTGGATTTACTCTTTCTTCTTCACAAATCGATAACTGTGCCATTTTTAATTATTCTGAAGTCGTATTCGGCCATATGAAGAAGAAAGGTTAGATCTTTTTTTTGGTACATTTATAATTAAGAAAATAATTAAGAAACCTCCAAAATTCAAGGTTACGTTTCGATAACTTTAAATACGTATAACTCAATTTTTCCAAATGAAAGGCCCCAATTTTTTCTTTACTAAATAAGAAGAATTTAATTCTGTATCGATTTGTGTGAACATTCCCTATATGTTAAATGGTTTTCAAGTTATCTTGACTTTTTTTACAGTAGAAGAAATTCATTGTTTTACATAGTAGTTTTCGTATAGTTTGCTATGAAAATTTTTTTCACTGAAGAAATAACAAATTTTTTTCACAATTGTTATTCTTTTGGTAAATATATAAATTTGAATAACTTTGATTCTCATTTTTTATGCTACATTGGTTTACATGGCTAATGAATTTCCGGCAATATCAAAAAGAATTAAATTCTCCTTCATTTGGTGAAGAAAAAATTGGGGCATTTCATTTAGAAAAAATCAATTATTATAGGTATTTGAATGTTCTCAAACGTAACGTTAAATTTTGGGAGTTTATTATTTTTTTAATTATCGAGCAATCAAGATTATTTGTTCTTGGATCTGAAAGCGTACATATGTCTGTAAAATGTCAAGTCGAAAGGTAAAATGATCAATGATCAAAAAGGTGATGATTATAATAACTAAATTTCTAATTTACCTTCAAAAAAGAACGGTTCTACATGTAATATTTTACGCCGGCGACTAATTTCAGCCCATTTTGTCGTTTTACTTTTTGACTTGTCCTTTTATTTGACGTTTCACATGCAGTTGGTTCAAAAACAGACATATGTTCTCGGATGCAAAGATGACTCGATTACAAATTATCTTGATCGCTCGATAAAAATCCACCTAGAAAAAGATCAAACTCTTCTTTTTTTTAATGCTTAAATACGATTTCATAATAGTTCAAAAAGTTATTTAATTTTAATATGAATATTTTTAATATCCATATTTTATAATTTGAAAATTTCTTTGTATAAAAAATTGCAAAAAAATTACACACAAATTAACTTTTCCCATTACTTACTTTTTGTGAACATGAAATAAATAAATTATATTAATAAAATGGATACAAATATTTGTTTCAAGGTAACACAATTAGCTAATGCCAGATACATACATATCTAATTACAATTTGATTTAATTACCTTCACAAAAAAATATTGATCGAATGATTGAACAAACAATTTTCTATAAAGCATACACTATATTATTTAAAAAAACTTATTATTTATTCTGACCTATTGAAAAAAAATTGTTTTGGTGTTGGGTGCACATAATAATGTTTACCAAATATAAACAAAAACAAAAATAAAAATTAGTTTTATATTTCTAGTTTATTCTCAAGTAAAAATTATATACAGGTGAATATAAAGTATGGAACCAAGCGGTTTTTTTTTAAATCATTTAAAATAGTAATTAATATAAATCAAAGTAATATAAAAAATCTGATCGTATTTTGCGAATGAAATTTTGTTTTTTTTTGAGTCAAAATTACAATTTACGTAAAAATAAATTCTAAAAAAAATTAAATATAAAGTAGATATTTGTAATCCTTGGATCAAAACCTTCATGAGAAAACTGGTTTTAAAGTGGGTTGGCATTTAAAAAAGTAAAAATTTTTGTAGAACTCGTAAACAAAAGAAAATTTGGAAAAATCTTATTCTTGATAAAACATCACATTTTTATAGTACTTTATCATTCATCAATTAGTTTATGCAAAAAATAAATAGTTTAAGCAAAAAACATTTGGTTCCATACTTTTTATTCACCTGATATGTACTTAATTTTAAAACTTCAACACGAGTAATCGATTCAGATAGTCTTTGCTGAAACATTCTGAATAAAAGAACAATAGAAATTCTTTAAAATTTTGTTAATATACAGGGTGTCAAAACTCGCGCCCCAGAGAAAAATTTCAAGTAAGATGAGATTCCAGGAACATGGAAAAAATGTTTAAAAAATTCTATCTGTCAAAAAATTTTGAGATTTATTATTTTGACATTTGACATGTGTTTTTTATAATCATTTAGTAAAGTTACAATATAATACAATAAGTTAGTAAAGTTGCCAATAAAAACCACAAATAATATTAAAAAGGGTTATAATTTAGGATATAGCTTCCTTGTTTCTTCTAATAGCCTGTAGCAAAAAAACTTGTAAAATTATTTTTCCAACAGAAATAAATAGGGTCACAGTGCAAAATTTAAACTCTTATAACTTTGAAATTCCTGTGGTTAAAATTTTTTAACATTTTTTTTATGTTTTTGGTATCTTACCTTACATGGCATTTGTCCCTGGGGCGCGAATTCTGGCGTACGCTGTATAGTACTATTATTCAACCCTTTTCGTTCAAGAACATTGACTAATAAATTACATTAAACGTCCTACCTGTTTTTCAGGAAAAAAAATACAAGTCGGTGATAATTTAACCACGATGGACCGCGTCGTTATTTGTGCATCAGAAGTTTGTGCAACTGCAATTCTTGTATTTCTTGGATGCGCTGGATGCATAAATTTCGGTATTCCTCCCACTCACTTACAGATCTGTCTTACTTTTGGACTTGCTGTCATGGTCTCAGTTCAGGTGTTTTTTCTTTCAATTAATAGAAAAATGAGTTACAAATTTTTTTTAGTGTTTTGGTCATATTTCTGGATCTCATATTAACCCAGTAGTAACAGTAGCGGCCGCCACTTTAGGTAACATTCCATTAATTCAAGTACCTATTTATTTCGTTGGCCAAATGTTGGGAGCCCTGACTGGTTTTGGCTTAGTGAAGGTAACTTTTGAGTATTAAGTACAATTTAAAAAAAAATGAGTAAAAATATTTTTACAGTTGGCCACCCCGACGGAATATTTCGAAACTAATTCAACAAGTGTGGGCTTGTGTTCGCCAGCCCTCCACCCGGGAGTCACCCCCTTCCAGGGCCTTTTGATCGAATTTCTTATTTCTCTAATGCTCACACTTGTGTGTTGTGGAGTTTGGGACTGTAGAAACAACACAAAACACGATTCCGTTCCAATTAGATTCGGGTTGACTATCACTGTTTTGGCTTTAGTTGGGGTACAATTTTTGTTATGTCTTGAGATTTTAACACAAATGATTGTTTTAGGTACCGTACGGTGGAGGGAACATGAATCCGGCGAGGAGTTTTGCTCCGGCGTTGATAAATGGAGACTGGGAAAATCATTGGGTAATTTTGAGAGTTTTGGGGTAAATTATGCTCATTTTGGGGTTGCAGATTTATTGGGTTGGCCCTTTAAGTGCTGGTTTCATCGGTGCTCTGTTTTATAGATTCTTGTTTGGGAAAGAACCAGTCGAAGATGAACAAGGAAATGTCGCCGAAACTATTGCTGTGAACGATAAAGCTTAACTTAGTTTTATGTTATTACACATTTTTTAAATTATTAAAAGCTGTGTTTTTGAAATTTCGGCACAATTGAGTTTTGTTAAATACATGTTGCATATAATATTATGATTATAGTATACTACTATACACATAAATAGCTTAACTGTTGACGAAAATATTTAACCAAATCTTTTTTAATTATCAATAGTAATATCCCGAGTGCATGTCAAATTGTCGATAATTTAAAATTAGAATCAATTTGGCATGCACAAGGGATATTTTGAAGACTATTTCCCGAACAATATTTACAAAAACCATATTTTCATTATGAGAAATTAAAATAAAATATTCACGTCAATCAAATTTTTCAAATTTCTGGGATTCTACATATCGAATTGTCACCTAATTTGAATAATTCTGATTGGATGAATCTCAGAAATTTAAATGTTATGATTGGTTTAAATTTTGTGAAGAAATAGTCAAAATTATTGCACTTTAAAGGATTGAATATTTTTGACAACAATTAATAAGAAATTTTAAGTGCCGTAAAATTGTCAATTTACATCTATTTCATTTTCTTTTTCATAAAATTTTACAGTACAAACCTTTGTAGATCAACTTGAAAAATAAACATTATTTTAATTTCTTTGTTTTTTCTTTACTCATTTATTTAACGAACTAACAACAAAGTTGAGAATAAAGGTTTTTTTAGTTAATGTTTAGTAAATGTGTGACAAGGATACATTATTATGTAATTTTTTTTACACATCAATTTTTCTTTTTAACCCTTAAACTGCTAAACGTATATCTACGCCGAGTGGTTGGCTGCTCGAACCGTATATCTACGAAATTACTTTTAAAAGACCATAAATCCATTGCTAATTCAATTTTTTTTTCTTTGGTGTTGTTAACTGCTCTAAACGCGGTAACTGTTTAATGCGTTCTTAGAAACCCATGGGACGGATTCATTTTTTTCATAAAAGAATGTTCAAAAGTTGTGTTCTACGATATTAGCACGGAAAAATGAGTGATGACTTCTTACAAGCGAAATTATTTTATTGCTTATACAATTTTTTAAGTTTGCTTTTTATTGTTACAGAACAATACAAAACAAATTTTTTACTGATCAAGAGCTAAAGTAAATTTTTGCTAAAAACGGTGACAAAGTATTATTCTGTTCAAGAAATTGATAATTTTGATTATTACGTTTTATGAAAACAATTAGGAGTATTTAAAAAACTTATGCGGAGTAATAAGGTTTCTGTACTCTTAAAATATTGCACTGAATAAAACAAATTACCTTTACTCTAAATTTTACAAATACAGACCTGAAAATTTTTCTAAGAATTTGTGAATTTAGCAGTAAACTGCTCAAAACGTATTTCTACGCAATAAGATTTAACCGCTCTAACCGTATATATACGCACCACCCAAAATATGTGCGCACACAGCGCAACGATTATAAAACTAATTTAGTAGTTTAAGGGTTAAAATTTGTAAGAAACACAGTTTTTTTCTTTTGTAGTCATTTGATTCACTTGAAATTAAACAGTAGTTTGATACAAATAACATCTACTGAAAAATTTTGTAATTTTTGGATATGAAATAAATGCTTAAAAATCCCACAAAATGAAATAAGTACCTACAACTTTTTACTGAAAATATTAGATATACGGGGTGAATATAAAATATGGAATAAAGCGGTTTTTTTAAATCATTTGTCTCTAGAAAATAATAATATAATTAAAGTAATATAAAAAATGTGACCATATTTGAAGAACAAAATTTTATTTTGTTTTTGAGTTTTGCGATTTTTTTGTCAAAATTACAATTTATGCATTTTTTTTTTTAATTAAATAGTTGTAATCCTTAAATCATAACCTTTATGAGAAAAATGGTTTTATAGTGGGTTGCCATTTAAAAAAAATGTAGAACTGAAAAACAAAAAAAAAATTCGAAAATTTTTATTGTTGATAAAACATCACATTTTTATAGTACCTACTTTGTCATTCATCAATTAGTTTTTACAAAAAATAAATAACGTAAGCAAAAAACGTTTGGTTCCATACTTTTTATTCACCTGGTATGTAAATAATTTTAAAATTTCAACACTAGTAATCGATTCAGATAGTCTTTGGTGAGATATTTTGAATAAAAGAACAATAGGAATTGTTTAAAATATTGTTAATATAGTTATAAACAGTTAAAAAAAATATCTGTAATAAATAGTAATTACTAATTAATACCTAGTCTGTTAATACCAGGGAAATGTAAAGAACTACAACCAGAGGTCAAGACAACTTTAAAATAACACTAATTTAAACAAGAGTTGTACAACAGTCTCCTTGATTTGTGTCTAACTTGAACAACATGAATAAAAGAACATGTTTTTTTCAAAAAACGACACATTGAGATAACCTGTTACAAAATTTGGTAGGTACAATTTGTAAAAATGTTTTATTTAGAATGATTGATTTCATTACATTCAGTTGCAGAACATAATGTGCAAAACATTATTTTGGTAACAAAATCAGTTATTAATTTAGATATTAATAGATACGAAATAAATACTCTTCTGTTTATTTTGATTGCCAACATGTTAAATTAGATCACTGTGGCATATTTTTATGTTTATATGTAACCACTTAACACTGCACAATATTGAAATGTGAATCTAATAATAATAATACAGAATTTTCAATGCATAAACATGTTTAGATTGAAACCTTAGCATTTCTAGATATTTATTTTAAGAAAACCATCACGAACTTTCATAACAAAGTGGACCAAATAAACATTTCAAACTGACTTTGTTTGGCTTCGAGAAAAGTTCATTGTAATAAAGCAGCAAAATCAATTAATTAGATTAATTCAACAAAATGTGTAAACAGCTTCCAGATTTATTATTTTAATTTCAAACCACGTGAGAATAAATAAGAGACCGAAAACTTGGCTTGGCTGCCAACAAGGTGCACTCTTATCACACAGTTTGCAATTTATAAATCTATAATTAAATATCAAAAAAATAAAATCCACGTCACTAAAAAACTTTTTTTATTTTTAGTTCATATTCGTATTATTAAGCCAAGATTTTCAACACTGGCGAAATATTTATATGATTATAGTTTCAAATAAGGACGGGGGGCTTGGCTGTCCAGTTTTCTGCTTTAATTATTTGACTGAGTAAACAACTGAAATAAATAGTAAAATACTTGCACATAATAGAGAGCTGCACCTGTTTGGGAAAGACTGTAATGACGATGCATTTAAGTAATGAATTTTAAAATTGTCTTTAATGCAAATGCAGGATCTATAAATTAACTTTCTCTCCCAAATGTAGGTATGTCGAAATTATTCTCGATTCTCATTAATAAACCGTTCATTCATAACATATAGAGATACGTGTTGTTTTCGTTAAATCGTACGTTAAATTTATTATTTTCTATTTTTGAAATAAGTGCAAGTTTTCTTTTTGAAAAATACTGTTATTTGAGGCCTAAATCAAGTCAGGATTAGGTGCAGTCGGTTAAACTTTGGTCGATTTATTTTAAAAAGTGATCATAGTTCAATCTGTCTTTACGGTTCGACTGTGTTTCACAAGAAATATTGTCAGTAAGTGGCCACCAGTTGTGGAAGTGAAACGCATCTTTAGGGCTTCCATAGTTTTTTTTAAAGACTGACATTTTACACCATGGCAAGGAGAAAGGGTAAATAGTGTTTTTTTATTTATATTTAACTTCAATGAGGCTTTATTTTTATACAGTGTGCACAAACAATAATTTTTTCGGGCTCGATGACCTACCGAACTTTTTTCAATTTATTCTCGATTGAAATTCTAATTTATGTGATATGTCTCAAGGTAATTTTAGGGATTTATAATTTATGAAAGTTAACAGAACATCGATTTTTTATTTGGATTTGTCGTAGAAAATATTTTGTTTTGAGGAAACTGACAATAATTTTAAACAGTTTTGCTTTGTCATACCCGCTATTTGCATATAAAGTATGTAGATGTTTATCAATTATTTAAAAATATTGTATGTTAGAAAGGTTAAAAGTTAAAAAATTATCACAATACTTATCAGTAGGTACGTTAAGACGATCATGAAAGTTATTAATGAGGTTACATTTTGATAAGAAATTTACAAAATAAGACTCAATAACGTTATTGTGTTAAGTTTTCAGAATGCACAACGTTATCTAAATTATTTCTGAACATTCAACGAAAACAAAAATATTTTTAGAAGGATATTTACCTTTTCACTTGATTTTAATTTTAAAAATAGCTTGTGTTAAAATTTTGCGTTATTAGGTTACAGTCTCAGACTTCATGTAATAAGGAAAAACTTCATTACCAATTTTTTTAACGTTCCGCTCAATCAACTAAATAGAAGACACGTTTGCCGATCGAAATTAATAAGGCAATTCCGGTACTTTTTACTAAAATTTTATTATTGTTCTTGAAACTACTGAGGCGTAACGGCACATATACACTTTTTCTAGTCACATTTTTTAAAATTGAAGTCTATTAATATTTTAAAACAACCTCGAAAATTGTGATATATTGTCCAAAGTTGCTTAAAATTGTGGTGTAGTCGAGTAATCAGTGGAGAAAGATGGAGATCAATGGAAAATGTGGACATAATCAACACCTTAGTAAGTTGTAGAATTAATTAATTTGAATTAATTATTATTATATCAAAATCTTGATTCTTCGTAATTTTCGGAATATGTTCATAAAAAGCAAAAAAAACGACTTTAAAACTTATTTTAATGGTCGTAAAACAAAAAATTACGTTCTACTTTTAATATTACATAACCAATAATTATCAACCATAATTAACGAAGGTGAAGCTGGTAGTAAAGTTTAATTAAAAAATTATATCTTTTTCGAATAAATATAATGTTGTTGCATTGTAAATTATTATATTGAAATATTTAGATCTAAAAAAAAATAGATACATTTTTTTTGTGTCCCAATAGTTTGAAAATCATTGGATTCACCTTTTCTGAGCATTTTAATTACAGTTTATAGCAATGTGGAGTACAGAAGTACATATACATTAAACAATGAAATGACCATGAAACAAGTTTATTAAAGGTGATTGGTGAATATCATGTGAAAACAAATATAGAAAAAGTTGTAATTTCAACAATTTTAACAGTCTTTGTGAACACAGGTGCCAAATTAGACTAAAAGAATTTCATTTGAATCACCCTTATTGACTTGAAAGTATTAACTGCTATTTAAAAAAAAAGTGAAAATAGTTTCTACAAATAATATGGCATAAGTTTTTTTAATGGAAAAACTATTTAAGATTTTTTAGTTATTTTGATGAAAATATGATGTAAATTTGGTACTGCTAATAGTTTTTGGTAATTTGTCTAATAAAGAACGAAAGCCTAAGTCATAAACATACAATCATTAAAATTTAAATTGTCAAAAATATGAGTAAAATATGAGTACAAAATAATCATGAATAATAAAAAACACCATTATTATACCGCGTTTGAATATAAACATAAACAGGTTTTTTTTTTAATTTTCGTAGTGGCAAGTTAATTTTTGCGTATAACATAAAACAACACATAAAACAAACAATAAAGTGTTTAACTATCGAAATAAACTAAAAGTATTATCAATTTGCTCACTAAATAAATAACGAATTTTAAATTGTAAATAAACGTTAAAATAATTGTATAATTATGTAACTAGTGCTATAAACGCCTCTTTAGACATGAGTTTTATTTCCGGTACGAGCGAAGCGAGTGGTTAATAATACGAATATTTAGAGAAGTTTATACACGTGTTACATACTATACTTTTTCTACGACTACCCCAAAAATTTTTACTTAAATTAAAAATTAAATTAAATGTCAGAAATCTAACTTCAGCATTTACTAATAGCAACTGTAAACGATGGGTTAAACGAGGGGCTGAAAAATTGGTGGTGGATTATTACATTTTGGGTAAATTTCTATGACGTTGAGGATGGCGGGAAAAC
>NW_025401068.1:1747531-1751214 GCF_015345945.1 Tribolium madens | reverse complement strand
AGCTCTCAACCGGGCAATCAGTCTTTTGTATTTATTAATAAATAAATCATTTTATGTTCGCCGAAGTTTATTTTTGAATTTCGGGGTTCCTTACACAACATAACTGACGCATATTAGACAAGGCTTGTCAAGTTGTATGTATGTATGTACATACCTATACAGGGTGCGCCAGACTTCGAGCCCCAGAAAAAATGCCATGTAAGATAAGATACCAGGAACATGGAAAAAACGTTAAAAAAATTCTATCTACAGTATGTCCCCGGATTAAGTTTCCTAAGGAAAAAAAAACCTTTGATTTTACGCTAAAACTCCAAAGGAAAAACATTTTTTGCTATACCTGAAACGAGCAAATCTGAAATTAAAATTTCATTATTCTAACTTAGTAGAAAGAAAAGTGAATTTTTATCTTGATTTTGGACTTATAATAATTTATCTTCTGCTTTTTATGTCTTATCACATTGGCGGTTTTATTTATTTGACAACTAAATGTCACTTTGACAATTAATTTGTTGATTGAATAATGATAGTTCTTGTTAAAATGACTTTGTTTCTTATCTTAAAGCTGTTTCTTTGAGTTGCCATTTATTAAAATTATGTTTTTCACAAACATTTTTGTTCTTTAAGTTGCGTAAACTCATTTGTCAAAGTGACATTATTGTCAAAAAGACAAAACCGCCAATGTGATGAGATTTAAAAAGCAGAGAAAAATTATTTTAAGTCCAAAATCGAGAGAAAAATTAACTTTTTCTTTTCAATGAATCAGAATAATGAAGTTTTAATTATGATTTGCTTCTTTCAAGTGAAGCAAAAAATGTTTTTCCTTTGCAGTTTTAGCGTAAAATCAATCCGGCGACATACTGTATAAAAATTTTGAAGTTATGAGAGTTTAAATTTCGCACTTTGACTATTTATTTCTGTTGGAAAAATAATTTTCTAAGTTTTTTTGCTACAGGCTATTAGAAGACGAAACAAGGATGCTGTTTCCTAAATTGTAATGTTATTTGTGGCTTTTATTGTCAAAATTTTTGTATCTTCTAAATAATTATAAAAAAAACATATACTCGTACAAGATCATCAGTATCATTAAATAGACATAAAAAATGTCACATGTCAAACAATAAATGTCAAGATTTTTTTGAACACTTTTTCCATGTTCCTGGTATTGAAATTTTTTTCTCTGCGGCTCAAGTTCTGACACACCCTGCATAAAAGATAACTTAGCGTCATGGAAACATATACGATAACCTGTGTTTTAGATGTAGGAGTAGAAAAAAATAAATAAACAATAATAAATTCCAATTATTTTTTTTCCACTTTTACTGTTTTAACAAAATTGTAACAATTTTATTTATAAGGGCAATGAAATTACAAGAATGTGTCAATATAATGGTATCACGGATATAAGATACAACAAAAAAGATAACATTGTGACATGTTAAAATGTTTATTCTTTTTTAACAGCGTAAAACGGTAAATAGGGCAATTTTATGTAGGGTAAACAGTCAATTTATCATATTTTATATTTTATTTATTAAAAAAGTATCATTATCATACACTTGAGAATTCTAAAACAAAATCAAAAGTAATCGTTAATAATTAATAAAATTATCATACTTTTTTATTATTTATGAATTACGCAAATTTAATCTTTAATAAACTAAACTTATGCAATTGATATTACATGAAGTTTTTCAATTATCTCCCAATAAAGTGTTATTTGTAAAAAGAGAGTAGACCAACAAAACAACATTTGACAATTGTTTATTAAATGAAACAGACTTTATCTGTAATTTTTTTTTCAATATAAGTAAAATTAAAATTCTAGCAGACCTAAAATAATGATGTAAAAATGTTTAATAAACAACATAAATGCACAAATGGTGTTACAGAGATTGTTGTATCTTATCGTCATATTTTTCAACACACTATCTACCTATTAGTACTATTATTATTATACTCTTTTGGTTCAAGTGCATCGATTGAATTACATTAAACGTCCTACCTGTTTTTCAGGGAAAAAAATACAAGTCGGTGATAATTTAACCACGATGGACCGCGTCGTTATTTGTGCATCAGAAGTTTGTGCAACTGCAATTCTTGTATTTCTTGGATGCGCTGGATGCATAAATTTCGGTATTCCTCCCACTCACTTACAGATCTGTCTTACTTTTGGACTTGCTGTCATGGTCTCAGTTCAGGTGATTTTTCCCTTCAATTAATAAAAAAATGAGTGAATAAATTTTTTTTTAGTGTTTTGGTCATATTTCTGGATCTCATATTAACCCATTAGTAACAGTAGCAGCCGCCACTTTAGGTAACATTCCATTAATTCAAGTACCTATTTATTTCGTTGGCCAAATGTTGGGAGCCCTGACTGGTTTTGGCTTAGTGAAGGTAACTTTTGAGTATTAAGTACAATTTAAAAAATGAGTAAAAATATTTTTACAGTTGGCCACCCCGACGGAATATTTCGAAACTAATTCAACAAGTGTGGGCTTGTGTTCGCCAGCCCTCCACCCGGGAGTCACCCCCTTCCAGGGCCTTTTGATCGAATTTCTTATTTCTCTAATGCTCACACTTGTGTGTTGTGGAGTTTGGGACTGCAGAAACAATACAAAACACGATTCCGTTCCGCTTAGATTCGGGTTGGCTATTGCTGTTTTGGCTTTAGCTGGGGTACAATTTTTGTTATTTGTTGGGATTTTAATGCAAATGATTGTTTTAGGGACCATACAGTGGAGGGAATATGAATCCGGCGAGGAGTTTTGCTCCGGCGTTGATAAATGGAGACTGGGAAAATCATTGGGTAATTTTGGGAGTTTTGGGGTAAATTATGCTAATTTTGGGGTTGCAGATTTATTGGGTTGGCCCTTTAAGTGCTAGTTTCGTCGGTGCTCTGTTTTATAGATTCTTGTTTGGGAAAGAACCAGTCGAAGATGAACAAGGAAATGTCGCTGAAACTATTGCTTTGAACGATAAAGCTTAACTCAGTTGTATGTTATTACACATTTTTTTAAATTATTAAAAGCTGTGTTTTTAAAATCTCGGCACAATTGGGTTTTCTCAACTACATGTTGTATATAATATTATGATTATAGTATACTAGGTACTAGGTACTATACACATAAGCTGCCATTTTTGCTTAACTGTTGACGAAAATATTTTACCAAACCTTTTTTAATTATCAATAGTAATATCTCGAGTACATGCCAAATTGTCGATAATTTCAAATTAGAATCAATTTGGCATGCAGAAGGCGTATTTGCAGACTATTTCCCGAACAAAATTTGTAAAAACCATATTTTCATTATGAGAAATTAAAAAAATATATATTTATGTTAATCAGATTTTTCAAATTTCTAATATTCGTCCACCTAGATTCGCGGTAATTTAGCACACGGGAAAAATATCGGATTGTCGCCTAATTTGAATCTGATTGGATGAATCTCAGAAATGTAAAAGATATGATTGGCTTAAATTTTGTGAGGTAAATAGTCAAAGGAATTGAATATTTTTGACAACAATTAATGAGAAAGTGTTAAGTTAAGTGCCGTAAAACTGTCGATTTACATCTATTTCATTTTCTTTTTCATGAAATTTTACAGTACAAACGTATATTTGTAGATCAACTTGAAAAATAAACATTATTTTAGTATGTTTGTTTTTTTCTTACTTTACCTATA
>NW_025401068.1:1636702-1747446 GCF_015345945.1 Tribolium madens | reverse complement strand
GTTTTTTGGCAAAATTATTAATTTTTCTTTTTAAAATTTGTAAAAAAAAACATTTTTTTTTAAAGAAAACGTGTAATTAAACTGTAATTTGATACAAATAATATGTACTGAAGAATTTTTAAAACTAAATTGTGAATTTTTCGATATGAAATAGTAAATGCTAAAATCCTACAAAATAGACGCTAGTTTAGACAAATAAATAAATACCTATACAGGGTGCGCCAGAACTCGCGCCCCAGAGAAGATTTTCAAATAAGGTAGATACTAGGAACATGAAAAAAATATTTAAAAAATTCTATGTCAAAAAATTTTGACATTTATTTTTTGACATTTGACATTTTTTATATATATATTTAATGATACTCATTAGTATGATACTCATCATCTCTTGTATATGTTTTTTTACAATTATTTAGTAAAGGATCAAAAATTTTGCCAATGAAAACCACAAATAACATTGAACAGAGTTACAATTTAGGATACAACTTCCTTGTTTCCTCTTTTAATAGCCTATAGCAAAAAACTTGGCAAAACATTTTTCCAACAGAAATAAATAAAGTCAAAGTGTAAACTTTAAACCCTCATAACTTCGAATTTTTTATAGATATTTTTTTTTACATTTTTTCCATGTTCCTGGTATCTTACCTTATATGGCATATTTTTCTTGGGCGCGAGTTCTGGCGCACCTGTATACATTTTACTGAAAATATCAGATATAATTAAAATGGTTTTTATTAAGAAAATATTAACGTACTACTTAGTTAAGACATCTATTTAAATAATTAAATTAATTAATTATAGATTTTGTCTTTGAAAAGAAAAATGTAGTTTAAATCAACTTTCAAAAAGTTGCTAGAAAAGACTTCAAGCATTTTTTTCTTGTACCGTTGGTTATAAAAAGTGTAAATGAATTTATAAATAAATAAAAACTCTATATTATAAAAAATGCTGATAAATATTAATATTATAGTAAATATGCAAATAATGCATATAATTTCAATAAAAATAGTCAAAATAGTATATTAAAAAAAAACAGTGTTAAAAATAGTCTCATTGTGTTACAAATGCACAGTATCACAATGAGAAATAGCAAGACGCGTTTTTTATACAATTTGACTTATGCCGTATACCCAAATTGCTCCAAAATAGCTTAAAATGCATTAGTTTCGGTAAAATACGTTGAACTGTAACAAATTCTCACTTAAAAACGCCGGTTTGGCTCGTGATGGCCAAAATATTGCATAAAATGTCGCCAAAAGAACAGTGTCACACAATTGCGTTTTACACAACTGTTTTCAGTTACACAAAATGGTCATTATAGAAGATTTTTGTCAAAATTGTTTAAAACTCTGACGCCATAGTTTGACACTGACAATATTGACAATTATTTAAATTTAAACTCTAAAACCACAACTTTTAGCAATCTTCTTCAATAGACTGAAATGAATTTTAAATTTTGTAATGGTTTATTTAAAATACGGATTTCCATGATCTATACTTGTTTTCCTAGGGCAAAAATTTAAGATTAAAGATGACTTAACGGCTTTAGACAGACTGACCCTAGGCCTCGCCGAATTTTTTGGTACTGCCATTTTGATGTTTGTGGGCTGCCTAGGATGTGCACATTATGCCTCAAGTCCAGCAATACCAAGACCCTTATTCCAGAGTGGGATTGCATTTGGCTTTTCCATTTTAATGGCCATACAAGTGATAGAAAATCTTTAAGAAGGAAAATTAATTTAAATTTTCAGTGTTTTGGCCACATTTCGGGATGCCATATAAACCCCATCATAACCCTCGGCGCATTTATTGTTGGAGTACTTCCTCTTATTGAAGTTCCAGTTTACTTAATTGGGCAATTTTTGGGATCATTTGCTGGTTTTGGTCTTGTCAGAGTGAGTTGTTTTTTTTGACGAAATTTAAGGATGTAATTTTTTGTTTCTAGTTGCTGCTCCTAGATGATTATATTTTTGGAAATGTTCCCGGAGCAAAGCAAGCAGGGATTTGTGCAGTAGGACTAAATTCGGACTTGACACCACTGCAAGGATTATTTGTAGAAGTTTTGATTTCCTTTATTTTGGTAACAATTGCTTGTTCAGTTTGGGATGAGAGAAACGAAAATAATTCAGAAAGCGTTTCTATGAAATTTGGATTTGGGGTCGCATCGATCGTAATTGCTGCAGTGAGTTTATTTTTTTATATCAATTAGCACTATTTATAAAAAAATTATCAAGGGTTGACAAGTGATAATTTTCTGTAAAAGCGAAATTCTCATTTTTTTCTTTTTGTTTTAAAATCTGGATTCAAACTATTCTGTTTTATTTTTAATACGTAAAAAAGTCTACAAGTAGGAAAAAAAACAAGAAATAAAAAATGAAATTTCAAAATTATTAACAGTTCTAATAATTAATTCTAAATTCTTGATTTCCAGGGTCCATATACTGCAGCCCATATGAATCCAGCAAGAACATTAGGACCCGCAGTTCTAAATGGATATTGGGATTACCACTGGGTTAGTACTAATTTTAAAATTTGTATTATAAATATGTGGGTTATGTTTTTTACTTTAATATACTTTTATTCTACAGTAAGTCTCCGGATTAAGTTTACAAGAGGAAAAAATTTTTCTTTGATTTTACATCAAAACTGAAAAGAAAAAACATTTTTTGCTTCACCTAAAATGAACAAATCTACAATTAAAACTTTATTATTCTGACTCAGTGAAAGAAAAGTTCATTTTTTTCTTGATTTTGCACTTACCTACAGGGTGTTTTGTTTTAATTGTTACAAATTTAAATTGATAATAGAATATTCAGTTTTAAGACAAACGTTTCGACATTTGATCTTGGAATTTGTTTAGGTGTACATATAAAAGTTATCAGCTGTACCAGATTTTGTAATTTTAATCCATTTTGAGATTTGGAAAAACTCTTTAAAAAACGCACTCCTTTTAGGGGGTGTTGCTCTCGTGCGTAACATCTTTCGATACATGTTCATAGGAAACTTTTGTCTTAAAATTGAATATTTTATCTTCTGTTCAAATTTTGTAACAACAAAAACGGAACACCCTGTATAATTATATTTCTCTGCGTTTTAAATCCCATCACTTTGGCGGTTTTATTTTTTTGACAACGATGTCACTAATAAGTTTACGCAAGTTAAATAAGAACATAACTTTAATAAATGGAAACTTAAAAAAAAAACAGATTTAAGATACAAAATGCAAAGTCATTTTTAGCAAGAACAATCCTTATTCAATCAATTAATTAATTTTCAGAGTGACATCGTTGTCAAAAAAATAAAACCGCCAATGTGATGAGATTTAAGAAGCAGAGAAAAATTATTATTAAGTCCAAAATCAAGAAAAAAAATAACTTTTCTTCCTACTGAATCAGAATAATAAATAATTACAGATTTGCTCCTATCATGTTAAGCAAAAAATATGATTCCTTTAAAGTTTTAACATAAAATCAAAGATAACAATTTTAAACTCAATGCGGGGACATACGGGGTGTTCCGTTTTTATTGTTACAAACTTAAACAGGTGATAGAATATTCAATTTTAAGACAAAAGTTTTCTATGAACATGTATCAAAACATGTTTCGTAAGTGAGCTACACCCCTTGAAAGAGATGCGTTTTTAATGGGGTTTTATTTATTTAAAGATCAGTTGTCGAAATTTTTAATCACGGGTTTCTTAAACGGTGAAACAAATTTAATTTTTACTTTGTATCCTCTTTATAGACAAGGAAACTGATTTTACTTAAAAACGGTAGGTTTTATCAAAAAAACGCAAGAGACCTCTTTTTTGTGAAAAACTATGAAATTTAGAATTTTGTGGCTGAAAGTGGCAAAAACCTACCGCCAAAATAGTTACGGTATTTTTTTAACCTATACCCCCCAGTTTTTTGAATTCATTTGAGTGTATGAAGGTTAACAATTGTAGCAAATTTTGTAATTTTATCCAGGATGGTTTCTGAAATATTGGAAAAAATCCATTAAAAGATGCACCCCTTTCAGCATTATATTAAATTTTTCGATATACAGGGTGTTTACGGGGATGAGGTTGAAATTTAAATGAGATGATATTCACGGTAAAAGAAAACTAATACGCTATATAAAACAAAAATTCACGTTATTAAAGGAAATTATTGATTTTACACTATTTGTTTGAGAACTGCAGCTTCGGCTGCAACAATGGCCATTAGTATGATTACCTTGTGTTTCACCGTAAATCATAATCACGACAACCAATTTATTATTTTAATATTTTGCCATACATGTTCATAAATTTGGAGCAAAATTAAGAAAAACGAATCAAACCTATTGGAAACCATTCGCTGAAAGAGATTGAACAGAAGATCTTCGAATTTTGATAAGAACTAAAGCAAAAGCAAATCAAATGATGACAGTGTCACAACTATGAAGTGACTTTTCTCCTTCATTGTCATGGATACGATTTTTTAATCTGTTGCAAAAATACAATTTTATCTAAACAAGGAAATAATTCCAGTGACCCTCAAACCGTGTACCAATATTTTGGAGTTAAATAACATTCTTGATAATAACTATTGTGTGAGTTTTGTGTTTTGTCCTCGATTACAGTATTTCTGTACTCTTCTATTACTAGGTCAAATTTCAACTCCAAGACTGTAAACACCCTGTATGTATGTTTATAGGAAACTTTTATCCTATAATTGAATATTCTATTATATGGTTAAATTTGTAACAATAAAAATGGAACATCCTGTATACTTAGTTGTACCGGGTTGGAAGATTTTGGGGGATGGTTTCCTAGGCCAAAATAAGAAAAAAGTTCCTATGTACTCATGTCTGGAAGTGCTTCATAAGGACACTAAAGTGATAAATCGACTTTATATGAAAAAATCCACTTTTCCAAATTACGGTCGGTGCACGGTTGAGGAAAAAAATGTTTTTTTTTAAACGGTACGTCACACGTCGTACACAAATAACATAAGACATTTTTTGAAGAAAATTAGCGAATAAATTCGAATCTGAAAAAAATTTCTAAAAACTTCTTCCAAAGCAAAATTTTAAGATTGACTTCAGTGCTTCCACCCTTTTCTTCTTATTTTATTATCTTGCTTTTCATTTTGGAGAACCAGCTTGCAAAATCTTTCAACGTTTTTTTTCCTAAACACCCGGTATATTTAGTACAAAATATATTCTTCCACAATTTACAGATTTTTTGGGTTGGACCTTTAACTGGATGTCTTCTGGCTTCGTTACTTTACAGTATTCTTTACAGCAAAGATTCCAAGACTTCATGAACATTTCAATAGTTTATTAATTTAGCAAAATGTTTTTACGTGTAAAAAAATAAATAAATTATGTATTGACGTAATTTTTATGGGTCCTCTTTCACTTTTCTTTACTTTCTCTTACTGATTCTATATAAGTAAGCATTTTGTTTCAGTCTAATTAGAAGAATCTAGAATTTTTCGTGGCTCTTCACCACATTTTTTTTTAATCAAATCATCCTCCACAAATGTCAGTAACTTCACCTATCTGTCAAAAACTCATGTTACAACAGGTTTTACCTTCTTTTCTGTCCAAAAATGCATTTGAAATTTTGTAAGAAATTTAAAAGGTCCATCTTATTTGTAAGAACATGTTTTAGGGGAAAAAATACGAGTCTCAGGGAATTCTTCTGTTGTGGACAAAATCACAATTGCCCTTGCTGAATTTTTCGGAACTGCAATTTTATTATTTATAGGGTGTTTGGGATGCACTTACAGATTTCCATCGGGGATTGGAGTCAAAGGAATAGACGATTTATTGCACGGTTCTTTTGCTTTTGGTTTAGCCATCATGATTGCCATTCAGGTAGAAATTGTCACTAAATAATGCACGAAAACTAACCTGATTATCAGTGTTTTGGGCACATTTCAGGGGGGCATGTTAATCCTCTCTTAACTCTAGCTGGCATAATTGTGGGATATGTCCCAATTGTAGATTCGTTGTTTTTCTTTTTGGGCCAATTTCTGGGAGCACTTGGTGGCTTTGGACTTTTGAAAGTATGATAAAATTACGTCGTTTTAGCAAATTGCACACTTTACATATTCTTAGCTGTTGATACCTGTTAAATACGTGCATGTGTTAGCACTAAGTACTTCGGAAAAAGCAGCCTCCGACTCTGCTGGTGTTTGCTCTGGTGTTATGCATATCAGAGATGAAAATGGTCTTGTTATGGAGCTTTTGATGAGTTTCATCCTAGTCATGATAATTTGTGCTGTCTGGGATGCTAAAAATAAAACCAAGACTGACTCTACAGCGCTTCGAGTTGGTCTAGCTGTGACAGGCATTGCTATTGCTGCGGTATACACAAAAATGGGGCTAAAAGGGGTTATATTTGAGAAAATTTGCAGGGGCCGTACACAGGGGGTCATATTAATCCTGCGAGAACACTTGCTCCTGCTATTTTGAATAATTATTGGGTTTCGCACTGGGTAAGTCAGTTAGAGGTTTGCACAATTTAAAAAAAGTCTACGTTTTGATGAGGATATACAGGATGATTCAAAATAAAGGGGGGGGGGGTCGATAAAGGGCATCCAACTGAGTTAAAAGTTCCCATAACATAAAATTATTTGAGTCTTTTTTCACTAGATGTAGCTAACAAAGATTAAATTTTGGATTAAGTTTTTGGATGTTCCGATTCTGTAATCTTGAATTTAGTTAGCGGAAACGACAGATCTTGTAAGACTGAACAGATACCTGTTGAAAAAATCACCAATTTGTGTGTTATGGTGTAAAAAACATTTAACAAAGTAGCAAATTCAACAATAAATTAAATTTAACAACATCGGAAACAAATATCTAAGATGCCTACATGATAATATGAAAATTGACAGTTTTGTTTTTTTTCTCAAACAAAAATCTGCATTCATTTTTATGCTTAGCTGAAAGTCTCATATCACCATTCGAGAATTGGTCCGACATTTTTGAATCAGCCTGTATTTTTTATTTCCAAAGTAATGTAAAGGAGTGATTAATATAGCTCATAGCATACCTTCTATGGAAACAATGTACCTATCGTCTCATACTAAGTTTATTCGCATCCATACAAAGATGGTTTACCTAAGAAGATTAAAAACACCTTTGCACAATTTTTTAACGATACCTAGGTATAACACTTTCAATTTTTTTTTATCAGAACAGCAAAATTATTAATTCACCTATTCACAATCATAAAGTTATAATCAAATTAAATAATTTACATGTAAAAAGTTGGAAAATATCACATTTCAACTTCATTTAACAATTGATTTGAAATATGCAGTTCAGGTTGAGAAGTGGTCACTTCCTTATCAGTTGATATGTAATGTGACAGTTTATGGCCACCTCCCAACCCGAAAACTAATAAGGAAGTGATCTCTAGTTGATTAAAAAAATTCTAACGCAAACGATAGAGGATTATGTAGACTTCAATTTGATGCTTTGATATTGTTCAAAATTTTTAGCGTACGTCAGTGAGATCCTGAAAACCAAATTTCAAGATTTTTTTTAATCAATTGGAATCTTTTCTACATCATGAAATTCCTTGATTTTTTCTGATCTATAAAAATTGGATAATGTAAAAGTTAATAGATTTTGAGCTCGATTTGGAGTAATTAACATTTTAATATTGAAAGTTGTGAATTTGTCCCAAGTTTCAGTATTTCCATATTTTTTATTATTCTATTTTTACAAATACCACAGAAAAAAATCAAACAATTTTATGATGTAGAAAATATTCCAGTTAATTTAAATTTTTTCTCCAAATTTGATTTTTAAGGTTTCAATGCCAAAATAAAAAATAGGGTATTCCACTTAAATTTTTTAAGTTATTTAACTTTTAACAAACTTCGACATTAAAAAAAAATGTTATAGTCTTAAAGTTCGTAAAGTTCCTCTTTACAGTGGTAAAAAATTTTTTTCCAGATGTCTTAACTTTGTGTTTAATAAATTTTTAAAAAAAGGACAACTTATTTCAATAAGTAAGCAAAATCGACTAATAGAAGAAAAACATTGAAATTAAAAGCTGCATTCAAAAATGCCAAGAACCATATTGTGTTTCATTTAAAAAAAACATAAGTTTGTATTGTAACTTATTTTTAAGCTATTCTGTACAATAAAAAATATTTTCTTAAAATGCACTCTAGAATATAAATAAAGTCTACAAAACATCAAAATTCCCACTTAAATAATAAGTAATAACTGAGCTGCAGAAGACCGGAACTGAGATGAATTACTTTGTATACATGTGTAATGTAAACTGTTCTCTGAAAAGTTGAAAATTTTCGATAAAAAAAGTTTCATGGTTTTCATGGTTTCATGGCTGTCTTGTGTAAATGTTTAATGAAGTAAGAATAAGTAGGTAAATTAAATTTTAATGTTTGTGATATAGTCTCGTCGCCCCTTTTAGAATGAGGCGCCTGTAATTATTATTATTAATTTGACTTCTTGTCTAATTATACAAGAATTCTAGTGCACAAAATGTTGAACAAAAGTCTTATTCTTACTTCGTCAAAGACAAGACAAGAGAAAACAAGACCTTACAAGACTGATTTTGTATATTCTCCTTATTTGGGGGTTGTTTTGATTAAGAAAAAGAGAAAATGCTGGCCCAAATTGTTTAAAGTATTGAAATAGTCAATATAAACAATTTGGAAAAACGTTTTCTCTCTTTCTTAATTATACAAGACGGCCAAAAACTCCAAAACGTTTAAACTTTATTAAAACTTATAGAAAAATTTTCTCCTTTCAATTTTTAAAACGGTTTCCACATTAATTGATTTCAAAAAACAACAAAAAATTCAGTTCACATTTTAACATTTTTTAACTTTAACACTAATTTTTGTCAATAATTGATTTTGATTTAACACAAATGTTGTTGTTAATATAACAAAGACAGTACCTTAAAAGGTAGTGAATAAGTAGATATTAATTTGTACAACTAGTTTAGAAAGTCATACTTTTTTTATGAATTTGCAGTTTGATTAACTAAGGCGTAATCCGAGTTAATTAAGCAAATGAGTAAAAAAAGAGACTCTCTAAACGTGTTGTATCCGATATTTTTTGCACAGTGCCACTCTAAAAGACCAACTGAAATAAAGAATAATAATAACTGGCCATGTGATAAATAAATTGTAGCACATCGCAAGCTCTTTGTAATAAAGTCTACGGAAACAAAAGGATTAATAACTAAATCTTTTAAAAAAGTATTAACTTTTATACAATTTTTGGATTTTTCAGAAGCACTATGAAAAAAAAACTTATTAAAAATATTTTTCTAAAAAAAAACGTACTGTTTGAAAAATACATTTTAAAATAAACAGAACCAATGAAAACCAATTTATTAAGTCAAAACATGAGTTAAAACCCGTAATTCTCACTACAATAATAATATGAGAATATGACACTATAAAGAAGAAAGCTACAACAAAATTAACAATCAATAGGTAGGCAACTTCTTTTGCTCTAGCCTGTAATAATGGCTGTATATACTAAGTATTAATAAAAGCTAAAAAATTACGTTTACATTAAATTTTAAATTTAAAATTGATTATTTTTATGTATTATAACTTATACATTATATTTTGGGTAAGTATGTGTATTTTCTATCAATAACAAAATTCAAAAGTTTATTAAAATAATATTGCAAATTTTTTAATAATACGGGATGCGCCAGAACTCGCGCCCCAGAGAAAATTTTCAAGTAAGGTAAGATACCAGGAACATGAAAAAAATGTTTAAAAAATTCTATCTGTCATAAAATTTTAACATTTATTTTTTGATATTTGATATTTTTTTATATCGATTTAATGATACTGATCATATTGTATATGTTTTTTTAGTAAATTATTTAGTAAAGGGCAATTTTGCCAATAAAAGCCACAAATACCATTGAACAGAGTTCCAATTTAGGATACAGCTTCCTTGTTTCCTCTTTTAATAGCCTACAGCAAAAAACTTGGAAAATTATTTTTCCAACAGAAATAAATAGAGTCAAAGTGCAAACTTTAAACCCTCATAACTTGGAAATTTTTATAGATAAAATTTTTTTAACATTTTTTCTATGTTCCTGGTATCTTACCTTATATATGGCATTTTTCTCAGGGGCGCGAGTTCTGGCGCACCCTGTAGTTAACCCTTAAATATTCGATTATTGGCAAACGGTTTTCTTAAATGTTTCCGGAAAAATTTTACTCGGAAACTCACTTATCATCACTTTGAATCAAACTGTTAATTGTTTATGAACATTTTACAGAAGTTTTCCTGACTAAAATGTAAAATCATTTTGGAAATAAAAAATAAAACGTTAAAAAATTAATACTTACTATAAAAAAATATTTCTCGGTTTTTACAACCTTTTGATTATTTACACTTTTACTCTTAGCTCTCTCTGATTTGTTTTAATTATTATGTATTTATTTATGTTTGCAATATTTTTATAGCTTATTGCTTTGAAAATAAAATCACAGAGATGTTTTCTTTTATCATCCCACTGCATTCATTAACAAAATTGCAATTTTATGAGTTTGGTGGGACGGCCGAAACGAATTAATTATGTATGTATTCCTAAATCAAAAAATCATTAATATTTTCATATTTAAATCTTGGTAAGGAAAAAGGGTCTTGACCGACTAATTTCTACAATACGGGATAACTAAATATTTTTTAATTTAATACATTATTTTTAGGCATACTGGGTTGGTCAATTAACAGGTGCCCTTGTGGCTGCTATACTTTACAGCATTGTGTTCTCTAGCAGTGAATCCGGTGAAGCGCCAACGTATGACGAAGAAAATAAATAAATTTTCAACAGTATAGTTTTTATTATGTTAGTGCTATTTATTTTTTTAGTTAGTTGTAGAACAAACTTATAAATTAATTATAAAACGGTAAAATAAAGTTGAAAGTATGTTTCATTAATTTTTCAGATAATTCTTGTGTTTCAATTTGTGATAGTACATATCTAATTGTGTTCTGTATGTTGCAGCTTAAACTGCAGAACGATTTTCCATCATTAAATCTTTTATTTCAAATTGGTTTAACAATTTTTGGTTCTTAAACAAAATTTTTTCTCGCAAAAAACTTCAGAAACTTGAAGAAATGAACTTTTTGCAACGTTTAAAATGATGTGTAGAGGAAGGAGAGACAATATGGCTCTTGGTCTTGGAACAAAATACAGGGTGTTTCACGTATTTTAACGAGGTCTGCGCCTGTAAGATGCAATCAATAATACATATTCCAATACGAACTCGATTACAAATTTTGAAAAATTGGATAATCTTCTCTAGTTTGTTCACCCTTTCAAAAATTACAACATTTTGAGTTAGTTAGTGATTAAGATAGATAAACTACAATCATATTCATGACGTCTCTTGATAGAACAAATAATAATTGTTTCTGAAAATCTACAGTTTATGACTATTAATGACACAGTGATTAGTTTGACAACTGTCATAGGTTTCCAGAAATTAAATAATTAAATGTGTATTTTTTGAATCTAGTGTTTTGTGCCTTTTGTATATTTGGGTGCGTACATTAGGCGCAAGCCTCGTAAAATTGTGTGAAACACCCTGTAAATGAATGATTGAATGTTAGTGTAGTAAAAAAAAATAAAAAACTGTTATATTTTGTTTGCCATAGAACTATGGACTATTAAAGTAGAAAGTACATAGATGTTTTTTAATTTGACGCATTTTTGTCTAGTTATTATTTTTTTTTGGAAAGGATGATATCATAATAGAAAAATTGCATGGCTTTCATTAGAAAGAGTAAATAAAAAAATAAATAAAAAAGAGGAAATAAAATCTTCCGTAACCATTTTAACCTACTTGTCTATAAACATTTTTAAATCTCCCGCTTCTTTATATTGATTGAGCGAAAATCTCTTCTACCACAGAACCCGTCATCGTCAGTGCGCCAGTACTGTTGGTGCGCTAGTCGTACAGTAGTTCTAAACAAAACAGTTGTGACAGAGATGGCGGTGGAAGTGTACGCATTCTGATGTTTTACTATAAACATAACAATACATTTAAATAACCGCGGGTGTTAATTTCATTTCAAATTTCTTTATATTATTAGGAAATTACGATATCAAAAACAGTGCCTGAAATATCACACTCAAAGAAGAGGTAAGTTTTACAGAAAAAAGTTCTTTCTCAGATGTTTTGACCACTGTCGTTTGGGTCCCAACTTTCTAAATTATAACAAAATTTATTTCGTGTATTTTTCAGAATTAATTTTTGTTAATTTATTTATATCCAAAATATTTTTAAAACGTTTTAAGTTCAAGTTCCTGTAGTGATATTTTCGATATTGCAGCCCAAGAGGTGTAGACATAATTAATAAATGTTAATTGTGCCAAAACCCCAAAACACCAAAATAGAATGCTTATAACAGTGAAATTGACGTCAAAGGTTTTATATAGAATGTTTATTAAATTTTTTAATATAGATATATCATATAACCAATAATAATAATTGTAGCAATTATATCCCTGCTACTGACATTTTTACAAACACGTTTATGTTTGCACCTGCTGCACTTTTTATTATCTATCACTTGTAAAGAAAATTTACTGCATCATAGCAGTCTGCATGTGTTATAACTGTCAAAACTGATATCTATTATTACTATTAATTACAGCAATTTTCAAGACAGTTTAGAGACTAATTTTTAAATTACATTTCTATTAGCATGTGATGTTTACTTTTCCGTAACTATTTGAACAAAAAATCAAACATATCGATCCTGAAATTAATAAAACAAAAAGTTTAACGAATGTAATTTTTGGGAAATTCGGAATTTTAAATTAATTCAAATACTTTGAAGTTTAAACAGATTTAAAAAGCTCTCCCCGGATAAGTGAAACGACTCTTGTAAAAGATCAAAAATTTTAAATTTTTATTTTTTGGGATTCGGCCCTGCTTGGTTGAAAACCAATTTCTAACATAATTTTTTGAAAAAAAAAAAACATTATACAGGGTGTTTCACGTAATTTTACGAGGCCTGCGCCTGTAAGATGCAATCAATAATATATATTCCGATACGAACTCGATTACAAATTTTGAAAAATTGAATAATCTTCTCTAGTTTGTTCACCCTTTAAAAAATTACAACGTTTTTAGTTAGTTAGTGATTAAGATAGATAAACTACAATCATATTCATGCCGTCTCTTGATAGAATAAATGATAATTGTTTCTGAAAAACTGCAGTTTATGACTATTAATGAAACAATGATTAGTTTGACAACTACTGTCATGAGTTTCCAAAAATTAAATAATTAAATTTGTATTTTTTGTATCCAGTGTTCTGTGACTTTTGTATATTTGGATGCGTATATTAGGCGCAAACCTCGTAAAGTTATGTGAAACACCCTGTATAAGGTAAGATCCCAGGAACATGGAAAAAATGTTAAAAAAGTTTTATCTATTAAAATTTCGAAGATATGAGGGTTCAAAGTTTGCACTTTGACTCTCTGTCTCTGTTCCAACTCTGTTGGAAAAATAATTTTCCAAGTTTTTTTGCTATAGGCTATTAACAACAAGGAACCTATATCCTAAATTGTAATTCTGTTCAATGTTATTTGTAACTTTTATTGGCAAAATTTTTGTCCCTTTACTAAACAATTGTAAAAAAAACATACAGGCTGCGCCAGAACTCGCGCCCCAGAGAAAATTTTCAAGTAAGGTAAGATGCCAGGAACATGAAAAAAATGTTTAAAAAATTCTATCTGTCAAAAATTTTTGACATTTATTTTTTGACATTTGATATTTTTTATTTTTATTTAATGATACTGATGATCTTGTATGTTTTTTTACGATTATTTAGTAAAAGGACAAAAATTTTGCCAATAAAAACCACAAATAACATTGAACAAACTTACAATTTGGGATACAGCTTTCTTATTTCTTCTTTTAATAGCCTATAGCAAATAAACTTGGAAAGTTATTTTTTCAACAGAAATAAATAGAGTCAAAGTACAAACTTTAAACCCTCATAACTTCGAAATTTTCATAGATAAAATTTTTTTAACATTTTTTCCATGTTCCTGGAATCTTACCTTATATTGCATTTTTCTCTGGGGCGCGAGTTCTGATACAAGATGGTCAGTATCCTTAAATAGATATAAAGAAATGTCAAATGTCAAAAAATAAATGTCAAAATTTTTTCACAGATAAATTTTTTTAAACATTTTTTCCGTAATTATCTTATCTTACTTGAAATTTTTCTCTAGGGCGCGAGTTCTGACGCACCCTGTATATAAAACATATTATACAAAAGTGTGGCATACATGGCAAAAAACATTAAGAAAAGTTGTTCAGAATCAACATTTAGGCTCCGATATCAATAAATTTCAAAATCATCTGGCAACTACGATTTTTCATATTTTTTAAGATAATTCCTTTTTATTAACAGAAACGTCAAAAATGTATTTAGTACTAATATTCTAAATGTAACTTTTTTTATTCTTAATAAATGGACTGTGATTTGTGAATTAATAAACATAAAAAAATTAAAAATTACAGTTGACCGATGATTTTGAAATTTGGTATTCTGGCCTGGATGTTGATTCTAAACAACTTTTCTTAATAAATTTTTGTCGTATTTGCCACACAAAGGCACTTTACAAAAAATAGGTTTTTTGAGAATTTCTAAGACATACCTACTTGATTTTTCAAAACTAAAATTATGTTAGAAATTAGTCTTAGTTTTTAGTGTTAGTTTTTTTATTTTCAAGAAATTGTCAAATTATGACAAATTCATAAAGTACTATTTGTTTCTTTGGTAACATGGCAACGTAATAATGTTGCCATATGTTGGATGCATGAAGCTCGATTTTCTATTTCATTAAAAAATAATTTTATTAGTTTTCTCATAGTTGAGCGTCAAAATTTTGTAAATTTTTACTTAGAGCAATTTTATAAATTGTAAAATGAAATTATTTTTGCTGTTCTTTTAAAGATTTATTATTATTTATTGCCAGGTCTTTCAATGGACTTCAAGCAGGTGTTACACATTTAAGAATTCCCAATAACTAAAAATTCGTTAATTTTTATTTCTCTTTGGTGATACCTTTTTGATACACCCTATATAATATACCCAGTGAATTGGTAAAGTCCATTATTGACTTTTAAGTGCGAAAATTTGAAAAAATACAGGGTGATTCAGAAAAGATAATGAGCCCGACGTTCTGACGATGCAACCCAAAAAACATATTTCATTTATGTCTTGATCTAATTTTAATTATTATTTGCATTTGCAATCCAAGTTATCTTATGTTGCTCTGACAGTGCTTTGACAAGCAATTTATGATTTATAAAAAAACTGTTTGCCTACCTTTAATGTTTAATTCTTTCATACATATTGTATTGTGTTCCCACCGAAAAGACTGTCTCTATCATTCCACGAGACTGAATAGCTCTAATGATCGTTCCCTACGAGTGACATATTAAGATGATAACTTGTATTCAACTTGCAAATCCTAATTTAAATTAGATCAAAGGCGTAAATGAAATTTGTTTTTTGGGTTGCATTGCCAGATCGTCAGGTTCATACCTTATCTGAATCGCCCTGTATATACATATAGGAAATTGATAGATACTAATCTAGTTAATCATCTGAAATCATTTTCACTATACAGCGTGTCCCAAAAATAAGTTACAATTGTATTGCTTATGTTTTTGTAATGAAACGCCATATGTTACTTGGCATTTTTGAATGTAGTGTTTTTAAAAGGTAAACTTTTATTGGTCGACTTTGTTTAGTTTAGTACTAGTATCTATCAATTTCCTGCATAATTTTTTGAAAATTTTAACATTTAATAGGATTTTACCAAATCGGTGGTACACTCTGTATAATACAGGGTGCGCCAGAACTCGCACCTCAGAGAAAGATTTTAAGTGAAATAAGGAACCAGAAATATGGAAAAAAATGTTTAAAAAATTCTATCTGTCACCTTGTATATGTTTTTTTAAAATTATTTAGTAAAAGTACAAAAATTTTGCCAATAAAAACACAAATAACATTGAAAAAAGTTACAATTTACGATACAGCTTTCTTGTTTCCTCTGTAGCCTGTAGCAAAAAAAACTTGGAAAATTATTTTTTCAACAGAAATAAATAGTGTCAAAGTGCAAAATTTAAACTCTCATTCCTTCGAAATTTTTATAAATATTTTTTTTAACATTTTTTTCATGTTCCTGGTATCTTACCTTATATGGCATTTTTCTCTGGGGTGCGAGTTCTGGCGCACTGTGTATAGTCATAGTAAATAATAAATAGTGTAATAAGAAAAATGAAAATAATAAGATTTTAAAATAAATTCATTCCAATTATTATTAATTAACATTTTGACATTTTGAAATTAAATTAATCTTCACATGTTAGATCAATTAATTAATAAGTTATATCCCTAGTAGTGTATTAATAATTATGGCATTCGCGTGGTCTCAACTACGTGTTTATGTCTGCTACTAAAAAAAAATTAACGATAAGTAGGTATGTGGATTAAATAAACAAACTTCTGCAATTCTGGTCAATTAGAGCTTACGTTCAAATAGGATGTAAAATGTCAACCTTCACCTTCAAACGCATGGAATTTCCATACACGTTAGTTTTGTCTGTTTTTTTGTCTGCACTAAATTACAGTTATAATTGGAATTTCGCATCAACACTTAAATGACTGTAATTAATTCGTCACAATTTAAGAGCCATTTTTACAGCTATAACATATAAATATTAATTTTTCGTAATGAGAAACGCCATTACTCTATTTGTTTATAAATTATTCTTGCAATAATTGTAACTTGGATGTTAGTTTAGTAACATCGCTTAAACATTTTGAAAACATGGGATTAAATAGCTTGTATGTACTTTCATTGTTACCAATTACATCATTTTCAGTTTGCACTTTTAAAATAAGACTTGTTTTCCCATAAATGGAACTCAATCACTATTTGTGAAGAATACAAATGCATCTTCTTTCGAAACCTTACTCGGTACTCAACTGTTTGATACTCCTACTTGTACAATTTAGAATTCTTTTTTTAATGATGTGATAATGTGTATCATTAGTTTGAAAAGTGGACATACGTCTTCCACATGTTATACACAATTTACAAAATTGCTGAATATTTTACATGTTTTAGACTTTTATAATAGTGTTTTTACTCACAGACTGGAACGCCAATTACACATAATTTTTATTCCCAATCACTATAATAATACGCTTCCTAATCTTTTGGAGGTCGGGAAATATGTCATTGCATCTCTTGGTCGGGAGTAATTTATACAGCATTACAAAGGTTACGAGTCCATCAAATGACAAAAACGCAATCTGATTGTGAATAAAATAACTCATATTTCCCAACTGGGTTTTAATATACTATTACTCATGGGCGTCGTTACAATTTTTTTTAGAAAGCGGCAACCTCATCGCAGTTTAAAAATACATATTTTATTACAAACACAAAAACATGTTATACAAAATAGGAACATAAAACCATATTTTAGAGACAGGAGTCTCTAAAACTATAAATTGGAGTATAAAAGTGTAAAAGTTAAAAAAATATAAAAAACATAAAAAATATAAAAGTTAAAAAACACAAATCGGTAAATAACATGAACTAATAAATACTAAGAAAAATGTAACACTTGGAAATCAAAACATAAAATAAAAACTCTTTCAAAATACATTCTAATAGAAATAAAAAAATTAAGAAATAAAAGTTTTAAATTTCGTTTTTCTCAACCAAAATCGTCTATGATAAAAAAGTTAAAAAATGTTACTAAAAGAATGTCTAAAAAAAAAAGTTGCAAAATGAGCGTGTTTTTTACTAGACGTGTTAATAAAATAGCCATTTTGAATCGTGTTTTATACAAGATTTTTTCCAATTTGGTTGTGAATAACATAGGCATCAAATTCGAATTTAAAATTTGTGAATAATTTTCCAAAATCATACTAGGTCGTGGCGTTGCTATGAAAATAGTGTTATTTGTTTTCTTTATGTCACACTTTTTAACACTAGTGATAAAATAATGTCATATTTTATAACTAGTGATAAAATTAAACACATTTGACAACTAAAATGACATATCACAATGGTTGCTTTTCACAACAAAATTGGAAAAAAATAGTTTACCGCTAACTTTTTTTCTCTTTAGTCAAATAAAAGATAAAAATTTTCAATACTACAGGTAGTTTCTTTGCCCCTGTAGAACCGTAAATATTAATTTATGCAAAGCAGCGAGCCGACATGAGGCCCAAAATTAAATTAAACTTGTACAACTTTGAGTTTATTTGTATTCGTTTGTTTCTCTCCAAAGGACATTCGATAAAATTAATAATAATGAGAAAAAGTACCGTTAAACCTTTGTCGGTGCGTTTTGCTGCGTTTCATATATGACAGGAAAATCTTTAAAGCGCGTAATCATAAGCAGCCAACCTTATATTAATTGTATTTTTTACCAAATACCATTAAAAATTTTATGTCTTGTCTCTAATTTTACTTACAATTAAAGTTGTGGAATGTGAATGAGAATCACTCCATTGGTCTTTATTTAACATAAGTTGATGCTCAAAGAATTCTTTTTTAGGTTACCGAAATCGTTTCAGTTCAATGAATATTTCACGTGAAACAATATTCCAGGATATAATTAAAACATTGATGGGTCTGAAAAGAAAAGTTCAACGATTTTCTCGATATTGTTTTAATCTCGGTTTCGTTCGAATTAAATACTGCAAAAATTCAGCTCGGTTGCGTAATGATAAGGTGAATTGCCGAAGCAGAAAATAACAGTTATTGAGTCCGAATTACAACCTCCCAAGGCCGTTCATTAACGACGAGAGGGTAATCGGAAATTAAATTTGCACGAAGTGAAATGAGATAATTTCGTTTTTCTACATTGCATAACTGCAACGTGCCGTAATATAAAACTCGCAAGTCGCAATTAACTTCGTCTAATAAATTATTGTCTCAATGTGATCGGGATTAATTTTCTTCTTGTCATCGCTTTATCAAAAAAAAACAGAGCATTTTCGTCAACGTCAAAAACTTGACAGAATTTCTTAACTATGATAGATGATCAAATTCACCACCTGGGTAATAATATCTGAAACGGATTTGCTCTTGTAAACTAGGACAAATTCGTTTCGTAGATTTACGTCCAATTGTCTATTCCGTCCTCATAACTAGGACTCATTGTTCATTTGCATATCTTGCTTGAGCGAAACATGAAAGCACCATTTGTAGTTGGAACCCGATGTGGTGTCAGTTAGTGTTTATAGCTCTTGTTCTATATTCAATTTTTACCACATCTATGGCTCTTTGTTGTAGTGGATTTTACAAAGGATTTTTGGCTCTCTTGGTGGTCGTTTGAATAGATGGATTTTGTGCTCGTCTCGGAGAACCTTGATTTTTATGGTTGTAATGCATATATTGGTTTTGCTCGAGTTTTAGTGTGATTGTCCTTAAAAACAACTACTTGTAATTTAGAGAGGAATTTGCGCTATTTCAGTATGTGATTATTTATACTTTAGAGGTTTAAAATAATTATCTCAGTTTATTTTATCTTGTTTATAGGTTATTGCTTTGTACGCAAAAGGTTAAAGTTCTTGATTGATTTAAGTTCTGTACAATGTAGGCAAATATTTAATCTGTATAACGTGTCATCAATCAATTTAGGTCATCACAAGAGCAAAAATGTATTTTTTACAATGTGAGGATAAAGAAAAACAATTATTGTAGCATAATATTAGCTAATTAAAAACAGGAAACTCGACTTTGTTTACTTTTATTTTTACACATTATGCAAAATGACTACTCTATAGTAAATCTGCGAGAGGAAATCACCTGCAATGCCGTAATAACTGAATTCAGAACGTTAAAAAATGTGTTAATAACATTTCTATTAAATCAGAAACTAAGAATTGAGATTATGTAAAATGCTTGGTATAATTTTATTTTTTTCCCCTGGAAATATATTTTTGAAAGAATCATAACTACCGAAAACAAGATTTCTTATGCATACATTTATTTTATACAATTTATTCGATTTGAAATTTTGTTTCAGAAGTATATTTTTCTCTAAATAAGGTAATTTATATAAATCTTTTCGATTTTTATTAATTTTTGAGTTCTCCAAAAAAATAATTAAATGGCAACCCACTAAAAAAACATTTTTTTCTTGAAGGTTATGATCTAAGGATTACAACTATCTATTTTATATTAAATTTTTTCAAAAAGTCTTTTTTTTACATAAATTGCAATTTTGACAAAAAAATCGCATAACTCAAAAACAAAACAAAATTTCGTTCTCAAAATACGATCACATTTTTTATATTACTTTAATTTATATTAATTATTATTTTCTTGAGGCAAATGATTAAAAAAAAGCTCATTTTCCTACTTTGTATTCACCCTGTATAAAATGAATTTAAAAAGGAAACACTCAGCAGGATACTAATTTTTTGAGTCCGGCTTAGGAATTACCGGTTGTTTTCTCTTTAACATATTTTGTAATCGGACCTTTTTTTTAAACTGTCCAATTTTTAACATGAACTGGAAATTTTAATCGAAATTTTATGATATGAAAAAAATATGCACAAATATGCAATATTTTCTAAAATATGCACGAAGTTGTCAAGATATGCATTTTTAATCGGCTTATTTTAATCAAAAAACTTACAGTTTCGTTGGTATAATCCGAGCCTTAGTGATGAGGTTTCATTTACAGTTCATTTTTGAAAGTTTTGAATTTGGGTTTTTGTTTCTTTTTCTTGTACTTTGTTTATTTTCAAAAAGTCAGACTTTTAACAAAGTTACAGATAAGGTCAAAAAGACGAGAAATGGAGATGTTCACAATTTTAACTTTTGGTTATCAGCTGAGTTTTTTTAATCAGAAAATTTTTATTACACAAAGAAAAATTACGAACAATCTGACAAATTGCAATTTTTACTTTTATGAGACCTGCCCTAGGGACGGCCTTCATGACATTTAAGTAATTGCAATCAAATTTATTAATTAAACATTATAATATTAATAAATCTTTTTAATTTTTCCTTCTTTAGATAAAATGTGGTGTACTTCATGTGTTATGGAGTGTTGTTATTTTATGAGTGTTAATTTTTACTGAAGAACTTGAAAAGTTTTGAAAGTGACCTTTTTTGGGTGTATTCGAGTGTTTTTTTGGCACTTTTCTATTCCGAAAAAAAATTAAAAAGAGATGGTCTTTATCGAAGTTTTTATGCAGATTTTAAATTTGTTGTTTGGTGGTTTTTTGATCTTTTTATCATGTTATACATGAGATTTTAAATATAAATAGTAATATTTATTGCAAATATTTATTTTATTTTGTACTCAATGTTAAAGAGTGCTTTCATCAACCAATTTCAGTAGATAAAGTAATTTTTTTTATCGTCTAGTGCAATAAAGTAATTTTTATCTACTGGTTATATTTTATCAACTAATCTCAGTAGATAAAGTAGTCTTTTATCGTCTAGTGAAATAAAGTAATTTTTATCTACTGCTTATATTCAAGAAATTCTGGTTGGTGATCACAAAATAAAACGAAGTATTGTACACGACGATAAAGATTGTTTATCTACTCGTGAAAAAAAGTTCACTCGTGACTTCGTCACTCGTAAACTTAACCTTTTCACTCGTAGATAAACAATTTCTTTATCGTCTTGTATAATAAATAGCTATTAATAAATGATGTCTAGGAGGAGGCATAATTAAATATCATTGTGTGCTTTAATAACTATACATATGGATATACAGGGTGAATATAAGTATGGAACCAAGCGTTGCCTCCAGAAAATTATAATTAATGTAAATTAAAGTGATACCTATTATTCATCACTTAGTTTTGCCAAAAAATAGTTTAAACAAAAAACGTTTAGTTCCATACTTATGGATATAAATGTTACAACACCGTTATTCAAAAGTATAGTGCAGCATAAGATTTTTATTTGAAACAATTCTGCGGTATAATTACATCACCTCTAGAGAAAATTGCCTGAGGAACTTTTTACCTACATATTTTGAATAATTTCTCAAATAATTTTCCTACGATAATAAATAATAAAGCACTTCACTGGAGTGCTATTTGCAGGAACGTATGTTAATGTGTGCTTTATTCTACACAAATATCTCAAGGGTAGATAAAATTTTCACGATTCACATTGTATAATTAAAATATTTTTTTACGAACGAGATTAATTAATTCTAGATAAACTTTAAAATTCCAGCTTTGTTCTGGCAACGTATTTGTGGCAATTAAATGCGAATTTGTCTCAAACTTATGACAATTCTGCCAGATTCGTTAAGGGGCTTAACTACAATTTAAATTTAGATGATGCTTAAAATGTTTAAAGTTAGTTAAGTCACGACTGGGAAATTTGCCTTCAATCCCCTGAAGCGCAAACGGATTTTAATTTAAGTTTATTATGGATTCTTTTATTATAAGGTTGCATCTGAAGGTTTATTGATCGATTTAGTCTACCGTAGATACACATTTAACATTTGAGTAAAATCAAATTGTCAGAAGAATCCAAGCAGAAATTTATTATATTCATGGTGATGGGAAATGGCAGCTTCCATTTATGACTAACCGCTCACAATAATAAAATTAGGCACGTCAGTGAATAACTGTCCTAATGGTCAGTGACTGTCAAATAGTGTTTATTGTACAGGGTGTCACAAGTTTTAGGGCCGGCGCAAAAATAATTGATTAAAAAAGAATTTTGATAGTGTAAACGATAGAGGATTAAACACTCTTTAATTTGATGTTTTGATGTTGTACAAAATTTTTAGCGTATGGCAGTGAGACCTTAAAAATTAAATTTGGAGAAAAAAAAATCAATTAACTGAAATAGTTCCTACAAGATAAAATTCTTTGATTTTTTTCTGCGGTATTCGTGAAAGTAGAATAACGAATAAAGTTGATAGGTTTTGAATAATTGACATTTTAATATTGAAAATCTGAAACTTGGAATAATTTATGTGGGGGTTTACGGTAATTAGTGATCAGGCCAGAATTTCTTAACAAAAGAAAAAGTCCTCAATGACATTTATGACGTACCCGGGCTCTATTGTGAAGCCTTTGCTCTATTGTGAATGCATTAGCAGCACCTCATCGCAAAGTTGGCCATAAATTACCAGAATTCCCAATTTTTAATATTAAGATGTTAGTTACTCAAAATCTATCAACTTTTACATTATTTAATTTTCACAGTTACCATTAGAAAAAATCAAGAATTTTATCATGTAGAAAAGATTCAAATTAATTTTTTTTCCAAATTTGGTTTTTAGGGTCTCACTGATATACGCTAAAAATTTTGAACAATATTAAAGCATCAAATTGAAGTCTATACAGGCTGTTCCGTCTAAACCCCACATTAAAAGTATTGGGAGTTCGAATAATCATATTTGTTTGAAAATTGGTACATAGCCATAAACCATTAAGTCCTCCTAAATGAAAATATTTTCAAGATGGCGGCACTTCCGGTTATACCGGAAGTCGGTCTCAACTTTCTTATTTTAAACGAAAAGGTATATTTTTTACTGCGTTTTTGGATTAATCGGGTTATTTTAAGGGAGTTTTCATCAGCTTTCTCTATACTTCAATTTAGCCGTTTTTGAAATATTTGGAGTTTTTCAAAAATTTTTGGATCTGCACCTTCCACTTTAAAAATCGGTAACTCTGCTATTTTTCAAAATTTTGAATTCCTTTTTTGGCGTTTGAAAGAGAAAGCTTAGATCTTTTTTCCGGTGTTTTCAAATTTTGAAAAAAAAAATTAACAAACCATAAAATTTTAAGGTTACTTTTGTAATAATTCAAATACCCATAACTCAATTTTTCCAAATGAAATACCCCAATTTTTATTTTATTAAATGGAAGAGAATTTAATTCTACATCGATCTGTATTAACATTCCCTATACCTAAATTTAATGATTTTTAAGTTATGGTGACTTTTTGTTAAGACTGCCGATGTCAAAATTGTTTCTCAATAAACGTCGACAGTGACTTATTATTTGACAAATAGTGGCAAAATATGGAGAGTCAAAGCTACTCAAATTTAGATTTAATAAATTTATTTTGTATTTATGGAGAATGTGACAAAATTATGATGTCGTTCAATAAACAAAAATAATTTTTTCTTACTTGTTATCTTTAAATAATGATCGCATGGTAGAACTTATCAATAATAATTAAGTTTTTTTTTTGCATTTGAAAAAATTGAGTTATGAGTATTTGAATTATTACAAAAGTAACCTTAAAATTGTGGGATATGTTATTTTTTTTCAAAATTTGAAAACATCAGAAAAAGGATCTAAGCTTTCTCTTTCAAATGCCAAAAAAAAACGAATTCAAAATCTTAAAAAATGGCAGAGTTACCGATTTTTAAAGTGGAAGGTGCAGATCCAAATTTTTTTAAAAAACTCCAAATATTCCAAAAACGGCTAAATTTAGGTATAGGGAAAGCTGATGAAAACTTCCTTAAAATAACCCGATTAATCCAAAAACACATTAAAAAATATACCTTTCCATTTAAAATAAGAAAGTTGAGACCGACTCCCGGTATAACCGGAAGTGCCGCCATCTTGAAAATATTTTCATTTAGGAGGTCTTAATGGTTTATGGCTATGTACCAATTTTCAAATAAATACGATTATTCCAACTCCCAATAGTTCTAATGTGGGGTTTAGACGGAACACCCTGTATAATCCTCTATCGTTTGCACTAGCAAAATTTATTTTTAATTAATTAGAAATATTTATTTTTGCGCCGGTCCTAAAACTTGGAACACCCTATACACACGAGATGAAGCAAATCAATTTTTTGAAAAATTCTCACGATTGTTGGGGAGAAAGAATGTCTGGGCTCGTAAAATATTGATGGAAACACTTAACACACCTTAGTTAAGCAGCCGCTAAAACCCCGACTCTTATTCTAAAACTCCGAATACCGTGATAAAATAAATTCGTCTCGTTTTCGTAACGAGAAAGTTCGTTAGTCGTTTTTTTGCGCAGGTTTGAAAGTAGTGCAAACAAAAATTTTCTTTGATAAATTCGTCGCGAGTTGCTTTCATGTTTTCACGACTTGGATTTCTAGTTTTTTCTTTTTATTAAAACGTAGAATCTAATTTAAAACACACACAAATGTAAAAATAACATCGTTTATGCAACGTTGCGTAAACACAAAATAGGCTAATTTTATTTTGACTTTGTTTAGTTTCTTGTCCTATTGTCCTAGTTTTAAAGCGTGTAATGCAGGTAATTGAAAATAACTGTAGATCATGTACAAACTGCTCTTAATCGTAAAAACTAACGGCGTTTTTAGTTTTTATATCTGTTTTCTTGCCTTTGATCTAACATGCAAAATGCAAATATCAATTACCTGTTCATTGAAATTGATCCTGAAAATAGCCTAGAACAGATTTATGAGCGCTATTATACAAGGAGACCTTTTCATTGGGCATCTGCCGCCTTAATAGCGAAAATTAACAAGATTTTCAAAACGATTTTCTATAAAAGTACCTGTCTATTCATTATCAAAAAGGAAAATAATGTGAAAGAGGCTCTTGATAGCAAAATTCCTTCATTTACAGCATTTTTTTAACGGAAATCACAAATCAACATTTTGGTGAAAATATTGGTGCAGCTTTTGTGTGCTTTTTATATTTGTCCCTAGAAATTTTGTTAAAAAACTATGTTAAAATATTGACTTTTATGAATTTTGTGTGCCTGTCTGTTCTTTTAAAGTATTATAATCGAGTATCTGAGGACATACATCACTACCTAATGTTTAAAAACAGAATTCAGTGTTAATAATATTGATAGAAACACACTGCAAGTTAGTACAATGTTGTGGACAAAAACGAGCTTCTTGCTACAAAATCTTGAATGAGAAATGGTGTCTATACAGAAGAAAGGTATTTTGCAAAAGATACAAGCAGGTATTATGAAGAATGGCAATAAATTTTGTGTAATTTATTGAAATGAGCTCAAAGCTTGAATTACGTCTAAATTTCAACGTTTTTTTTTTCAGAATTTTCTGAATTTCCAAAAATTCTTAGCGATACCAAATTTGTCCCCGGTTCTGTGTTTTCGTCTCTAAATTTTTTTAGACGACTTTTTTTGCTGACTTTTAATGACATTGTTTTCGAAATATTTTATGTTTTCAAATTAAAGCAAAAATCAGAACTGCCAACTTTTTTTATCAAAGTTACCATGAATAAATTTGCTAAAGTCTTATCAACAAGAAATTACTGCCTAGGATTTAGGGATATTCGCTATGTGGTTTCTGGTAACAAACAAAAGATATCCAACGGGTAACCAACCTCAGGCATTCAAAATTACTTCTGAAAATTCTAATTACAAACAACATGACACATTTAGCCCTGGTGACATAACAGTAATTTGAAATTCAGCGATAAATTTTATTTTTGAGTGTTTGAAAACTATTGCTGGGGTTTTAATAATGTAAAATTTGTGTTTAGTATTATTTTAATTATTTATGATTTATGTTTATAGTATTTTAAAGCAGGTTTTTAAAGGAAAACTGTTAACACTTTTTCTACAAAATAAAAGATAATAAAACAATATTTATTACTCTTTAAAAACATATGATAAAAGTGACCATATTAAAAAAAAACATTTCAAGAATGCTGAATTTTATGGATTTTAAGAAATTTTATAAATTAATGTTTGAAATGGAAATAATAAAATTTAACAATTTTGAGAAATTTTAATTCTGCTATAGTACAAATTTTAAATATTTTTAAAGAACGACATCCTGTATGTACATACATACTTAATAGATTTTAGACGTGATTTTTTTCTAACCAAAGAATTTTATCATCTTTAATTCAACAGGTGGGGCCTTAATACTTTGCTAAATTATGACCAGTTAGGAATGTAAGCATTAGTTACAATATATCAAAGCATTATACAAGCTTTCTTGTAGTGCATCCCTGAAATGATAAAAGCGCTTGCTTTTGAAAGGAAAGAAATCCGTATAACATTTAAAATTAACTAGGCATTATTGCAAAGAAGAATACCTATAGTAAAAACTTAATTAAATAATTTTTATTTCTCTAGTTTGTAGGAGGGAAATCAATTTTGTAATTGTTATTTTGTAAAAACTGATTAATAATCTCAAGATAAGATAATATTTTCGACACAAATTATTAATTTTCCATTATTCTCTTTAAATTGCTGGAAACGTGCAACTTTTTTAATAATAAATTTGGAATCGAAAATTTTCTCTGTGAAATAAGGCCTCTAGCGTGCATGCATGAGAATATCATCGAGATCGATGCTCGCGATGATGGGCCTTTAGGGTAGCAAGTCGCATTTTAGCGGCCATTTGTTGGCGTACAGCAATATATAAAAAATGCAAAGCATACATCATACAGGCGCTCTCATATTGAAGTTATTTAGCCTGTGGGACCGCCAGCAAGTCTGGAGAATGCGAGCAATCTGCAAGCTACGAAACATGGGGGCCGGTCAGTAACGCACGATCAAAACCCGCTCGACAATGCCGAAGAATTGCAAGAAACACGGCGGCGGCGAAAACACACAGAAACCAACATTTGTTTGTAATGACATGGCCTAAGCGTGGACGTGGTAAAAAACGACAAATTGACCTTTTACCACCAAAATTTGACAGACACCAAAAAAACGCCTAGATTTTTAATTGCAAAGGTTCTAGTAGTAATTAATCTTATGAGACTTTCCAAGATAAAGTAGAGAAGATTAATATTAACTTCAGCAAAGATAAGAAAGTTGCTACCTGTATTCGTATTTTGAGTTTAATCCTCTTTGCTTCCCTCGTTAGAAGTTCGACTTCGAAGGCTACACCAAGTCAAAAGTAAAAATATTCAAGTTTTAATTGAATCGATTTTATCTTTATTAATTTAGAGGTTGTACATACAGTAGAATCCTTGTGGAGTATTTTTTCTACGATTTCTCTTTTATTTTCAAAAAAGAACATGCACAAGTACACAGCATTTTTGTTTTACACTCGTCATTTGCCTTGTTGTTTAATCCTTTAATAATAATGAATTAGTGGTATAGTTTTATCAAGACATTATAAAAAAAATCAGCCTTATTTCAGTAATAGCTTATTATTAACATGGCTTTATTAAAAATTTCTTAAAATACTTGACCTTAATAACAATTACTTGAAAAAGTATTAAAATATTTTTTCTAATTTGCGTTTATAATACGTTTATTAACGTCTCCAGTAGGAGTCGTTTATGGCTGTCTATAAAAGCACACTGTATTTTAATGAATTTAGGGTTATTTAGTTTTTGGATGCCGCTTCTGACTTGTCAGGTAACAAATTTTGCGTTGTTGTAATAATAAAATTTTGAGTGGGTTTTAGCAAAACGTCCTTACTGTAACTTCTGTTTGCATTAAAACGCTTCACGATTTTTCTGAATAAATGACGATTTTTACAAAAAACATTAAAAAACATATACAGTGTGTTTAGAACTCGCGCCCCTGAGAAAAATTTTAAGTAAGATACCAGGAACATGGAAAAATTGTTTAAAAAATTCTATCTGTCATAAAATTTTGACACTTATTTTTTGACATTTGACATTTTTTATATCTATTTAATGTTACTGACAATCTTGTATATGTTTTTTTTATAATTATTTAGTAATGCTACAAAAATTTACAGCTTCCCTGTTTCCTCTTCTAATAGCCTGTAGCAAAAAAACTTGCAAAATTATTTTTCCAACAAACTTCGAAATTGTTATACTTTGCTAGAATTTTTTTTAACATTCTTTCTATGTTCCTAGTATCTTTTCTTACATGGCATTTTTCTGTGGGGCGCGAGTTCTGACGCACTCTGTATAAAAAAATTGTTACAGTGCAAATTCCTAATATTGTAAATAGGTTTATTTGTTATACCTTTTATCAAACATAAATAAAGTACCTCATCGTGTCATACGAAACTCCTATTACGTGACACTACACTGCAAATTTTAATCACATATGTAATATTCCTGAAAAATAAGACTTACTCTAGTCTTTTTAAAAATACTCTCAAAGGCTTCTGGTTAACATGTAGATCCGAAATATAGATACTTTTTCCCACAAATAATGTTTGTTTTATCAATTTTTAAAAATACTGATGCTATTTGTGACATCACAAATGACAACACGAAAAATCAGAATACATATTAATGATTATTGTTATTTATATTTGAGCAAAAATTTTTAACGAAAATTGTCATTGTCATGGTAATTTTAATAAAGGAAGTTGACAGTTCTTATTTTTGATTTAACTTGAAACAATGCCATTAAACATTAGCAAAAAGACGTCTAACAAAATTTAGAGACAAAACACAGAAACGGAAACAATTTGGGTACCGCTAACAATTTTTGTAAATTTGAAGACGAAAAATGTGGAAGCAGTAGTTAGAAAAATACCACCCTTAAAATTTAGACGCAATTTGTAATATTTTCTATTTTTTAGCGGTAAATTGACGAGAATACAAAATAAACGCAAATGAGAAAGAATGCAATTTAATAATTAGTGACAACATTTCAGCACGAAAACAATCATAATTTTTAAATAAAACAAAAACAGAATGCAAATGGAGCTATGGAGATACGCTGCTAAAATTTACCAATTTACCAATTTTTTCACCAATATTTTAACTGGTGATTTCCGTTTAAAAATACACACTGTATTTGCATTTGAGCAAAAATATTTATTATAAATCGTCGTTGGTTTTTAAAATCTCCTTTGTGGCTACATCATATTGTTTCAGGAGAAAGAAACAGTAGATCGTTTTACAAGTAAAGAAAACAGAAGGTTTACCTACTAGTGAAAATTGTGTGATTCACGAGCGAGAGCGAGTGAATTACATTTTTAGCAGTTAGTATGGTAAACCTTCAGTTTTCTTACGAGTTGAACATGCAATTTTTTTGTGTACTCAATGGAAAGATTTGAATAAAGAAGTACTCCTAATTTTTTATACAAATTTCTTGTTTTAATCAAAGTTGTGTTTTGACTAAACATGCGTCAAATATGAATCAGACAAAGCTTTGCTCAAAGATTCCCCTGAAATATTTACAGAATTACAAGCAGCGACTTCAAATTTACTACCTATAAAGTCAAGAGAGAAGTGTATCAAATATTACGAGATGTTTTTTAGTTGAAGTATCACGAAGCTTGAAAAAAAATGTGACTACGTTGCTAATAAGTAAAGAGTTGTTAAAGTGGCACTTTATTGATTTCTACTTATTAAAATGAGTGTTTAGCATTGAGTACCTACATAAAAAAAAACTATTTCAATACTAATTTATGTATTATGTCTGGTTACTAAAAAAAAAATTGTTTTGATGAAGGATACTAATATAATTTATACAGGCTCTCTCAACTAAACTAAAATTTGCATCTCCTAAAATCTCCGATTTCGTCCAAGAAAAAATGCTGAAACAGGTCAATTTTAACATAAAGGGGGACCAAATTTTATCATGGTTTCAAAGTTTTTATCAAAACAAAATATTTTCAGTTTTAATAAATAAGATTATTCTAAAATTTTATCAATGTTTCAAAGTTTTTATCAAAACAAAATATTTTCAGTTTTAATAAATAAGATTATTCTAAAATTTTTCTGCTCATTGTATAATATTTAAGTTGTTATACAAGTATTTGTTAAAATATGCATTTTTTTTTTTTTCTATTTTTATTTTCAAAATGCAACTTTGCAAAATTGTTTTTGGCAATTTTTTATGCGATACGGTTACCATCACTGACTGCTTATAGTGTCGTTTTTAAATGAGAAATTGAGGATATTTCATCGAAACGAATGTAAATTTGAGTTATTTTCAAGCGATTTAGGCACTGAATACGTAAATTGTTATCACTTATCAGTTTTGACTGTCAAGTATAATAAAGGGCAATTTTTTAAAGGTTGTGCACAAATTTTGAGAGATGATAATAATAGAACTGGAAGCAAAATAAATGAACTTACTTTATCCGAATGTTTATAGTTTCTGAGATATAGGGAGTACAGCGTCGGAAAATTCATCAAAAAAATGCAACCATACGAAGTTTTTACCTTTGTATTATTGTTTTTAATATGAAAACAATTTTTCATTACTGTTTTTGCTAATTTTAAGTCAATTTTTAAGCAGTGTAATAGATTTTGAAGAGCTACTTCAGAGATCATATTTGTTTACAATTGGGTGGTGAGCTCCAAATTTAAATTTATTCACTGATCTTAATAATGTCTTATAAACTATAAACGTTCGGAAAAGTTAACTTATTTTTGTATTTTTTATCTTTTACTGTCACTTCCTAAAATTTCTGCACAACTACTAAAATCACCCTGAACAATTTAAGAAGCGCTCAATAGAAAAAATAGTGTACAAAACACGTGTTACAATTTACCATTGTACTTGTGCCGAACCCTCCACGACTCGTGCACAAATTACTCAAACAATTGTTTTTTAATAAACTATCTATTTTTTAGCAATGAAAATTTTCGCAGTCACTAAGTTTATTCTTTTTAAAATTTCACGTTGCAATTTCAATAGAAATAAGAAATGTATCTTCAAATTTTATTATTCTCAGTTTTTACTATTAATAAAACAAGGAACACAGGTTGTGTTCCAGTGTATGTAAAGTTATGGACTCATGGAGATCGCTTAGACATTCACATATTAAATATGACCCCGTCTGAAACACTGAAACTGAAACTGATATTTCATGTCTCATGTATTTCATAAAATCAGACTTCAGTAATTATGTATTGAGAAAAAAGCATCCCAGTTTAAAAATGATAGCAAAATTGATTTGTTTTTTTATTTTTTCACATGTTTTATTTATAGAAATTTATTTTCTTCAACGCATTTAAAAATACACCGATCTACCTCAATACGGCGTAAAAATTGCGTTAGCTTCCGCTCATCTGTAAGAACCTTTCGCCATTCTTTGAAATTTTTGCAACGTCAGCCGCGTTTTCTCTTAATTGAAAACGCTGGGAATTGCGTGGAAACCCATGTAGTTCAATCTTTGTCGACGTTTCCCAAGTTTGTGAAGACAGAGATGGGGGTTGTAACGTAATTACAACAGCGAAATACTAGCCCTTAAAAAAGAAAAATGTGCCGATAACTTTAAAGCTGTAGAGACGAGAAAAATTCTCTTCTAGAGTCTGCAACAAAGGTGATTGATTGATAATAATAATAGGGAGGGAAAAATTTCGTAAATAAAGTCTGTTGGAAAACAAACTGTTCAAACAGGGGATGAAAATCTCGGGACTAAATTGCATGACTCTTAACATTAACCGAGGTTGACCTTTGAATTATCGTTTGTTCCAGGACCATAAAGCATTAATTTTCCGCACTCAACATTTCGCGAGGATAAATGGGCATAGGAAGAGGATGTCTAGAATTTTAAATATTTCAACGTAAAATAGGTAAATGAACATTTTATCGCAACCACAAAACAAGTACTCAAATTTATACAAACTCTGATGTCGACAGTTTCATTATAACATAAGTGTCACATCATTAAAAGCTCGTAAATTATTATACGAAGAGTGTTATTAAAAGACACATTATTTCATGAAATTATAACACATTCTATGCGATAGTTACATTATGTATTAATGCTTTATTAACTCAAGTATTCAGACTTCAGTCTCCACTTTTTACAACAGATAGTCGGGTATTTTGATGTCGGTGAATTCCTTAATTAAACCATTTCCCGGTAACCAATTAACCACAATAAACGCGTAATTGTACTAAGAATTACAAACTATTTGTTTTTTTTGCAAAATGATTTACTCGGGAATAAGATTTTTAGCGTTTTGTTTGGAGTTTAAAAAAATCCTCATTATTTTATCTTCACAATTTTATTTCATAAAAACTAAACATCATTAGCTTTCATTTGTTCTTGTTTTTATCCTTGGCGGACATTTAATACCTCCCTCACCAGGCAATGTTAACTTTATGTACAGTGTGGGATTCTGTCTTTTCTCTAGAGGCACCTGCAGCTGATCACACAAAAGTTGACAATAAATTATCCTCGTGAGGTATAATATATCTTGTATAATAAAATTTGAATGAGATTTTTGCCATTATCTATACATAGATGGTGCATTACAATTACATAAAAATGCTATTATTGCGATGAGTATGGAAATATCCTCATATATCGGTCGGAAAAGTATGACTAACTAAATGTGAAATATACTTGAGGTATACATGATGCATAAATAAATAAATTAGACTCGCTGCTTAAGTTATAAAATGATTTTTTATTTTGAAATCTGTTAATTAATGTTGTTTATACTATTTATGATAAATTTATTTAACGAATTTGTCTAATTTTTGGAAAATTGAATTTATGGCTGTGGTAATGTCATAATCAAAAGTTGGAAATACAGAATTGGCGAATGTAACTGTGATTAATTAATAAAAGACAATGCGTGATAATGATTATTAAAGGTAAAATTAACATTAATTAAATGACGAGAATAGTGGAATTTTCATCAACATTTATAATATTAAATAAATCTAAATACATACCTCATAATTGGTTCTCTCTTACAAATATATACAGGGTGAATATAAAGAATGAAACCAAGCGGTTTTTTTTAATCATTTGCCTCCAGAAAATAATAATTAATAAAAAAATGTGATCATATTTTGAGAACGAAACTTTGTTTTGTATTTGAGTTATACGATTTTTTTTCAAAATGGCAAATTATGGTTTTACAGTGGGTTGCCATTTAAAAATCAAAAAAATTGTAAAACTCCAAAACAAAAGTAAATTTTGAAACATTTTATTCTTGATAAAATAATAATAATAATTGAAGAATGATAAAGTACTATAAAAATGTGATGTTTTACATTTTTATAGTACTTTATCATTCTTCAATTATTTTTTCTAAAAAATTAATAGTTTAAGCAAAAAACCCTTGGTTCCATACTTTATTCACCTGGTATGTATACAGGGTGTGTCAGAACTCGCGCCCCAGAGAAAAATTTCAAGCAAGATAAGATAAATATAGAAAAATGTTTAAAAAATTCTATTCGTCAAAAAATTTTACTATTTATTTTTTGACATTTGACATTTTTTTATGTCTATTTAATGATACTGATGATCTTGTACTTTTTTTTATTTAGTATAGTAATAAAAACCACAAATAACATTAAACAGAGTTACAATTTAGGATAGCTTCTTTGTTTCCTCTTCTAATTATGATTTTGTAGTTGTTTTAGCCTGTAGCAAAAAAAACTAGGAAAATTATTTTTCCAACAAAAATAAATAATTGAGTCAAAGTGTAAAATTTAAACTCTTATGATTTCAAAATTTTTATATATATAGAATTTTTTAATATTTATTCCATGTTCCTGGTATCTTACTTTACACGACATTTTTCTTTGGGGCGCGGGTTCTGGCGCACCCTCCTATAGGTAGACAAATAATTTTATACTAATTAACTCATCTAATTGTTTTATTCGTTTCTTTTTAGATTATTATCCTTGCATTTAAACACTGATTACTGATCAGAATATGTAAAGTGGTGATAATGAATTTTAAAAAGAATTTGAATTTGAAGCGAATTTTAAACATTAAACGATCATTGTACTGGACATGTCCCATTTATATGAAAAAAAGGATCGGTTAATGACCATTGCAGTGAACTAAATAAAGCTTAAACAATTCATTGAACGGAAACTGCTTGTTAAAACCACAATCTGAATGGTGCAGGCTGAGTGAAGCAGAACACGAAACTGGATTTGTTTTAGCTGTTTTTCTTGCTTTGTAATTTTGCAAACAAATTCTGATTTCACTACAGACGGCAGTACTTCAAGTATTGACTTTTGAGATTACAGAGACGAGTGGAAAATTTATAAATATTTAAAATGGCCTTGCAAACGAATGTTAAAATTAAATTTTTCTCTTTTACATAAAAAATTATTGTTGAAAAAAGTAGGAAAACGTCTAGCCGTTTAATGATTATTTTTTTATTTAAAAAATTATAGCGCAAAAAAGTAGTTAATATCTAGGTGATTTAGGTACATTAATGATAACAATTTTAATATCAAAAATAAATTTAAAATTTATTAGGTTTTTTTTTCATTTTATTGCGAATAGAATCATCATCGTGGTTAAGTTCTTACAAAATTTCAATAGAAAACACATTTTGAACGGTTTTTGACTTAAATATTTGGTAAGCTCTAATAATAATAATCAAAAATATAATTGGTGACAACTATTACATACAGGATACAAATGCAATTACACTAGATTTGCGAAATTGTTATCACCATAAAAACTATATTTCCGGATTTATAACGCAACCAATAGTGGTTGTTAAAATTTATTCATAATAACTTGAAATCCTGTTTGAAATTGAATTAGCACGTTGTTTTTGAAATTCTTGAAAGTTAGAATAAAAAAAGAACCAAAAAATGTCTTCGAGTAATTTTAGAAAGTTACAGAACTCAAAAAAATAAATTTATTCATAGTTAAAAATTTGGTCTATTCTTCAGTATATTTTTTTCTAGCTCTATAGTATACCTTTTACAAAAATATTCCAATTTCTTCAATCCCTTCAAAAAATAAGATTTTTAAATTTTAAAACTCTGCAAGATGGGTGTTCTTTTCAGAAATAACTTAGAAAAAAAACACTGTTTTGACTGAAATTTTTATTGGCTAGTCTAGTGATGAATTTAAGTTACAATCACAAAATGAAACAATGTAGAAACTCACTTGGATTGCTTTTATACAGGGGTGTTCCGTTTTTATTGTTACAAATTTAAGTAAATGATAGAATATTCAATTTTACAAAAGACAAAAGTTTCCTATAAACCCCTTAAAAAGGGTGCGTTTTTAAAGCGCGTTTCCCAATATTTCAGAATAGATAAAATTACAAAATTTGTTACAACTGATAACCTTTATACATCTAAACGAATTCCAAGATGAAATCTCGAAATTTTTAATCAGCGGCGACCTAAACGGAAAAACGAATTTATCATTTTTTATTTTTATGCTGTTTGTGGTCTGTAACGTACATTTTTTTAAACTGATTTTACTCAAAAGCGGTAAATTGTATCGGGGAAAACGCAAAATACCTTTTTTTATGAAGAACTATGAAATTAAGAATTTTGTTGCTGAAAATGGCAAGAAACTAGAACCAAAAGAGTTAGAATCTTTTTACCCTAAAGCTCCTGATTAAATTTTCAACATTTTATCTTTGAATTCGTTTAGGGGTACTTATATCATCTATACATAATTTTCTAATTTTATTTAAAATAGTTTCGGAAATATTAGAAAAACCTCATTAAAAGACGCCCCTTTGAGGAGGTCTGCTCGTAGCTCCCTTGCGATATATGTTCATAGGAAACTTTTGTTTTAAAATTGAATAAACTATCTCCTGTTTAAATTTTTATTTTTTTTTAAATTTGTAACAATAAAAACGGAACACTCTGTACACAGTGTAAACAAAAAGTAACCCACACAATGATAAGGTAATTTTTACTAAAAAAAGTTTGAACAGGTGTATTTTATTTTTGTAAATACTAGATTTTGACATTAAACCAACATTTATTACGTCATTGATTTTAGAGTAAAGACGTCGTCATTATTTTTTTTTAATGGCAACCGACATTTTTTTACTGTTTTTGGTAGCACTTTCCGGTGGTAAAAAAATGATGTTAATTCATATAATAAAACAACATAAGCCATTTTTTGATAAAATTAAGTACGTTTTTGTAAAAAAAAATAGCTGAACTTAAAACTTAACAAAAACCCACATTTTTACAGTCACTTATGTGACACGTTTTATGGATTTTGATAAAATTTGTTTTAATTTGTTAACAACACACATAAAACGTAAACATAAAAAAATTAAAAAAAACAATAATCTTTGACAAAATAAAACAAAAACAGAAAGATAAAGATAAAGCTCGTAATTACTAATAACATTTTTATTTCTGACAAGTGTGGAAGTTTATGTAATACTCCTATCTTTTTTTTTATTTTCCAGAAAGATATGGTAATGTACTACCAAAAACAGTAAACAAAAATGTCGGTTGCCATTTAAAAAAATTAATAATGACGTCATTACTCAAAAACCAAAATAAAAACAAATTGTTCCATGAAATGCAGAAGAATTCCCATAAGATTTTCTCGATTTTTCTTCTGGTTCCTTTTTTTATTTACAGGTGTTTCAAAATGATGTTGCCAGGAGGTTATAGCGGTCAATGCGGTATATTTTTTTTGCATATAAACCCTTAGTCAAAAATGAGTCATTTAGCCTTGTTCAAAAACTTATTCCTGTCTTGTTCAGATTTAAACACGTCGATATTTAAATAATTTGTATTCAAAATAAAGAAGGAAAAAAATCAGTAAATAGCCGCTATAACCCTCCTACATCTTTTTGAAACACACCCTGTATATTTAAAACCGTTTAACTTTTGCAAAAATAATACCGAAATTAAAAAAAATCAGTTTGCTATTACTAATTGAATTTTTTTTTGTTTTTTTCAGATATGATCTGGGCTTGGCAGCGTCATCGCCGAAGATTTAATTCACTCATCCACACCTCTCCAAATCGTCGATAATTTTAGGGTTGATTAATTTCATGTAAAACGCAGAAATTGTTCTATGATAATGTCAGTATCAGCGAAAGTATGTCGAAAAATGTCCCCAAAGACCTTCGCATTGACAGCTATAGGCCTCACTATAATCCTTTGCGTGTATTACGCCAATTACACCACTGACATTCGCACAAATCAAACGCAAGAAAATTCAAAAGAAAACGACGAACTGCCTCAACCTCAGCGCGTCTTCGAACTTCTCCAAAGATCAAAAGTCGCAACTAAAAAAGAGTTCGAAGTGTGCCCGAAGCTGTATCCTGCGGAGGCGGACATAAGCACTGTGGATGTTTTTAAGGATTTCGAGTTTCAGGTGAGTTAACGGATCAAAATGTTATTCCTTTCGGAACGCTTGTTTTTCTACACTTTTACTCACACTTGTGTTTGGCTTGTACTTCCACTTTGTTTGAGTTAGGGAATGGACAAGGTAAATGCTTTGTTAACGTTGCAGTAATTTGGTTCTGTGTAAATGCAAATGTTGGAAACAATGTGGTTATTACTCGGAAGAGTAAAAATTAACATGTGGACTCACCTGCTGATGTAATTAAGTTTTTTGTTACTGTGGCACGATTAAATCATTAAATAATAAATTGAGTCATTACCAAGTACTTAAACCGGCTCATTTTTAATTGCTTTGCTATGAAAATTTGTAGTATCCTCAATGATGCAAAACTGAATCTGGTTATTAGGTTGGTTATTGCATGCATAATTGTGTTTAATTTTCCTAAATTTGAAATCTAATGAATGTTTACATTTTGAAAGCTATTCTATAGGGTGCGTCAGAACTCGCGCCCCAGTGAAAAACATCAACTTAACAACGATTGTTGCAAATAAGTTTAATTCAGGATTAAAGACGATGTATTTTTATAAAAATTATGCTTCAATATTTCGGATTGTTCAGGTTGCACTGTAGGTGCGCCAGAACTAACGACCCAGAGAAAAATGTACGATACGGAAAAAATGTTAAAAAATTCAATCTATAAAAATTTCGAAGGAATGAGAGTTTAAATTTTGTACTTTGACTCTATTTCTGTTGGAAAAATAATTTTTCAAGTTTTTTTGCTACAGGCTATTAGAATAGGAAACAAGGAAGCTGTATCCTAAATGGTAACTCTGTTTAATCCTATTTGTGGCTTTCATTCGCAAAATTTTTGTACCTTTACTAAATAATAATTATATAAAAGAGTTACAAAATCATCGGTATCAAATAGACATAAAAAAATGTCTAATGTAATTTTTTTTTAAACATTTTCCCATGTACCTGGTATCTTATCTTACTTGAAATTTTTTTCTGAGGCGCGCATTCTGTCACAGCCCTGTATACAACTATATACATACAGGGTCGCTAAAAAGTATGGATACAGTTAAATATTATAAAAACTATTCATCAAAACTTATTGAATTTGGTATATGCTTAAAAGTATTTAAATTCCATCGCCTCATATGTTTATCAAACTTCTATCGCCATTTGTTATGGGGATAGAAGGCGCAAACTTTTTTTTTAATGTCAAGAAGGGTCAACTTTATTATTTTTAAGAAGAGTATTTTTTTCTGAGTTCTGTGATATAATACATGCATACCTTATTAAAAAAAAATATCGAACTAATTAAGTTTTGAAAAATATAAATTCTTTTTAGCCTTGGAAATGTTGTTTTTAACTATCGTTAGTTAGCTTTTTGCCGCCTGAACTTTGACCAAAAAATAGGTAAACTGTTTCTCAAATTTCAACGTGCTCTGCTAAACCGTTCTGAAAATATTTAGCTGTATCAATTCTTTTTTGCGACCCTGTATACAGGGTGTTCCATCTAAACCCCACATTAGAAGTATTGGGAGTTGGGATAATCGTATTTATTTGAAAATTGGTACATATTCATAAACCACTAAGTCCTCCTAAATGAAAATATTTTCAAGATGGCGGCACTTCTGCTTATACCGGAAGTCGGACTCAACTTTCTTACTTTAAATAGAAAGGTATATTTTTTACTGCGTTTTTGGATTAATCGGGTTATTTTAAGAGAGTTTTTATCAGCTTTCCCTATACCTAAATTTAGCCGTTTTTGAAATATTTGGAGTTTTTTAAAAAAATTTGGATCTGCACCTTCCACTTTAAAAAACGGTAACTTAAAATAACCCGATTAATCCAAAAACGCAGTAAAAAATATAGATTTCCATTTAAAATGAGAAAGTTGAGACCGACTTCCGGTATAACCGGAAGTGCCGCCATCTTGAAAATATTTTCATTTATGAGAACTTAATGGTTTATGGCTATGTACCAATTATCAAATAAATATGATTTTTCGAACTCCCAATACTTTCTAATGTGGGGTTTAGACGGAACAACCTGTATTTACATTTGGAAACCATGTGCTCGAGCTTCGCGTCGATTCTCCTTTTTAGATGTAATCGTACGGTTTTTTTTTTCTATAATAAAATTAATTCTGTATATTCAATTAAATTAGTTAGCTCTCGCGGGGTCAATTAAAATAAAATTGACACAACTGCAAGCGTAATTTAATTGTATTACTTACAAAGAGGCTGCATAAAATAATAACAGGGATTTATAATGACATCCAATTGGACAAGAGACCAGTTTAATAGCATTATTTAATCATAATGTGTGTGTTTGTAAATCACAAAATTCAATGTAAGCGTGACCTTTCTAAATCATAATTTTGAATAAATATGAATAGCAAAACGCATAAAAGAAAAACAAATGATTTTATCATAATATTAATTAAGAAAGTGGAAATTTGACTATTATGTAATTTATGTGTAATTTAAGAAAGTGAAGTAAATTTGAGCTATTTATCTTTTTGATGTCATTGCTAAATATGATATTTTTCCTCTACATTACCTGGAGATCCAAGACTAAGCTTATTTGTGACGCCTGTGCAAAATAAGTACTTTATTTCCATTTTGTTTATCTCCTACTAACATTTTAAAATCCCATAACACGAAATGGGAGCTCTAAATAAATTTGTTTTTTGTTAGATTTAAAATGTAGTTTGGGGGAAATATTGCTACTTAGGTGGCAAAATTTATTATTCATTTCATTCCTGATCATAGTATTATTTGTAAATCGTATAATTAACTGCGAGTTGATGTATCATAAAATAAATCATTACAAAGCTACCAAAAATTTATGTAAATGAGAAACAAAAATTAATCATCATATTTAAACAATATATTTTGTTCCGATACGCCACTAAATGACTGTAAATAAAAACATAATTTATAAAATGATTTCATTGTTGGAAGCCTACAGCTTGTGCACAAAAATAATGGAGCCATTTGAAGGGTTTATTATTTTGTCTAATTGTTTTCTTTTTATCATACATTACACGGACAATTTACTGGGGTAAAGTAGCGTTACAAATTTTACATTTTAAAATAGTTTTTATCTAACAATGGTAAAAGAAGGACACAACAAAGTTAACCGCCTTTTATGGTTGGAATTACTTACTATTTTTCTGAAACGCGTATCAGTTTTTTCCATCGGATTTATTATCAACAAATTTTGATGATTGACCATTAAATGTAACATTATTGTTGTCTTAATATTGATTTTGTCTATTCAATAAAATGTCCTGTTATTATTGTTTCGGACAGTGAACTTTTAGGGTATTATCGCGATCAAACTTTTCTCTAATACTATATTTGATTTACAACATGAAAAGTATTAATAATTGAAGTAAATTTGAAATTGAATATTGAAATTATTATTATTATTAATGAAAATAAAAAAATTTTTGTTTGCCATACAAAGTTCTACATTTTTTATTATCGCGTAGAAATTATGTTAATTGTACAAAATGGTTGTAATTGTAATAGCATTAACGAAATTTGAATCAAAATATTTAAAATAAAACACAGAATTGATAACGATATATTTTGGTTATTTTATTTTAGGCAGTGCATCCGCAGCTGGCAACGGTGCTCAAAAAAAATAGAGGGATGACCAGCGTCCGTTGCCCGCGCATTGTTAGTTCAGTTTCCTGTTTATTTTGATTGGCAGATAAATATCGCCCAAAATATCACGATAAAAATATCAACGATATTTGTTTTTTGTGATATATAGTGATAAATATCAAAATAAAATGCGTAATTGTGTACAAAAAACTAACCTAAAAACTGGAATCTTTGATCAAATTTTTGAGTAAGACATTCTACTGCCGAAACTTGTTAAAAAATAATGTTTTATTTTTTTTATTTATTTACGTTACTTTTGGATTTTTTGTTAATTTAGGTATTAGAATTTGAAACAAAAGTGAAATTAGCGGTAAAATGTAAAAATTCTTTACCGGCAACTGGTATGTATGGGCGCTGTTGCCGGCAGCGGAGGAGCTGCTTTTATTTTATACAGTGAGCGGCGAAATTATGGAATAATCTTACTAAAACTGAAAATATTTTGTTTTTGTAAAAATCCTTGAACAGGTCAATTTTCTTTTTAAAAAATACACAATTTACAATTTGATTTAATATTTTACAAATTTTGTTTTTTTAATAATGACGTCATCGACATTTTTTTTTAAAGGAAACCCCTAATTTCTTTAGCCAATTCGATAGATTGAAATGACTATTTACACCCAAATAATTAGATTTTTTCACTTTTAATAAATAAGATTATTCTAAAATTTTGCAGGTCACTGTATATTTTGGATTCATTAATTCCCATGGGTTCATCCTAAAACTGGCTTTTGTAATAAATAAACACACATAGTGTTTTTCAAGTAATTCATTAAACGAACAAGTAACCAAATATATTATTTTAAATTGTTTTTAAGACAAAATTAATTTAAAAAGGGGAAAACTTGGATGATCCATAAACATTTTCCTTAGACGAAACTGCCGAAAGTTTTAAGTTTATTATTATTAGTACGTTGTGAAGAGTATAATTATTTCAAAAAAGCATAAAGTGGGGCATAAATCTAGGAAAACTAGCAATATTGCAAAGTTTCAGTTGATGAAAAAAATATGCGGATCTGTGGCAATGCTGAAAAATTTTAATAAGTTCCTGGATGATGAAAGAGGTAAGTTCCAACTTTCCGTGTTCGAATTCTGCTCTTGTTATGATTACAATGCTTTTGAAACTTTTTTACCAAATGAAAGACTGTTGCTACGTTGAGTAGCTAACTAAGGGGGAGATTCATCTCTCCTAATATTGTTTCTAAATTTAACACTATTGCATGTAGGAAAAAACACAGAAATACATAAATATAAAAATTGTTTCCATAAATCCCTAGAAGGTTTATCAGTTTATCACCGATCGTTTACACAGGCGTTTGACTTATTTATTATTTATCCTCCAACAGATTTGTTATGCCATAAAACACACGTACTTGTGATTTTCTGAAATATTACTTCCTTTCCCATAGATCTATGTGAAAAAATAATCAATATTACGAAATTTATACGCTACCTATAAATAATTACCTTTTTCTCATAATTCATTTGATAAAAGGGAAATTTTATTTCCAAGAGTATTAATTAATTTTATTATTATTGTTATTTAACTACCAGTAATAATATAACTTATTTATTTCAATTATTTTCTGAAAAAGAAGTTCTTTTTAATTTTATAGTCAAACCATTAAAGCAATATTGCGTTTTTTAAACGGAATCTCCGGCTAATGGGAGCACTTTTGAGTCATACTATGTTAACTAACAGTGACATAAAAAATTTTCACACCAGAAAGACGGATTTGTTATTGTTTAAAAGATAAAATGAGAAGCAAGACAAAAATGTGAAATGTTGTTTGGGTCAGGGTCTTGACATTAGGTGACTCATCCTTGTGGTAAAGACTATACAGGGTGAAGCCTAATAAATACAAACTAAGTAGTTGTAATGTTTGGAAAATATTTTTTTCCAAGTTAAAACGTGCCGTAATAGATGTACCTATACTACTTATTTGTTCGGTTTGTTGAAGACAAAACAGGAGTCCTACCATTTATCCTCCCTACGCTGCTAGGCATCACGTTGTATTTACTTTATAGGTAATGTTATTCCATTAATTTAATGTCTACACTTTAGCATAAAGTGATATTTGATACATTTCACCCTATTTCCTCTATTGTAGGAATTTTAAACAAATATTTTTTTGATTTAAGATATTAAATATATAATACCCTTAAAAAAGAAAAAAAAAAGATTTTCAAAACAAGTTTACTCCGTTATTTTTGAAGTAATTGATCTTGGTTTTTGCAGAATAGTTTAAAAGAATATTCTAAAGCCCGATGCGTTGGAATTTTTTTGAAAAAGTGTTTTGTTTTTGAGATATTGTGATTGATGTAAAAGTCACGTTATTTGTTTTAGTGTTTTTTTAGTATTTATTACAAAATATTAATTTTCAACTAATTCAACAAACGTTGTGTAATAAAACACTGTTGTTTCCAAATTATTAATGAATACATTTTGCCCTAAAGTGCCTACTAGTTATTGCTTTTACCCCTAGAGGCGTTGCTTGTGTCGCTTTTATCGTGTAATTAGTATAATAATTTTCGGTTATTATTATAGAAGCAGAGACTAAAACATTTTCCGTGAATTCAAAAAACAAACAAATTTTGTGGTTCATAATAGAAATAGAATTTTAGAAAGAATTTATCTTGCACCCACATGGTCACCAAATAAATAAATTTGACACGTTTTATGTTGTAACTCAAATTATTGACTTTGACCTACAATAAAAATAATGTAGGTAAATTTAATATTTTTAAACAAAAGCTCGCTAGAGTCTGAAACAAATAGTTTTTTACCGGGCAATTATAAAAAAAATCATCCGATGTTCTTCATAAAAAAATGATTCGGCCCATCACGATAGGACCTAACTAAAAAAAATCATAAATGCCCCTTTCAAGAATATGAATTTTATTCCAGGCTTTTGGTGCGCATTGTACAGGGTGTCTCAAGTTTTAAGGCCGCGTCAAAAATAAATATTTCTAATTGATTAAAAAATAATTTTGATAGTGTAAACAATAGAGTTTTGATATTGCTTTGATATAGTACAAAATTTTTAACGTATGGCAGTGGGCCCTTAGAAATTAAATTTGTAGAAAAAAATTTCAATTAACTGGAATATTTTGTACTTACATGATAAAATTCTTTGATTTTTTGTGAAAATAGAATAATGATTAAGTTGAGAGGTTTTAAATAATTAACATTTTAATATTGAAAATCTGAAACTTGGAATATTGTTTTTTTCCAAATTTGGTTTTTAGGGTCTCACTAACATGCGCGAAAAAAATTTAACAATATTAAAACATCAAATTGAAGTCTATACAGGCTGTTGCACATAATTTTACGAGGCCTGCGCCTGTAAGATGCAATCAATAATACATATTCCGATACGAACTCGATTACAAATTTAGAAAAATTGATAATCTTCTCTAGTTTGTTCACCCTTTCAAAAATTGCAAAGTTTTTAGTTAATTAGTGATTAAGATAGATAAACTAGAATCATATTCATGCGGTCTCTTGATAGGACAAATGATAATTGTTTCTGAAAAACTGCAGTTTATGACTATTAATGAAACAGTGATTAGTTTGACAACTACTGTCATGGGTTTCCAAAAATTAAATAATTAAATGTGAATTTTTTGTATTTAGTGTTTTGTGACTTTTGTATATTTGGGTGCGTACATTAGGCGCAAGCCTCGTAAAGTTATGTGAAACACCCTGTATAATCTTCTATCGACACCTGTACAAAAAAATGTAGGCTTTCAGACTCCGAAAAAAACTTTACAGTAAATAAAGTCCAATGCTGGAAGAAATTAACGCACAAATGTATCTATTTAATATTCAAAAATTCTATTTAGTATTCAAAAATAAACATTTTTTTTTCGGCAAAATGCTATTCGACGGCATCTCGGTGGTGAAAATAGTAAACGCATAGACTTGTAATGTGTTGACAAATCGAAAGTAAAATTAATCGAAGAACAGTCTTCGGCCAAAAAGTTTTGTACGTTATTTGTGCGTTAGGTATTTTATAGCGTCCAGTTTTATTAAAGCTCTCAGCTTCGCTTCGAGGTTCAATATTAAAAACTTTACGCTCGTACCTATAATGTAAATAACTATTTCGTTTCGGAATTGAATATCGCGTAAATCCCCGATACAAATTGGCAAAATTTGTAATCCCCCCATTTGCGAGAATTATAGCCGAGATTTGATTGCAAAGCAAAGTGGAAAAGCTGTTCGTGAACTGTGTGCACTTTCCCTCGAATTTCATCATAAATAAATTTTGATGAAAAATGTTGTGCGGAAGTAGCGACTTGTCAGTGACTATTTATCACTGCCTGAAATTTCATGCAAATAACACCAAGAACATTTTCTCGCCTTTTTTCATGTGAAATCAGATACAATGTCTTTTGTGTGGAACGCAGGTGCATTTTTCCTTCTACCTCTCACAATAGACCATTTACCATTTTTGTCGGTGTAGTCGGTAGTTGCATCCTCGAACCTGGCTCGTAATTCTCCAGATATAAACCCCACCTGAAACATGAAAATCTTAACGGCAACAAAGCTTTCGTTCTTTCTTTCTCTCTCATCATCGATTCCATGGATGGGTTCGTCTAAGGTTCACCTCGTAAACGAGGTGCCATAAAGAAAGCCACATCGGCTGAATTTACTTTTATTAGAAGTCGCAAGGGGGATGAACTTACATGAAGGCCGACTCACTTACATGCTGTAGAACGAAGAGAGGGTAGATAGGGCGGAATTTGCATGCGTTACGGCATTTTCGAGGCGATGAGTGTGTTTAGCAAGTGTGTGAATAGAAAACTCGCAGAAATGAATCCAATGATTGATATCACGGGCGCCGACCTACCTATTGAAATTTTTTAATATGTGCCGGAAACCCATTGAAAATAATGTACTCTTGCTTATAAGGTAAAAATAATAATAACTCTTAATAATATTTGGAATTTCGTATTTGTTCTAATCTTTTTTTAGTAACGTTGTATTCTTTAAAATCATTTTAATGTCAAAGATGATCTAAATTTTCTATTACACAGGGCGAAAAAAAAAGTCAAAGTATATATCATTTTGTTCGTCTCAGTGAAACAAATCAAATGCACTAAAAAAAAATTCAAAAAGTCCATACACTTTAAACTAATTTTTTTTTTTTCTAATTTAAATGAATTTAAAATACTTTAACTTTAAAAAATCATTACTCAATAACTATTAGGCCTATTTCCTTCAAATAAAGACCATTCTAAAGGGATTATAATTGAATATTGACAAACTTTTCTTCAAACAGTGTTCGAAGAAATTCGAAGTAAATCGAAATAATCTAAGAAAAACCCTACGAGTATTTTTTTTTTTCATCATTACCATCGTGTAGAGTTGTAATCTAAATTTTTAAAATAATATACCGAGTAGTTTTTAAGATATGATTATTTGAAGTTAAGGTTTGCTAATCAAGTATTGCGCCATATAGGAGAAATGCATGTTAATCTTACTTAAAATTGCATTTTTATAAAAGTATTTGTTTTAAGACTCTTCTTTTGCTTAAAAATGGTCAATTGCACCTTCTTTGTTCTAATTAGAATAAACAAAAACTGTTTGTTTACTTAAAACAAATAAAGAGTACCTGCGTACTAATTAAAGCAAATAAAGAGTTTTTTTGTTGTAAAAATGACCACTCATCATTGAGCAAAGAGGATCTAGAAGTTTAAGGCACGAGCCATAAATATAAGGGCAAATCTTTTTCAAATCAAATTACTTTCCATTCAGATTTCGACTTGTTCACTTTGTTCTAGCTTTCTGAACTTTTTTTGAAAATGTTCTGAGCAAATACTTTCGCATCACTTTCGAGTGATGTTAAATGCAATAAGTCACCTGATTTATTTTGTTGGTACATTCTAAGATTAGCTTCAGTTAGCTTGTTGGTAGTAGTTGTTGTGATAACAGTTGCACACGAAGCAACTGGATTATTGCATTCAACATTAGTAGAAAGTGATGAGAAAGTATTTGCTGAGAACATTTTCAAAAAAAAGGTCAGAAAGCTAGAACAAAGTGAACAAGTTGGAATCTGAATGGAAAGTGATGAAATTTGAAAAAGATTTGTTCTTATATTTAAAGCTACTGCTTTAAACTTCTAGATCCTTTTTGCTCAATGATCAGTGATCCTTTTTAGAATAAAAAACTCTTTATTCGCTTTAATTAGTACGCAGGTACTCTTTGTTTGTTTTAAGTAAAGAAACAGTTTTTGTTTATTCTAATTAGAACAATGAAGGCGCAATTGACCATTTTTAAGCAAAAGAAGAGTCTTAAAACAAATACTTTTATAAAAATGCAATTTTAAGTAAGATTAACATGCATTTCCTCCTATATGGCGCAATACCTGAATAGCAAACCTTAATTTCAAAAAATCATATCTTAAAAACCACTCGGTATATTATTTTAAAAATTTGGATTCTTACTAATAAAAAGATGCTCTGCAGGATGGTGATGAAGAAAAAAAAATTACTCGTAGGGTTTTTCTTAGATTACTTCGATTTACTACGAACTTCTTCGAATGCTGTTCGAAGAAAAGTTTGCCAATATTCAATTTCAAATTTTATATCATTCTAAAGGGCAAGGCCATCCCTTTAGAATGGTCTTTATTTGAAGGAAATCGGCCCAATAGTTATTGAGTAATGATTTTTTAAAGTTAAAGTATTTTAAATTCATTTAAATTAGAAAAAAAATATTTTGTTCAGTGAGTGGACTTTTAAAATTTTTTTTTGTGCATTTGATTTGTCTCACTAAGACGAACAAAATGATATAAAATTTGTCATATTGTCACGACATGACTTTTTTTGTCGCCCTGTGTTATTCTATTTTCCCTGTCGAGAAAATGCATCTAATTCATCGTTAATGTTATTCTATTTTGTTTTTCCATTTTTCAAATTAATTCATGATTAAGTTTTTCAGTGAAAAACTCATTTGTTATTATCTCAAATATTTACTTCAAAACGACAAAACATTCTACATAAACTTTTTATATGTATAATATTCCAAAAAATTAAGGGAACAAAAAAATTTCTTAAAATTATTGGTGATTTTTGAAGGAATGTGCCTTAATGAAAAATGGTCTATCTATCTAGATTTTGAAGCTTCAAGTTTGTAGTTTTGAGATCTTTTGACAAACAATTTTTTGAGCTACGATTATTACTCAATCCTAAGAAATAGGGCGACAAAAAAAATTGTAAATATTTTTATTCGTTTTATTTGTCCACGGACTTAGGGAAATAGCTTGTTCATTGAGCGCCAAATTGCTTTTTTATGTTCTCTTTACGTCAGTTTGTTGCTGGGATATTTGACTTTTAATGAAAAAGGATTTTTTTGTCTTTAAACACATATCTCAGTAACCAATGAGCGCCCAGAGAATATGTATAAAGATATTTTCAAAAACTGTAATAAATTTTCTACAAGATATATTAAAAAAAAATTACCCTCAACATTGTATAAAGAAAAGCGAAAAAAGTAACTTTTTTATTGTTTTAGTAAATCTGCACGTATTCACAAATATTGATGAGGAAACTAATGTGTCCAGTTTTTTTTACAGCTTAGTCTATGCCCAATAGCTCTGTAAATTTTTAAGTCGATCCCGCAAACCGTTTTCTCGGACCGATGGTCAAAGTTTTACCAAAAAGAATTATAATTTCTGAACATTGTGTAATCTTCATCAAAATGAAAAAAACATTTCTTTTACAATTATGCATGTTAAATCTAAAAAAAAATCGAAATTTTTTTTTGATATTTTTGAAAATTTGTAAAAAGTTAAGAATCAATACTGACTAATTTTTGAGACAATTCAGTTTTTGCATAATTATTCATATCAAATTAATTGCATTAATTAAAAGTTGATACTCTCAAGCTGTTTTCAGCTCTCAATTTACGAACATTCATGCAAATTTTCAAAAAAGTCTATTTTATTTTAAATTTGAAGCAAAACTTTAAACATATACTATTTTCTATTGGTACTGCTTTAAGGACGATTAATTTATCTACTTCAAAAACCTTGAATATAATATTTATTTCATATTTTCAGCCGACTTGGATGAAGAGTAAAGAATACTGGGACAAATCATTCGAAGATCGATTTGAACGTCAAAAAATGGATGCTGAAAGACCACCACTGAAGGTAAATAAACGATTCTAGTTGTTTTCTTATGATACACATATATTACCATATTTATGACAAGTAGCCAAAGTTTATCGACAGATTTGAAAACATACTTTAAGACAATATTTACATATTTGTATTCATATTAAAAATGTTTATTTTAGTTTCTTCCTCGATTCAAGTAGTACTCGAGAGTCAAATCCTTGATATGCACCAGTTACACTGAAGGCTAGATTTTTTTTCATTTTACAACGATAGATATTAAATTGTTAACTTGTAAACAGTAATGAGAATAAATATCATAAAACAAAAAGAGATGCCTGTTTTAGGCACATTTATTAATCACAGAAGCATTCTTAATGGAATTTTTGTTAATTTGTGCTCTGACAAAGGATCAAAAGATGTTATACAGAATTTTAAATTGCGTTTGTTTCATTTTTGATTCATTTAAACTCCCCAATGACCTCTGACAATTTTGCTCACTGTCTGAATCCTTAGAATATTTGTAATTAATTTTCCCCAATTAATTACAAATTTTTATACGGTGGTAAATAAATTGAAATGTTTCTAATAATAATTACATTAAATACAAATAAATATTAGCACAATTTTTGTAGGAGTTGATAATAAATTTCTTCTCAAAAAAATTATTCCTCGAATATAATGTTACATGTGATTTAAATCATTAATAAATAATTTATTAGTAACCAGAAAATGCAATTTTTATTTATGTTGTATGTTGCCAAACAACTTTTACAAGTGGTATAGTATACGAAATAGCCAAGTAATAATTAAATAATTTGATTTTTTCAGACGAGCTGGGTTGGTTTGATGACATTCATGAATTTTAAAATGTGGTGAATGACCCAGAGGAGCAAAAAAGTGAATAACTTTTGTTCATTCATTTGTTTTTTAATGAAAATTAGCCAGAATTATTTAAACGACACTATAATTAAAACACTGTACTTAAAAAAACATTTGGCTTTAGTCAAGTATTATATTATTTTTTGAGTCATTAAAGAGAACAGTAATTTTCAGTGAAGTTTTAAGATGTCCAAGTAGTAATTGTAGAAATTTAAATTTAGTCTCATCGTTTGCTATTTAACGTGTTTTACTTACAGCCATAAAAAATAATTAAAAAAAAAACATTATTTGCAACTGATGACTGTTAAAATTTTTCAACTCAACTTGGAATTGACAGTGAGATGAAATAAATGTTAGGAAAACATTTCGAGGAAGTGATGAAACGATATGGTGTTTTTACTTTATTTTTCCAAACCTGCATCTTTCTCATACAGTTATTCAACGTATAACCGGAATCGATTGTGAAGTTTATTGACGTTTCCTCGCACGTGTCGTTCAATCTGCACCAAATCATAGTAGTCAATTATTCATTACACCTGTACCTACCTCCAGCACATACATCTTCATTTACATAATTATGGATCACGTTATATTGTGCTTCAGGTGATAATAGTTCCTCACTCCCATAACGACCCCGGATGGCTGAAAACCTTCGAGAATTATTTCCACTACAGCTCCCGCCAAATAATGAACCACATGGTGGCGAAACTGCAACAGTACAAAAACCTAACATTTATTTGGTCCGAGGTGGCGTTTTTGAACGCTTGGTGGGAGGAAGCCCATCCGAGCAAACAGCGAGCTCTTCGAAATTTGGTCCATTCGGGGAGACTCGAAATCGCCACCGGTGGGTGGGTGATGACCGACGAAGCCAACGCACACGTCTACGCCATGGTGGACCAACTTATCGAAGGTAATTGGAAGCCAAGGAGTAAACCGCGGCTCATAATTTTGTACAGGGTGCTGCATTTTGGATGTCCGAATAGAGAATCTCTGAAACTAAGAGGTTTAGCCAAAAACGAGTGATACATTTTGGGGCTCATTTTTTGAGAAAATAATATTGGTGAAAACCGCTTCCTGCTATCATGGGCAGATCCAGAGGAGGGGCCCCCCCAAACTTGCCATCGAAAGCTTCAATTTTTTATATTTAAATTTTAATATAAAAACCTTATGACCTAAAGTTTTTTAAATAAAAACATTAGAATTTATTTTAAATCACACTTATTAATACAAATCATACATACCTATACCGAGAGATCGAAATAATTTGTAATCGAGTCATTTTTGGATCCGAAAACGTACAGTTGCGCAATTAAAATTTCGGGACTGTCATTTTCATAATGTAAATTCTAAAACAACCTTTATATTAATGACCTTATTTTTTACACTTGTCATATTTGTCATTTTGACTTATTTACTTTCAAAAATAGTGATTTGTGGCATAATAACGGGTAGGCAGCAGATCAAAGTGATGATTTAATAACACTTAGTTCAATTAATAAATTTCCTAAGACAGACAAATTGTTTAATTAATAAATTTAACAACAAATAAAAATAAGTTTAATTGTCAAATGTCAATCATGATGACAGTAAAAGGTAGTTTACAGTGAACTTTTTAAAGTGACAGAAAAATACTGCCCCAATTTTAATTCTGCAACTGTACGTATGTCTGTTTTTGAACTAACTGCACGTGAAACGTCAAATAAAATGACTAGTCGAAAACAGAAAATGGGCTGGAATTAGTCGCCGACGTATAATAATAAGACCGTTCTTTTTTGAAGGTAAATCATAAATTTAGTTATTAAAATCATCTTTTGGATCATACCATTTTACCTTTCGACTTGTCATTTTATTTTATTTGACGTTTCACAGACGTACGCACAGGACATACGTTTTCGGATACAAGAATGATCTCTCAATACTTACTTAGTTTTTACTAATTTAAAAAGAAATCATCAATTGTAATTTTCTTTGGGCCACATCTCTAATTAAATGTTTGAATAATGAACTTTACCAACTCGCTGGAACACCTTATCGAGTGAGCGGCAAAATTATCGAATAGTTTTATTAAAACAGAAAATTTTTTGTTTTGGTAAAAATGTTTAAAGAGGTCAATTTTCTTTTTAAAAATTCACAATTCTCAACTTGTTTTAAATTCCACACTTTTTGGTTTTCGGGTAATGACAGCAGCGACATTTTTTTCTTAATGGAAACCCCTATTTTTTTTAGCGAATTTGATAAGAGTAGATTTTTTAATTGTCGAAATGGCAACACCAAAATATTATGTATTACATAAAGTTTTTCAAAAAAAAATATCCAAAAAGTGAAATAATATCAATAAAAAACAAAGATACAATTTTAAATCAAGTTAAAAATTTTGTATTTTTTAAAAAGAAAATTGACCTGTTCGAGCATTTTTGCCAAAACAAAATATTTTCAGTTTTAATAAATATGATTATTCTATAATTTTGCCGCTCACTGTATACCCTCATCGTTCTAAAAAAATTTTAGATAGGCCTCCCCCAAAATTAATTCCTGGATCCGCCCCTGCCTGCTATCGTCTTTTGTTTTCGACTTACAGACAAAAGTTGACATTTTAGCGAAATCTAAAATAATTCATATCTTTGTTATTATAGAAAATATAGATTTGAAACAAAGACATTATATACAGGCACTTTTTTACGTAGAATTTAATAATTTTTTTCAGTTATTTGTTTAACAGTAATAAGATAAACTTGTATTTTTTTAAAAGGGAATCATAGGTGGCTATGACATTTTTAAAAAGCTTATATTTTTCTGATCGTAAAAATATATAGAAATACATGTTTTAAATGTTTTTGTTAATTTTTAAATTAAAAGATTTTTTTTGTAATATTTTGACATTTTGTTGGTGGTGGGCCATGGAAACAAATGGTTATTTTGTATGTCATTATGAAATAAGTATTTTAAAAATTTATTAAAATAAAAATGCAAAATTACGAGAATTTCGTAAAGTATGACATGTTAGAATCCAACAAAAATGCACCAGCTGCTTGCCAAAATTATTTAGAAATATGTCCAAAAAGGCGACAACCAAGCTTGACCGACTGGTAAAAAAAAATTATTCAGTGTTTTTAAACAACCACGACCAAAATGTTACGAAAAAGAAACCCGGAAAGAAGAAGAAATTAACGTATTAGGGAGTGTTACAGCAAATTCTACTATTTCCCTTAGAAAAATTGAAAATGATCTAGGGGTCAATCAAAAGACCACATTAAAAATTAAAAAAAAACACAAATTCCGTTCTTATAAGTATCATAAAAGTAAATAATTTTGGCAAGCGGCTAGTGCATTTTTGTTGGATTGGATGTAGCATTCTAACGATCATAAGTACTTTTTTATTTTAAATTTTTACTTTAATAAATTTTTAAAATACTGATTTGATAATGGCACATAAAATAATCATTTGTTCCATTGCCAACCACCAAATGTCAAAATATTACAATTTTTTTTCTTATTTAAAAATTAACAAAACACATATTATATATATTTTTAAGATCAGAAAAAATATTTTTTTAAAAAATGGCATAGCCTTCTATGATTCCCATTTAAAAAAATACAACTTTATCTTATTACTGTTAAACAAATAACTGAAAAACATTGTTAACAACATTATTAAATTCTACGTAAAAAAGTGCCTGTGTAATGTCTTTGTTTTAAATCTATTTCTTCTATAATAACAAATTTGTAAGTCGAAAACAAAAGACGATAGCAAGATGCGCTTTTTACCAATATTATTTTTTCAAAAAATGAGCCCCAGAATGTATCACTCGTTTTTGGCTATACCTCTTAGTTTCGGAGATTCCCTATTCGGACATCCAAAATGCAGCACCCTGTACACTATAATCCCATTTATACAGATAATTCCAAATAATCCCATATTATAATCTCAAATACACCCAAATAATTCCAAGGAATCCCAAATAATCCCAAATACTTCCACGTCTAAATAATTCCAAATTAAAATAAAAGTAAAAACAGATGTGATGTTTATTATAGTCTGTGCGTGATTAAATAATTTTTTGATATTATTTTTTCATGTTTGTGTAAGTTTTTTACTATAAGAGTGTATTCGATATTATAATATAGGATGTGTTAGAACCCATAGAAAAATTTTAAGTAAAATAAGATACCAGGAACATGTAAAAAACGTTTGAAATAATCTATCTGTCAAAAAATTTTTACATTTAACATTTTCTTATGTCTATTCAAGGATCCTGATGATCTTGTATACAAATATATTTTTTTTTTATAATTATTTAGTAAAGGTACAAAAATTTTGCCAATAAAAGCCACAAATAACATCAAACAGAGTTACAATTTAGGATACAGCTCCCTTGTTTCCTCTTCTAATAACCTGTAGCAAATAAATTTGGAAAATTATTTTCCCAACAGAAATGAATAGAGTCAAAGTGCAAAATTTAAACTTTTCTAACTTGAAATTTTTATAGATAGAATTTTTTTAACATTTTTTCCATGTTCCAGATATCTTATCTGGCATTTTTCTCTGGGGAGCGAGTTCTGGCGCACTTGTATAGTATCACCAAATTGCTCTAATTGTATGTAATTACTTTTTATAGTTTTTACTTTTTATTTAATCTTTTGCTTTTTATTACTATGCAAGTGTCCGGAAGTTGCGTGCACAAACTTCTAGGGGTAATTCCATACCTCAAAATATGAAGAAAAGTTCCTATCAATACAGGGTGTTGCGTTTTTATTGTTACAAATTTAAACAGGTGATTAGAATATTCAATTTTAATACAAAAGTTTCCTATGAACTTGTATCAAAAAATGTTATGTAAGCGAGCTACACCCCCTGAAAGAGATCCGTTTTTTAATGGGGTTTTCCCATCATTACAGAATAGATAAAAGTATAAAAGTTGGTACAGCTGATAACATTTAAACACCTAAACGAATTCAAAGACAGTTGTCGAAAGTTTTAATCACGGGCGTCTTAAACGGTTAAACAAATTTAATTTTTAATTTTTTATCTTCTTTATGATCGGTAAACTGATTTTACTCAAAAATGGTAAGTTGTATCGAAAAAACACAAGAGATCTCTTTTTTTGTGAAAAACTATGGGATTTTGAATTTTGTAGCTGAAACAGGCAAAAACCAACAGCCAAAATAGTTAGGGTACTTTTTACCCTTAACCCCCCAGTTTAGGACGCCCATGAATAAAATTTCGACATATTATCTTGGATTTCGGTTGTAGGTATAAAGATTATCAGTTGTACCAAATTTTGTAATTTTATCTACAATGGTTGCTGAAATATTGGAAAAAATCCATTAAAAACAAAGAACAAATGTGCTCTTTTTTAAATTATTTTTGTTAATATTTTAATTAGAAAAACAAACCATTTGTTATAATTTGAAGAACGCCAACTATGTTTTTTATTAATTACATTGTTTCAATTTGTGTCGACATAAAAAATCGCTTGTATTTCGATAACGGAGTCTTCTATAAGATTTTGCCAAGAGGACATTTTTTATGAAAAAATGTTTTTTCTATTTTATTATGATATTATATTTACAAAAAGTTTTAAGAGAAAAAAAGAATTGGGCGATTTTTGCCGCAGACCCCCCTTTTGTGCGCTCCTGACCAAGATTCAAAAATTTTATTTATGCCAATCGATTTAGCATCCTAAAAAAAAACCTACGGGTGCGTGGTATTATTTTTCTATTTAAAACATTAAAAGTAATTTAAAAACATTTGAAGGCCCACCTTTATAGGGTCGTTAACTTTCTAGTAAGCTTTTTTGGACCCATATTGACGGGAACTTTTTTTCATATTTTGACGTATGAAATTACCCTGAAAGTTTGTGCACGCAATTTCCGGACTGCCTGTGTAGCGTGAGCGGCAAAATTATTAAAACTAAAAATATGTATTTTATTTTGGCAAAAATACACGAACAGGAGAGCGAACAGGTCTATTTTCTTTTTAAAAAATTCACAATTTGTAACTTGGTTCAAAATTTTACACTTTTTGGTTTTTGAGTAATGAGGTCATCGAAATTTTTTTAAATGAAAACCACCTATTTTTTAGCCATTTTGATAGATCTTTTTATTGTCGAAACACCAAACATTAAATATGTATTGTCATACATAAAATTTTCGAAAGAAAAAATATTCAAAAAGTAGGACAGTTCAGATTATATATTTTTTTATTTTCATTATTTTTTTTTCTATTAATTTTCCTTTGAGGTTAAGTTGAATAGCTTCAAGCTAGACTTTGCCTCCTCATCTGTTTATTACTGTTTAATTTTATTTAATAAAGGCCCTTTATTATTAGTATTATTTAAAAAATTGACTTTTTTGAGCATTTATGCCAAAACAAAATATTTTCAGTTTAAAAAAAAGAGATTATTCCATAATTTTGACGCTCACTGCATATACAATATGTCCCCGGATTGAGTTTACAAGAGGAAAAAAAAAATCTTTGATTTTACGCCAAGACTGTAAAGGAAAAACATTTTTTGTTTTATCTGAAATAATCAAATTTGTAATTAAAACTTTATTATTCTGATTCAGTGAACAGAAGAGTTAATTTTTCTCTTGATTTTCGATTTACAATAATTTTTCTCTGCTTTTTAAGTCCTATTACATTGTCGGTTTTATTTATTTGACAACTATGTCACTTTCAAATAATTCCAAGGAATTTCAAATAATCTCAAATAATTCTAAATAATTCCACCACTTGTAGATCATAATTACACAACGGTTTATCACTCGTTGAAAGCTAAAAAACAATAAATTTTTATTTTTAATTTTGCAGGCCACCAGTGGGTTTGGTCCAACCTGGGGGTCAAGCCCATTTCGGGCTGGTCAGTGGACCCCTTCGGACACGGCAGCACCCAGCCCTACATCCTCGCTTCTTCGGGAATCAAAGGCACAGTTATCCAGCGCATCCACTACGCGTGGAAACAATGGCTAGCCCTGAAACAATACGGCGATTTCCGGTGGGTCCCCACGTGGAGTCCAGCAAACCCATCAGCCACCCTCCTCACCCACAATCAACCTTTCGACATCTACTCCATAAAGCACAGCTGCGGCCCCCACCCTTACATTTGCCTTAACTTCGACTTCCGCAAGGTCATCGGCGAATACACCGAGTACTCCATCAAAGCCCAAGCCATCACCGACAAGAATATCAAAGAAAAGAGCGAATTGTTGCTGGAGCAGTACGCTCGAACCGGATCTTTGTTCCCCCACAACGTGGTTTTGATGCCTCTCGGCGACGATTTTCGCTACAATGTGGCGGAAGAATGGGACCAACAATACACAAACTATATCAAACTAATAGACTATATCAACGCGAATAAAGACACTTATAAAGCCGAAGTGGGATTCGGGACACCGAAAGACTACTTTCGCGAGATAATGAAACGCTACGATCAATACCCGACTCTAAAGGGCGATTTTTTCGTCTATTCGGACATTTTCTCGGAGGGCCGACCCGCCTACTGGTCCGGCTACTTCACCACAAGGCCCTTCATGAAAATCTTAGATCGGGAATTGGAGAATAGTCTCCGAAGTGCCGAAATTTTATACACCATAGCATTGAACAACGCTCGACAAAACAAACTTTTACCATACGTTAAAATCCTCGAACGCGATTTCGAGAAATTGGTCCGGGCTCGCCGCAATTTGGGGCTGTTCCAACACCACGACGCCATCACGGGGACTAGCAAATCCTTCGTGATGCGCGATTACGGTCTCAAGCTCTTTGAGGGGATCCGAGACACCGTCAGTATTCAACAAAACTCGCTCCAAAGCCTCCTCTTCCCCGACATTCCCATAAAACCAGGAGAGAACGTCATTTTAAGCGATTTGGAACGAGACTCGTATGAGAAACTCCCCAAGAAGACACCAATCGGGTTGGGAGCCCGTCAAGTGCGTAAAATCGTGCTGTACAACTCACTAGCTCAACCCCGAGAGCAATTAATTCAAGTGAGGACCAACACGAGTAGTGTGAAAATTGTCGATAATGAAGGGAACGAAGTGGTGTCCCAAATTAATCCAGTGTGGGACACGTCGGAAAGCAACACGAAATTGTGGATCGCAGCCGACGAATTCGAGGTTGTCTTCATTGCAAAACTCAAAGAGTTGTCTCTTACGACCTATAGTTTAGTTTATGAAGAGAATGAGACGAGACTGGCCACGATCTATTGCAACAAATGTCACAGGAAGGCCAGCATTATCACAAACACTGATAGTACAACCTTGAAGCAAAACGACGTCTTGAAATCAAAATTTGTAATCAAAAACATACCCACGGGTGATATTCAATTAGAGAATCACAAATTTAAAATTTTATTTAACGGAAATACAGGGTTCATGAAAACGGTCACGCGGAAGCACAGCCCCAAAATCATGCAATGCGGACTCCAATTCGCAGCCTATCGCAGTGCGCAGTTCCACTCCGGGGCTTACTTATTCATGCCGGACCCCAACGAACGCGACATCGAGAAGGACGTTCTCCAGCAATACAAGGACCAGATGAGCATCATCATAACCTCAGGGCCGGTCTCGAGCGAAATCACCGTGATTTACGGGGCTTTTCTCGTCCACACCGTGGCCATATACCACGTGGAGTCCCCCCTCGCCGACGCCATCTACACCGAGAGCACTGTCGACTTTGAAAACCCGCCGAAAAACCGCGAAACCGAACTTTTCATGCGCATCATCTCCGATGTCCAAAACGGGGAAGTCCCTGAGTTCCACACCGATCAGAACGGTTTTCAGATGCTGAAACGAATCAAGGTTGAGAAAATCGGGGTTGAGGGGAATTATTTCCCCGTAACTACGATGGCCTACATCCAGGATGATAACGTGAGGTTGAGTTTGTTGACGGATCATGCGCAGGGGGCGGCAGGGTGGCAGCCCGGGTTTTTGGAGGTGATGCTCGACAGGAGGACGCTGTATGATGATTCCAGGGGGATGGGCGAGGGGTTGGTGGACAATAAGAAGACGGTACATAAGTTCTGGATCTTGATTGAGGATGTAGTTAAAGAAAAGGGTGAAAAGGGGCATTCGAAACGATTCGAGAACTCGGATGATACGTTCGAGAAGGGAGATGTTGTTAGGTCGTTTAATGTACCGACGGATCCGGTGGAGTCCGGAAAGCAGGAGGGGTTTCCCCGCGCGTCGCTGTTTGCTAATCAGATGTCAAACGGGTTGAATTATCCCGTGGGGATTTTTATTCTTGACCAGGAACACCAAGAAGTGAAGAAGAGTCTCGATTTGGTTAATAGGGAATTCCCCTGTGATACGCATTTGATGACATTGAGGACTCAACCGGATTCGGTTTATTCACAGTTTCCTTCTTCTAGCGCCCTCTTAGTGTTGCATAGGCAAGGGTATGACTGTGCTGTGAGTAAGAATTTTTCTTGTACCTTGTCGAAATTCGACAGTGGGTTTGAGCATGTCAAAATTAAGGAAATTCAAGCGAAAACGTTGACCGGAATCGATGATCTGCCAGATAATGTTAAACATTTGAGTGATATTTATCTCGAACCCATGACTTTAAAGACTTTTAACATGACCTTTGTATAGTAGCAATTGATGTGATTTTATAGATTTTTAATGAATACTTTATTTATATTTTTAAAATTTGTAGATAATGTAAATAGGACTTTTTAAAAATGTGTGCATTCTATGTTGTTACGTCCTAGTAGAATTATTGGGTTTTATGTAATTTCAAGCACCGACTGATCATGTTTTATTATTTAAGTATGTTTGCTGTTACGAAAAAAATATATCGTTTTTTATACGTTGAACCTTATATTTGCCGAAAATAAAAGTTCCAACAAATACGGTTTACTTTTTTATTCTCAGTCTAAATTTATAAAGAATTAATACATCTTACACATTGGGATCATGCCCTACTATCGATAATAAGAAAAAATATGCATCACAGTTTCAAATGAATAAATATACATCGTAACAAAAACATACAAACAATTTACTTTCGCATAATATAGAAAATGACTCACAAATAACTTTTTTATTTCATAATTATTTTATTATTTGTATGTTCAGTGTTTTATAGACACGTAATACAAATACTGCGTCGAAATTGTGCGAGCAACGGGTCTTCCGGAATTATTAAACATGATATAGCTTTTCAGGGAACAAAAATTTGAACCTCACCGAAGCGACTTGGAAGAATAAACTACTACACTCTAATATAAAGCTGATTTCAAATTTAAAATTATTTTGTAAAAATGCCATTTAAACCAAAAATAAGAACAATAAAAGAACTTGTCGAATAGACATTCAGTAGCTACAATTGGTAAGAATACTAACAACAATCAAGCATCCTTTAAGCAAGCTACAAGATAATATATTGGATAAACTATTTACGTTAATTTTCATACTTTTGGTCTTTCATTTGCAAAAAAACGGATTAATTTTATTTATTATCACCGTTTTCACCCTTGAAATAAAATAAAAGGCTCCTAGATAGAGAAATAATTAATTTGATGTCGCTTCCGAAACACCCGTTATTAACCCATGCTGCTGTCAAAAAAATCTTAGCAAAAATCGTTTTTTGTCTTTGACTACTGCATAATAAAAGCTTTAGTAAATAGGTATTTTCTTGGTGATAGTTTTCCTGCACATGTGACACGTTTTTAACGTATCGGCGCACTTCGAGCACGTTCCGTGCCCACAAAGAAACACGACATTTCGTTTCCTCTCCATACAAATACTGCAAGCGTGACTTTCCTCGATTTCGGCGATTTTGCATTCCAAGTATCTCATTCTTTCCGCGCTCGGCTGTCTCGATTTCGCTGGAATAACTCTACCGTCTTTTGTGATACGCTTCTGCACAATTGAACCGCATTGCAAACACTTTTTCATTCGCGAAGAACAGTCCTCACAAGCCGGCTTGTGGTTACAAGGATCCAACCTCACATTTTCTTCCGATAACTCGGAACAAACTAGACATTCGACCGGTTTGCTACTGACAATTTCGTTTTGGTAATAGTGATTTTTATGATTCGGTGAGTTTTCCTGAGACGTGCCACCGATATCAAGGATTTTGTCGTTCTTTTGCTCGCGACGGCTTCTCCGAGTGTTTTTCGAATCGTCGATTAGGTTTCGAGCAGGACTGTGTTTGGGGGTATTATCGGTTAAGTTATAACCGTCAATCGAATGACGCGCTTCGGTTAAATTAAGAGATTCTAAATTGAGAGTTTCCTGAGTATTCTCTTGAATTTGATTACTGTCTAAGTTTGGCTTGTAACTTTTTAGTAACTCTTGTAAACTTGAATCTTGTAGGAGACTCAATGCAGATTGTCCCTTACTGTTAAGTGCGTCTAAATCTATCCCTTTTTGAATGAGATAACAAGCGATTGTGACCGCTAGACGATATTCGGACACGTGACCTATACTTTCGTAAATTGCACACATGTCAGGACTCTCTTCTTGTCTGATTTCTCCATTCAAGTGGGCTTTTTTGATGAAAACTAAGTGTAAAGCTGTGTCTTCATCCTCATCTTTGGCGTTTATATTGGCTTTCAGTTTGATTAAGAGCTCGATGACTCCGCAATGACCTGATACAAATAGTTAGCCTTAAACTTTTTGACTAATTCATTAATAAAAAAACGTTACCTTGACTGACTGCAAGGAGAAGGGCGGTTTGGTTTCTATTATTTCTCAAATTAATATCCGCTTGGCCTACGTGCACGAGCGTTTCGACGACTTCTTTATGACCGTTCAAGGCTGCCAAATGCAAGGCTGAAAAACCGTCGTCTTTTTTCACATCGACTAGTTGTCTGGCTTGCGTGAGGAGTTTTCTCGTTGCGAAATTTTTGCCTTTGAGAGCAGCATGATGCAAGGCATTGAAGCCTCTCTTATTTCTCAGTGTGAAATCGATACCGCTAGCTGCACACAATAGTTCAATCACCTGATAACTATCTTTTCCAATGGCATCGTGAAGGGCAGTGTCCCCGTAAAGATCGGTACAGTTGGGATCAGCACCGGCCGATAATAAGATTTGGACGCATCGCGCCGGTTGCTTGTGTGCTGCGATATGCAAAGCGGTACAACCGCTACGATTGGCAGTGTTTAAATCGGCGCCGGCTTTGATCAACAAATCCAACACCTACATACATGGGAAATACAGAATTAGTCATTTATTTGTGATAACACAAGGCGACAAAAAAAACAAAACAAAAAAGTCATGTCGTGACAAATTTTATAACATTTTGTTCGTCTCAGTAAGACAAATCAAATGCACTAAAAAAAATTTCAAAAAGTCCACACACTTTGAACTAAGTAATTTTTTTCTAATTTAAATAAATTTAAAGTACTTTAACTTTAAAAAACCATTACGCCATTAGGCCGATTTCCTTCAAATAAAGACCATTCTAAAGGGATAGCCTTGCCCTTTAGAATGATATAAAATTTGAAATTGAATATTGGCAAACTTTTCTTCGAACAGTGTTCGAAGAAGTTCGAAGTGAATCGAAGTAATCTAAGAAAAACCCTACCAGTATTTTTTTCGTCACCATCGCGTAGAGCATCTTTTTATTAGTAAAAATCCAAATTTTTAAAATAAGATACCGAGTAGTTTTTAAGATATGATTTTTTGAAGTTAAGGTTTGCTATTCAGGTATTGCGCCATATAGGAGAAATGCATGTTAATCTTGCTTAAAATTGCATTTTTATAAAAGTATTTGTTTTAAAACTCTTCTTTTGCTTAAGAATGGACAATTGCACCTTCTTTGTACTAATTAGAATAAACAAAAACTGTTTCTTCACTTAAAACAAACAAAGAGTACCTGCGTACTAATTAAGGCAAATAAAGAATTTTTTTGTTCTAAAAATAATCACTGATCATTGAGCAAAAAGGATCTAGAAGTTTAAAGCAGTAGCTTTAAATATAAGAACAAATCTTTTTCAAATTAAATGACTTTCCATTCAGATTTCAACTTGTTCACTTTGTTCTAGCTTTCTGAACTTTTTTTTGAAAATGTTCTCAGCAAATGCTTGTTTATCACTTTCTACTGATGTTGAATGCAATAAGTCAGTTGCTTCGTGTGAAACTGTTACAACAACTACTACCTACAAACTAACTGAAGCTAATCGTAGAATGTACCAACAAAATAAATCAGGTGACTTTTTGCATTTAACATCACTCGAAAGTGATGAGAAAGCATTTGCTCAGAACATTTTGAAAAAAAGTTCAGGAAGCTAGAACAAAGTGAACAAGTCGAAATCTGAATGGAAAGTAATTTGATTTGAAAAAGATTTGCCCTTATATTTAAGGCTCATGCCTTAAACTTCTAGATCCTCTTTGCTCAATGATCAGTGGTCATTTTTACAACAAAAAAACTCTTTATTTGCTTTAATTTGTACGCAGGTACTCTTTATTTGTTTTAAGTAAACAAACAGTTTTTGTTTATTGTAATTAGAACAAAGGTGCAATTGACCATTTTTAAGCAGAAGAAGAGCCTTAAAACAAGTTCTTTTATAAAAATGCAATTTTAAGTAAGATTAACATGCATTTCTCCTATATGGAGCATAGCAAACCATAACTTCAATAAATCATATCTTGAAAACTACTCGGTATATTTTTTTGAAAATTTGGATTACTACTAATAAAAAGATGCTCTACACGATGGTAATGATGAAAAAAAAATACTCGTAGGGTGTCGCGTCCTTATTTTCTCATCATAATTTATAATTTGTATAATATTTAGTTAATTTAAAGGGAGCGCTGACATTCGGCCCTAGTTTTGGTTGTTAAGAAAAACAAAAAGTTTGTTTATGTTGAAAAAGGTTTCGTTTATGTTTGGTTTTTTTGTGTGAATTATTCGTATTTGTTGGAATCACTCGTCCTGAAACTAGAAAGTGATAATATTGGAAATTGCTCAACAGGACCGCAGATTTTAAGAATTAGTGAAGATTCCTATCCTCCCAACCTCTTTCCCTTCCTTTCCTATTTTCCTACCTCATCCTTTGGATTCTACGTGGGAACACTCAAAGGTAGGAATTTTCATTTACCTCTTCCCTATCATTGTCTCCGCCGCGAAACATAGGGTTTTTCATAGATTATTTCGATTTACTTCGAACTTCTTCGAACACTGTTCAGTTGGAGACAAAATACTTTGGTCGTCAATGTCACTTGAGTGACATTAAAGTGTAAGGCATGCTTTAGGACTGTTAACCTTATTTTTAGCTACTGTCAATCATAGTTGACAAGTTGTATGTTCATATTTTTGATAGGAAAATATAATAGCTGTCATTAATTTAAAATTGTCATTCATTTTAACGTTAAAGCTTGAATTACATTAAAGTGTCACAAAAGTGACGATCAAAGTATTTTGTCTCCAACTGTTCGAAGAAAAGTTTGCCAATATTCAATTTCAAATTTTACATCATTATAAAGGGCAAGGCCATCTCTTTAGAATGGTCTTTATTTGAAGGAAATTGGCCTAATAATTATTGAGTAATGATTTTTTAAAGTTAAAGTATTTTAAATTCATTTAAATTAGAAAAAAATTACTTACTTCAAAGTGTGTGGACTTTTTGAATTTTTTTTAGTGCATTAGATTTGTCTTATTGAGACAAACAAAATGATATAAAATTTGTCAAGTTATCACAACATGACTTTTTTTGTCGCCTTGTGTAATCATTACCTCTGGTTGGTTTCCAAAAGCTGCATAATGTAAGCAAGTGTCGCCATCGTTATCGCTGGCGTTGACAGAAGCTCCTGCATGAAGCAGCAGTTTTACTATTGCTGCATGTCCCTGATGTGCTGCCACCTGTAAGGCTGTCTTGCCTCCACTTCGCATATCCACCATATTACTAGATACACCCTCGAGCAGTCTTTGTACAGTTTCTAAATGTCCCTGAGCTGCATCCCTCACTAATTGATCAGCCACTCCGTTCGTCTGATTATCGGCTGGATTCGCCGGATGCCATTCCACTATTAACAAAATAATAGTACGAGTATGTTATACAGGGTGTCAATTTTAAAACTTGCAATCGGCAATATCTCTAAAACTAAAAAAGTTATTGAGAATCACTCAAAATCGTTTCGGTGGGTGAGTGACGCTCTTCCACCCACCCTTCAAGCCACAGCCACCTTAAGTTGAAAATTTTAAATGGCACGAACCTACTTGCAATACATCGATATAACAAGCGCTTTTCAAAAATGTCATACTATTTGGTAAAGCCATTTTTCCAATTATTCAAAAATGAAGACGTTAAATTTTCATTTTTTTTTATTATATTCAAGCATGGGTGGATGTGTGTCACTTATCATGTCATTTTAATTCCCCCTAGGAACCACCAAAACGGTTTTGAGTGATTATTAATAACTTTTTCTGTTGAGAGAAATTGACGATTGCAAGTTTTAAAATTGACACAATGTATACGTAGTAGAGAGAAGAGGATTTTTATAGTCGATCTGTTTATTGCCCGAGATGCATAGCATCGAGGGAAATAATACATACGAGGCTATAAAAATCCTCTCTAGCGTGTTTTATACAGAATGATTTTTAAAAAAACGACAGGCACTATAGATTTTTTATTTAAGGCCCGTTTCAAAAATTAAAAAACCAAATTAAATGGATTTTGATATATGTAGTATAAACTGATAATTTTAGAACTTTTCTAAATGTCATAGTAAATTTTGGACTATATTCAACTTTCTAATTTTGAATTGGAACCCATATTTTTTTCTTCAAAATTGGAAAGACACTAGTTTTCTTGGTACAGACATGTGAAATAAGTTTCACTTTTCCTAAATACAAATTATCAATGTTAAAAACATTATTACAAGTAAATAAAATCTAGTTGCATGGTGTCACTATTTTAATGTCAAAAAGCAACAAATGAAAGAAAATGTTGCCAATACTTTTTAAAATTTTAATAAGAAATGTCAATAATAATTACCTATAGCAAATCAAAAAAACATTTTTATTTTGTACTCAATATTAAAGAGTGCTTTTATCAACTAATTTCAGTAGATAAAGCAGTCTTTTATCGTCTAGTGACTAGTGGAATAAAATATTTTTTATCTATGGTTTATATTTTATCAACTAATTGCAGTAGATAAAGTAGTCTTTTATCGTCTAGTGAAATAAAGTAATTTTTATCTACTGTTTATATTCATCAACCAGACACAAGAAATTCTGGTAGGTGAGTACAAAATAAAGCGAAATAGTATACACGACGATAAAGATTGTTTATCTACTCGTGAAAAAAGTTCACTCGTGACTTCGTCACTCGTAAACTTAACTTTTTCACTCATAGATAAACAATTTCTTTATCGTCTTGTATAATAAATAACTAAATTTAGTGTGATTAATTTATTTTAATATTTATTTATTAATTTTGTTTAATTTCAATAAGATTATTGTTAACGTCAATTTTTTTATTGACACCATGCAACTAGATTTTATTAACTTTTATTATTATTTTTTAAACAATTTCAACAGATCCATTATTGCCCTTGTTCAATAAGAAAAACAACTTCACAACCTCTCGACAAACTAAATAATGGTACCTTTTACAACTAGTAGTAAAAAAATTTTTTTTTCTATAATTATTAAAAAGTTATGACGTACTTGATGGTTCCTGTCTTTGATTTTGCGTCGCTTGCATCGTATTTGCCAATTCTGCTGCACTTCCAGGTACTATTCTCACACATTGTGGATTTAAAGTCCATGCATGTCCGTCGAGTTGCACCCGCAAATCACCATCAGAGTAAATTTTCAAAATTTTGCCCAATTTACCCAACGACTACGATTATTTTAATTTTATTCACACGCAATTATATTAATTTCAAGTGTTACGTTTTTCATTATTTCGATCCATTCACCGTGACCTTTCTGCAGTTCCTTGACTTTCTCGATGTCCGTACTTAGACAAACAATATCTCCGACGGCCACCGAATTGACTTTGGATAGTGTTACAGGATTAAAAGTCCATCTATTATGACACCCTTCGTACTGTACTCTAATATCACCTTTATCAGTAACTCGGTGAACTTTTCCGATTTTGCCGATGTACTGTGAACATAGCGTGAGTGAAAAACACAATTATTTTCATCAATAGTTTGATTACTTCGGCCATTTTGGGATTCCATCCACCATGTCCCTGTTGCAAAGTCTTTAACTGTTCTTCAGAGACGACGACTTTAACTTTATCGCCGACACTGAATGGAGGAGGGCCTGATCTGACTGGACGAGCCACCGCTTGCTCTACGTTTTGACCTGAACAATTTTTAAATATTTACATTTTGCACAACAGCTTAAAAAGTGGATCGATAAACATCATGGTTGGGAAATCAAAAGCAATTTGCATTGTACAACAAATAAAAGAGACAAATTACAAAAAAAATGTTATATAAAAATTCTGTTATAAAACTTATTCTGTAAAAATTCTAAACGTTACTTAATTCCTGAGTTGCTATACCAGATTATGTCATAATTGTTATTACTAAACTGATTGATTTATTGATTGACGTTTTCATTTTTTATTAGGAGTATTTAATTTGATGTAAAAAAACACCACAAAATTTGCGTCAATTTAAATTTTTAGTTATTTTGTTAGAAGTTCATTTTTATATAATTATTTTAATCGGTATTCGGAATAACTTTTGATTCTAATCAGTCACTGTCGAAACTACTGAATTATTACTTTGCTACGGACTATAACCACAGAGGTTACTGTATCTTAAAATGTAGTAAATTAGCAATAAAAAAGTTTAAGTGGAACGTCGGTTATTTCAAAAACTAAAAAAGAAATAGTTTTGCACAAATTAACAAATTTTGACAGACTCACCTTGTATACAAATTACTGTACACGACATTTACTTTTTTAATTAAAAACAATTATAAGAAACACAAGACTTTCGAAATATTTCAATTTGATCTCTTTATCTTTTTAACACTTTAGCTTCCTTGAGAGAGACTTAAGATTGCAAATTCTTACACCTGTAAAATAAAAAGTAACCCCAACCATATCAGTAAGAGGAAGTTACAATGGATTAAAATGTAGTTAGGTACATCCCATTTTCTTATTCTTTTACAATAAGAATAATACTACACGAAAAAAAAAAATTAATATTATTTTATACCGGGTGACTCCTAAATAGACCGACAAAATTTTATCCTTGGTGGTATCAAATGAGAACATGCTGGAAAAAATATTGAAAAAATTCTTTGTTTAATCGTTCTCCAAATAAAATTTATTAAAGTTATTTTTGAGGTAAAGTGTACGCCACTGATGTGTTCGTAAATAGTATTAGCACAGCTAGTGGAAACCATGGTATTAATTTGATCAAAATGTACTTGATCATTGCAACAATTCATAAACGCCGTAAGTGGCACGGATCAAGGGGGTTCTGTCCCTAAAAAATATCAACGTAAAAAGGGTACAGATTATTTCCATTTATCCTTGGAAAGCTGTGATAAAATTTTGTCGGTCTATTTAAGAATCACCCTGTATAGGCAACAGATTAATTACCAAGAGTGGGAACTTTTTTAACCTGTCCAAGTATTCCCTTAATACTAACTCAAAAATCAATTTTTTCCAAATGCAGTCAAATTCAAAAAAAAAATGGTTGCAATGTCATTTCAAAAATTAAAAAATAATTTACATTTTGACAACAAAATTGATTTTATGACAAATAGCCAAACTTCATGATGCCAAGTAAATTATTTTTGTAGACTTAAGTACAGTTGCGGAATTAAAATTTCGGGCAGTATTGTCATTTTCATAATGTAAACTCTAAAACAACCTTTACATTAATAACCTCATTTTTTACTCTTGTCATGTTTGTCATTTTGACTTATTTACTTTCAAATATAGTCATTTGTGGGATAATAACGGGTAGGCATCTGATCAAAGCGATAATTTAATTACACTTTTACATAATTAATAAATTTCCTACGACATTCAAGTAACAATTTTAACAACAAAAAAAAAGTTTAATTGTCAAATGTCAGTCATGATGAAAGTAAAAGGTAGTTAACTTTTTAAAGTGACAGAAAAATACTGCCCGAAATTTTAATTCCGTTCATTTACACAGGAATAATTAATTTTATGCCAAAATGTGAGAATGACGACCACTTTTTAATATTAATGTGGATCAAGTAGGTTGTAGAGGTCTAAATGGCATATTTAATTTAAAAGCTGATTTACATAAAAAGTGTCATTAATATCATTCAAAACAAATTAAATCACATCAATAATGACAAAAATCTTTCAGTTTGTTGCCACCGTGTTAATTACGTTGTTAATTTTAATTATTTTTTGCTACCTCAAAAACTGGGATACACATATTATTTATTTAAGAAAATTATTTTTAGAGAAGATTGAAGTTATTATTGTATGAATTTTCGCATGGTTGACACCTTCAAATAATCCCTTTCAACGACTACTTCGATGCACATTAATATACGATTAAATTAATATTTCAATTAAATTTCCGATAGAAGTGTCCTATGTGTTTGATATTAAGTTGGTAACATAAACTATCAAATTCATATATCACACATTTATAGTCAATTGTCACTCATTTCCGAGGGGCGACCGCTGGGATAGCCGTCACCTGACACATTCTTATATCACCAATAATTCGGAGTTGCCAACTTAATCTCAAAATCACAGGTGATTGATGAATGAACTCACCTAAAATTGGAAGATGTTCCGGATAATAAAACCCGCCACTGGCCGGCTCTACAAACTTAATATCACAATCGCCTTTATGTCCCAGCCGATAGACATTTGTAGAGCCCGACAACCAGGTAACATTGGCCACAGAACGACTACTTTCCTTGTCCCAACCTCTAATATCCAAAACTCGGCCAACTTTACCATCACCACCATCCTGATTCCCCCATTCCCAGTTGTACCCCCTTACCACCTTAGCCCCAACAAAAATGCCCTTCAATTCGCATTTTCGACCATTTTGTCTAGGTGGCAAATCCACTCTAACAAATTACTTTGATTAAAGAAAAAAAAAACAATTTTAACTCGACTAACCCTAAAGCAGTGGCCGAATCAAACCTTTTGAAAGTGTGATCAAGATCATGCTTATCACCATGGTAACACATATAACACAGATCATAATCATAACAAACGCAACACTTGTATTTCATGCCGCAAATGCCCTGGCTTTTGCAACCATCACAAACAATGTTCGGATGTTTGACGCCTAGAAATAGATAATTAGCTAAATTTCTAATTAATATCAAGGTTCTTATTGCTACAACTTGCCGATGGTGTATGATAACAAATCAGATTATCACTGTTTTAATTAATTTACCTATTTGTGCGTTGTCAATGACACGGAGGTCAAATTTGCCCAAATAGCCCACTCTGTAATTCGTCCGCGTCCCATTGTCCCATTGGACCACTGCAGTCTTATCAGGAGATCCCACACTGCCAGACTTGCCAATTTCGCACACGGTGCCCACGAAACCCTCGCCCCCGTCTGAAATATTTTTATTTACCCTAACCTAATTTTCGTTAATAAATACCTTGGTTGCCCCAAGACCAGTCGGGTCCTCGAACAATTCGAACACCAGGCGTTAACATCTCGTGTTAATAACACATTTGAATTAATTTATTCCATGGAAAATTTAGGGGTGTATTAACCCCTGAATCACTGTCACTGTCCGATACGCACAAACTCGTAATTACTCAATGCGCACACATTTTTTTAATTATTGGTTAATTTTAAATCACGATTTTTACCATTTCACGTTATCGTTCAACTGGCAACTAGAAAGTTGTTTATTGTTGTTGAATTTTGACAGGTACGATTATTCATTTCTCGCAGGTTGGTGTCATTGTGGCTCATGGATACCAACAAAACAGAAAAGGTGCCAAATTTGAACCAAACTTTATTTTAACAGCAAATCTTACTAATGCAAAATAATATAAATTCCAGATCAAAAACCTATTTTACTCTTAAAGTTATCATTAGTTATAGCGGCTTCCAAATTAAAATCCTGATTCAAATCGTTATTATTGAGTAAAGAGTTATCCAAAATTTCATTGTTGAGAATATTGGAAAGTTCATTATCCAACTCACTGAGTGTGTCTTTGGAAAACTTTTCACCGCTTTGGCTATCCAACAATTCGTTTTTATTCACAAATGAGTCATTCGGGAGTGCACATAATTGCAAACTTTCTTGATTTGAAGAAAACCGTTTCTTGTAATTGGGTCCTGGCTCAATCCAATTGGGAAAACTATTTTTATTAAACACATCTATTTGGGGCACATTCTGATAAACCTGGAAAATCTTTGGTCCATTGTTCCCCTCGTTTTTATTACAGTTTTTCGATAAGTCGATAAATGGCATCAAAACTTGTACGATATTTTTCAAAATTGTATTCTGGTTATTTTGTTTTGCTTGCAAACTACTCAGTTCTTTGAGTAAGGTTACATTTTCTTGTTGCAGTACATTTATTTGTGTGCTTATTTTGTCTTGCTGTTTTCGTATGGCTGTTATTTCCGAAGACAAGTTTGCCAGTTCTTCACAATTCACTTTAGAGTGTGTCTTCTTATTCTGCGGTATTTTCCTTCTGATGTTTTTCAAAAGATCCGGTCTGTCTTTCTGGAAATATTTGTGCTGGTACTCTATTTCGGTGCTTCTCTCCACACATATTTTGTGAAAATCGTATAAATTTAACTGGCGAATAAAACTACCCATGTTGTTGTGCTTAAAATACAGAGGTAGGAGTTTCGTAATGAATAGTGCTTGGTTTTGAATTATGAAACTATTTCCAGACTTGCTCCAAGACATTACGTTTGTTGCTTCTTGGTGGTTTAACATTTTCCAGAGCTTGAGAACAAAAGTTGACACAGTATCATTCGAAGTTTTTTCCATCTCTTGAAAGTTTTTGATAATCTCTTCTGTCACAATCATGTCACAATGGATATTTTTTTGATACCATGGTTTTACGGTAACAAAACAATCAAATTTTAAAACAACTACTGGTACTTTTTTTAAATTGTAATTGTTTGTATGTTTAGTTCACCTGTGCGTCAACAAGAAAGAAGAGAATCTAAAAAAATTGCAAAAAATACGTATGCATTTACAATATTTGAATGATCTACTGTTTTATTCGCTCTTTCTGAACCGATTGCGTTGCAACTCACATTTAAAATTGCACTGAATAAAAAATAAAATAAAATATACTTTGTGACAAACAGTAGTATGTCCCTGAATTGAGTTTACAAGAGGAAAAAAAACATCTTTGATTTTACGCCAAAACTTCAAAAGAATAACATTTTTTGCTTGACCTGAAACGAGCAAATCTGTAATTAAAACTTCATTATTCTAACTCAGTAAAAAGAAAAGTGATTTTTTCTCTTGATTTTGGACTTTTAATAATTTTTCTCTGCTTTATAAGTTTTATCACATTGGAGGTTTTATTTTGTTTGACAACGATGTCACTTCAACAATTAATTAATTAATTGAATAATATGATTGTTCTTGTTAAAAATTACTTTTTCTATTTCGGTGTTAAAATAAGTCTATTCCAGCACCCAAATGACGTCATTTGAGTGCTGGAATAAGTCGTTGGCGTTAATTTAATTTTAGTGACGTACTTTCTTCACAATTCATTTTCAAATGTGAAAATAGAAATTATTTTTATTTTTTTACAGCCGTCTAAAATTATTCCACATACTTAAACGTCGCCAACCGTCGCAAAATTCTCTAGAAAAAAAATTGAAATTTTCGTTTTTTAATTTATAAAATGATATAAAGCGGCAAAATAGAAAAAATAGTATAAAGCACTTGTTGCAGAAGGTTCTTCAAGCACTCATTTGTTCTTTAACTCGCCGCTACGCGGATCGTTTCGGAATTTCAAATTTGTGCTTGATACCTTCTGCAACTTTAATATACTATTCTATTTTTTATCTTAAAGCTGTTTTTTGCATTCCTTAAAATTATGTTTTTCACAAACATTTTTGTTTTGTTTAACTTGCGTAAACTCATTTGTCTAAGTGACATCGTTGTCAAAAAAGTAAAACCGCCAATGTGATTAGATTTAAAACGCAGAAAAGAATAATAAGTCCAAAATCAATAGAAAAATAATGAATTTTTCTTTCCAATGACTCGGAATAATGAAATTTTAATTACAGATTTGCTCGTTTTAGGTTAAGCAAAAAATCTTCCTGTTAAGTTTTGGCGTAAAAATAAAAAAAATCCTCTTGTAGTCTCTTCCGGGGACATACTGTACAGGGTGCTGCATTTTGGATGTCCGAATAGGGAATCTCGGAAACTAAGAGATTTAGCCAAAAAAAGAGTAATACATTCTGGGGCTCATTTTTTGAGGAAATAATATTGGTTAAAACCGCATCTCGCTATCGTCTTTTGTTTTCGACTTATGGACAAAAATTGACATTTTAGCGAAATCTAAAAAAATTCATATCTTTGTTATTATAGAAGACACGGATTTGAAATAAAGACATTATCCAGGCACTTTTTAACGAGGAATTTAATAATGTATAGTAAAATTCAGGAGGGTAGACCGGTGCGTCATCAATTTCATTTTTTCTTTACCAACTTAAAAGTGAAATAAAAAAAATAAAACAATGTAAATTGAAACAATTAAAGGGTCTCTATAAGGATGATAGCCTTGAACATTAATTTACATATGTACTTCAACTGCACCACTTAAATGTCATTCATGTTCGAGTGAATTTGTCAATTTGACATTGACAACATTATTGTCGTCGTTGAAAGTCTTTTTGGTATAATTTGCAAGTATTTTTCGTTTATTCGTTGATTTCTTGCTTTTGTTCTGCGTCTCGTTGCTTTCTTTTAATAATTCCTTACGATTAAGTAACTTCCATGAAATCAGGCATAAATGCACTTGCGTTAGTGTAAAAAATTGAAATAATGAGGGGTCACCGATAAAAATTAGCCCCCCATCATCTTTAATTTATTCTACAAAAAATAGGGCCAATCTTATAAAAAACCATTCAAATGCTGTTTTAGTACTTTTACATATTGTCTCTGCTATGGCGCAAACCACACTCTTTAAATAAAATTGTGATTATTTGAGATATTTGAGGTAAATATGAGCGTTGTTTAAGAAGTCTATTATTTAATGAAGTAATAAACAATACAAACTGAAATCGACGCATTATTTTGACTCTCACATAAGTAACTTTCTGGTTTTCATAAGATCAGAATAAATATATAATAAAAGTTTCTTAACGTTTATTGTTTGTTTTCGAAGGATGTAAGATGCAACTTTTTTTTGTAGACGTCTTGAATTTAAACTTTTTCTTTTTTCTTACCTGGAAGAATGCATAAGATCGTCTATGGTTTTAAACTCAATGTAAGGAATTAATTGTCCATGCTCCTTATGTTTATGATGATTCCTATTTATGAAATACAGATTTTGCATCCGTTTTCTTCTCAACTTACCCACTGTTTTATACTAATGTACACTAAAAATTCCGAGTTTTAGATACGACATCCAAAAGCATTGAAAAACATAATGATGTAATGAGTACACTGCATGTAGAATGTCATTTCGAATCTATTACATTAAATTTTAAATTCCTTTGCAAAGAATCGTACAAAGCAACACTTTCATCAATAAAAAACTTCTAACTCGTAGATATTGAATCTAACGTCAAAAAATTGACGTTTTGTCATCGCGATGTAAACGTGGTGACGAGAAACGTCAGATGACGCACCGGTCAACCCTCGTGATTTTTCCCATAGTTAACAATTTTTTTCAGTTATTAGTTTAGCCGTAATAAGATAAACTTGTATTTTTTTAAATAGAAATCATAGGCGGCTATGGCAATTTTGAAAAGCTTATTTTTTTCTGATCTAAAAAATATATATTTGTAACGGAATATTTTTTTATAATTATACTTAAAAAATAAAATACATATTTTGTTTGATAATAGTTGGCCATGGAAAAACTATTTCACTCCAAATGTGTAAATAATAATTAATCAGTGTTTTGTGTATGATGATGAAAAAATTGATAAAATTATGAAAATTTAAAAAATACGATACATTAGGAGTATTGAACAAATATGCAAGTGCCTCAAAACAAAATCATTACGTATTTTTAAAAAATCCAAAAATAGGAAAAACAAATGTGTCAACAGTCAAGTCAACACAATTAGAAAAATAGTAGATTATGTTATTAGGAGTAAAAGTGATTGTTTATGTGGTGAAGCTGAACGTTCATTTTGCCGAACGGAGTGAGGCAAATGGATTCAGCTGAGCCACATAAACTCACTTTTACTCCAAATAACATATACTATTTTATCTGCAAACGAGTCAGATGGAACGAAAAGAGCAACACACCAATAATCAAGTAAATCACCTCAATAATCAGGACGCTTTGCAATAAAATCATAACAAACGTCACGAGTCAGTAAGTAAGTATCAAGTAAAAGTGAAAACGCTTAAGCGTAAAAACAGTGTTTTTACTCCATGTCTGAAAAGTAAAACTTTTACCTGTATCATATAGTCATAAAAGTGGTCACTTTTGTGACGTTTGCAGATAAACATTTTTTTGATGATCTAATGGACGCTGCGGAAATCGAAAAACTTTTACAAACTTTAACTTACCCAAAGGAAGACATGGAAATGTGTAAGGAATTTGAAGAGCCATGACATATTTCGCGCTCCTGATCAAAGATTAACATGTACCACCGAGGTGAAACATCGAATCATCACGGAACCAGTACCTCCTATTTCAAAACGGCCTTATCGAGTACCGTACCATCGCAAACATATTTTGGATAAGGAAATCCAAACACTCTTAAAAAACGATATTATACAAGAAAGTTCTTCTCCATGGTCAGCACCAGTCATCCTTATCGAGAAGAAGAGACACTCTGGCGAAGATCCCGAATTTCGCCTTTGCATCGACTACAGAGAATTGAATAAAGTCACTAAACCAGACTTCTTCACCCTACCAATATTACAAGAAACAATTGATCAGCTAACTGGAGCTTCCTTATTTTCAATCATGGACATGGCCAGTGGATATTTTCAAGTAGAACTTCACCCAGATGATCGAGAAAAAAGTGCCTTCAGTACTCCTACAGGACATTATGAATTTAAAAGAATGGCAATGGGTCTTCGAAACGCACCCAGTACATGGCAACGCCTCATGTACTCAGTTTTCTCAGGCTTAGTTGGACTTGCTTGGTCTACTTAGATGATGTTATTGTGTTTAGTACATCAGATGTCAAAGAACACTTACAACGCTTACGCGATGTTTTTGACAGAATGAGACAAGCCAATCTTAAATTAAAACCCACCAAATGCAACTTTCTTATGAAAGAAGCCAAATATCTTGGACARATCATTTCKGCGGAAGGYATAAAAACCGATCCGGKGAAAACAAAAATCGTATRTGCGTATCCYGTACCCAAGAATCCAAAAGGAGTCAGAGCTTTCTTAGGATTATGCGGATTCTACCGGAAATTCATACCAAATTTTGCCACAATTGTAAAGCCTCTCATTCAGTTAACAAAGAAAGATGTGAAATATCAGTGGGACCAAGAACAAGAAACCGCCTTTAACACACTTAAATAAGCCTTAACAACACCACCTGTGTTAAAATACCCCGATTTTAGAAGACCATTTATCTTAGCGACCGACGCTTCAGGAATAGCCATCAGCGCTATCCTCTCACAGAAATACGAAATAGAACATCCTGTTTGTTATGCTAGCAGATGCCTTAAGGATCCGGAAACTCGATACAGCACCATCGAAATAAAAGCACTCGCCATCGTTTGGGTAGTGAAATATTTCCGATGTTATCTCATAGGCACGAAATTTACCATCATCACCGACCACAGGCCATTAAGATATCTTTTAACCATAAAAGAACCAAGTTCTGGATTAGGAAGATGGGCTATGACACTAGCCGAATTCGACTTTGAAGTCCAATATCGTCCAGGAAAACAACACCACGTCGATGATTTCACTAGAATCGACTATCCTGATGAAACAGAAGAACTGATACGATATATCGATACCGAATGCACTCCCATCATCTACGACCTCGAAGAAATTAAAAAGACACAACAAGAGAATCCTGAAGTTGCTAAATTACTCCACCAAGAAGGGATCTACCAAGCGCCAAACGGACTCATTTATAAGGAAAGAAAACCAGGGGAAAGACAAGACAAATTAATAGTTCCAAAAAGAATGCAGCGGAGGCTCATCCAATTATATCATGACACACCATTCATGGCCCATGGGGACAGGAAAAAGACTACAGAATTACTTTAAAGAGAATTCTACTGGAAAGGAATGACTCAACAGATTCGAAAATACTGCGAGGGATGTCACTTATGTAACATCCCCATCCATCAGCTGAGATACAAACCATGCCAGTTCCAACTTGCACTTTTGGACTAGTGTCTATGGATATAGTCGGTCCACTCAACTTGACAACCAACGGAAACAAATACATACTCACTTGTATGGACTACCTAACTCGTTACCCTGAATGCATCGCAATAACAGATATGAAGGCAGAAACCATCGCAAGAGCCTTCGTTAATAACATCATTTTACGCCATGGAACACCACGAATACTCTTAACAGATTGTGGAACGCAATTTTTATCAGAGTTATTCAAAGAAATCTGCCAAAAGTTAACCATCAAAAAAATACAAACAACTCCATACCGACCATCAACCAACGGAGTAATTGAACGCATGCACCATGTACTCAAAACTATGCTATCCCATTACATCACTGAGGAAAATAGCGATTGGGACGAAATGCTGCCTTATGTACTAATGGCATATAGAAATCGCCCACATGAAGCAACAAAAGAATCACCTTTCTTTTTGATGTATGGACGTGATATGGAACTACCATTTCACTCTGTCCTCAAACCGGATAGACTGGCAGGTATTACGTATTTAGTCGACCATCCTTGAATGACAAAACAAAGTAACTCGTTAGCGACGACAGGATTTCTTCCAATTTCAACACTCGAGGAGCAAATATTTGCCAACCCAAAAATCCGATCTTCTAATTTAGAATATGAAACGGTCTCTCGTACAGCCATGTTATCAACGATTAATGAACAAACTCTTTCAGGAATTGTTAGATTTTCAATTTCCGATGTTAAGCGATTTTTGATTAAGTGATTGTTGTCTGTTCCCAAATATTTTTGTAAGGTGGTTTTGCACGGTAATTTAAGAATTGAATTTCTAGGAAAACTATAGCCTTTCGGCGAACAAAATTTTCATGCGATGCATTGCCGTATTGTATTTTCACTCCACCTCGGAATTTTTTTGTTAAAATTACTAATCTGATCTAAAATAAATGTTGCGCGGGGGTTCATTCGACCAGCTTGTTCCTTAATACTTTTTAATATTTTCCATTCTGCGTCCTCTTCTATTTTAGATTTCTGTTCTTTTGCAGTCATCAATTCTTGCTTTATACGATTGCAGTCGGTTGAGTTTTCTTGTAAGGCATTTATTTGTGTATATTAAATTGTTGATTTCATTTACTGACAGAGAGGTTTGAACGCTAGCAGAAAATGTAGTCGTATTGTTGGCATTATACTCTATATTTGTTATTTTTTCTTCAGTATTAAACTAAAATTTTGTAGTATTGAATGAAAAGCATAAGGAAAAAAGGAATCAACAAACCTCAAATATGGTTGGAATAGTTCCTAAAACTAATTTTCGTCGTTTTCCAGTTGTAATAAAACATTCTTTGGGGAAATGTTTATCGCACACGAGTGCATAATCCGTTAATTGTAGATCTAATAATATTTTAAGCGGTGAATTAAAAATATATATAAAAATTTAAAATGAGTACTTGTATGCTTGGCCAAAATTTCTTTCCATTTTAAATTTAATTCAAAATTTGCCGGCAAGGAATGATACGACGCTTTCTCATTTGGTTGATAATATTTTACGCAACATGTTCGTTTGTGAGGCATTGTGAGGAAATGCAAATTTCAAATTTCTAACTCAAATTTCAAATAATTACGACGTTTGACGCGTGATTTTGGTAACTATGGTAACAAGAAAAGTTTTCGGAAGAAATTAACAGATGGCGATACATTAGAGTACGCTGTCAGAACCACTTTTTTTGCAATGTGAAGGGAAACTTCCTTCATTAATCAAGGAAGCCGTGGTTGTACCAACAATAGTTGAGACTCATTATAGAATAAGACGATTACCCCCCACGGTGGTTCATGGGACTTGGGGTAGAGATGCCCTAAACAAATTTGCATTTCTTAAGACAAAGGTTTGTAGGAACAGATGGTCCGTAACAGAAATTTGTTTTTGGACTTTCATAAAAAAAAAAAATAATTAATTTTAATATTCAGCTGTATTTTGAGATTGTTTCTTTACAAATCTGCATTATCACTTTAATATTAAATTAATATATAAATTCCCAAATGTTTGCCTGTAATAAATTAAAAGCCTACCACGAAAATTCCTGAATACCGCTCTTTTGTAAATCTTCAGGGTAGTACCACCGCAAGGCTGCTTAATCCTCGATAAAGCTTTGCATACGTCAATCTTAAATATTCCTGGTGACGACTATAATTGCCAATTGATTACAAACAAAATGGAACAATTATTCTTCAAATACAACACCGGCTTTGTTATCGTTTTCTTGGAAAGAATGTACTGGAATTTATTGGGTGTTGAAAACAATAATATTTACCAGAATTCTTTGGGTTAATCCCTTTTTGGGATACCTGTTACAATTTTCCAATTTTAATTTAGCAGTCTATTAGTATTGTTTAATCTGTTCATGTCGTTTGTGTTCTTTCCGCTGTGGCGGGTGTTTAAGACTCTTTGATAAAAGTTGAATTCTTTTACGGTCCGAGCGGGTTACGCCACAAGAAGAATAAAATTTATTTGAGGTAGGTTCTCCAGCGTTAATTTGTGGAGCCAATCACTTTGGGAAGATGAAGGATTTAAGCAGTCAGAAATCCAAGTAATTAAATTAACAATAACAATTTATTAAAGAAATGAAAGTGTAGAAAATATTATAAAATAAAACTAAATAAAATAAAAGAAAATCAAATAAAATAAAAGAGTAAACATTTTACTATTCCGTTCATGTTAAGGTTTACATTCCCAATTAAAGAATCTACTGATCTATACCACATAAAGTAATAGTTTAGTATCAAACAACTAACTTAATTCAATTCCTACTAGCTACGTCCAATACAGTTAAAATGTTCAACCAACTTATTCTTATTGAAATTGAAGTAACTATATGAAAAAAGAACATATGTTTGACGCGGCCCAAGAATTGTGTTTCATAGTAAATACTGGCAATTCAAAAGTAGAGTTTTGCTGGTCTGATACCGAAGAGGAGAACGAAGAAATTAAGCATTCAGCCTCTATAAATAAAAAAAAATTAAAATAAATTGTTATAAATAAATATAAAATAATTTTAGATATTATTCACTTTATTAATTCACCAATTGAATTTTTACAAATAAAAGTAAAAATTGCCCTTACTCAATACTCTCAAATTTCACACGGTATCCCGTTCCCGTTTCACGAACAGAACCACTACGCCACTGATTCAAAGCTTACAAAATTCAAATTTACAGTACATTTTGAAACTTTGTTTATACATAATAAACATTTTATTGATTTTTTAAGTGACGATAATTTTAAATGACAACTTATTGATTAATAAATACCTATAATAAAAATATCACACCGCATTCGAGAATATGGTAGAATTCTTTTAATTTTACCCGAATGACATAAACTTTGTTGTCTCTCTCGCTCTTCAAGTAAATAGGTAGGAGCAAGTAAGATAAACATTATGCCGCTCTCTGGTCCCAAGAGTGGTATTTTGTCTTTCTCGCACTTAGGTCGTTTAAAAGAGACAGCAAACTTTAGCACGCCTATCTACTTCACTCAACCAAAATATAACAGTGATTCTCAATAGGTTACAAAATGCAGCAAGAAAAATTGACAATTAATTAATGAATGGATGTTTAATAAAATAAACAGACCGTTAACATTTTGTTTTGCTTGAAAACATACAAGACTTAATAATTTATTAAAAAAGTAATAATAATAATAACAAATTTTAGCTTAGTGGGGTCTCATAGTTTGAGAACGACTGGTGGTCCCTCCTATTTTCAGCTACGATTTTGACTGTTTGCATTTTGTCTCACTCATTCGCATAGTAACAAAAATGACAAAACTATTAGCGCATGGGATTGTGTTATTTGACACAGTTTTACCACAGATTAGTTGCTTGCTAATCTGTGGTTTTACGATAAACGGTAAAAATTAAAAGAATATTACTATAGTATATTAAAGAACGGGTTTCGTAAGGAAAGTTTTGTTGAACAAGTTCAGGTTTATGAAACGAGCAGCGAAACGCAAGTTTTACAAAAACGAGTTCATACAAATGACTTCATGAAACAAGTTTTCGAGGGAGGATTTTGTCAGGTATCTGGACCAACTTGGTATTGCCCAACCCATTGTGCTAAACAAGATAACGGAAAATTTCCATTTATTCATGTAGCAAATTTATATATTTTTTTAATTTAGTCTGCTGTTCTATGGAACATTTTTAGGTCAAACAACGTTTTTGAACAAATGATCAAAAATTAATTTAATTTATTCCAAATTAAAACCATATTTTAATGTCATTTGTCCAAAAATACAAATTTTCTAACATTGACTAAAAACTATATTTTCAAATTGACAGATATTTTTACTAATAAAATATTAGTTAAATTAGTAAAAAAGTCAGAGAAATTCATCGAAATTTAGACTAAGGAGGTCTGTTGACTCCTGGCTTATTTTCTCAATATTTAATTCTATTTTCTAACAAACTATAATGTTAAAATACATGTTACAAATAAATAAACGTAAAAAATCAGAAGTGTTTCCAAAATCAGATTTTCCAAAACTGTTTTATATTATCAAGGGTAATTTTTGTAAGAGTTAGGAAAAGAAAAAATTGCAGTTGTGTTTTTTAAAAACTTCTATTTTCTGTAATTGTAATTTTTACAAGAAATGAAAATAAAAAATGTTTCCACCATGTATCATAGAAACTTTGAACAAAGATAAACAAAATATAAAATTATGAATATTGAAAATATGTATATACATTCTTATTTACAAAAATATGTTTTATTACTTTATAAAATGTAGCTGACTTTTCAACATTTTATTATTATTATTGTTATTCAACAGTTTTTAAACCTTCCTCTGTAATGGTGAATCCACAAGTTTGATTTGATAAGTCAGGCGCAAAAATAATTTCAAATTCTCTGTTTTTCTTATTTTCATATCTGGTGATATTAAAACGGTAAGTAATACAGTTGCTCCAAGCTAATCCTAGACAAGGTTCAGTAATATTTGTTGTTGGATTATCAGTTACCTACATTTCATATAAATTTTAATTGCATTTTTTAATTTTTTTATCATACCTGATTGACACAAACTACTGCAAATCCATATTTTTTTGCAAGTTTATTCAACGAGGTTATTATTGAGATAAAATCTTGACTTCTGTTTTTATAATCAACATCCAAAGATTCGCTTCGAAAAATCCCCGCAATTGAGTCAATCACAACCAATCCCACTTTTTTCACTAGTAAAAGTTTTGGTAAAGAATTGGCTAAACATCGTTTCAACTGTCCCTGCAAATTTATTTTAATGAAATCAATCAAGAGAGATTTACAAAAACATACAACATCCGCTATATGTTCAATAAAAATATTGTCTTCAAAATGTATACCCAAATCGTGATATTTGAGAGAAAATGTTAAACCCAAACTTTTCAGTCTTTTAATAGGAAAAGCATCTTCTGTGGATAAATAGACTACACTTTTTTGTAAACCTCCCAAACTAGTTGGTAACTGTGTCATTAAAGACAGTTGTAAGCAAAACTGTGTTTTTCCCACACCACTATAACCAAAAATTTCTGAAATTCCGTTTACTGCAATACCGCCTCGCGTTATTGCATCTATTGCTGAACACCCTGCACTGATACGCTGCCATTTAGGTATTTCTTTCGCTAAAAATACATTTCGGTATCTACATTTTCCAATTATAAATCAATACCTGTCCGTATTTTCCCGCTTAAAATTATATTTGCACTTTCTTTCAAAACTTCTTCAATACAATTTGAGTCAAGATGCGTAATCTCCATTAATTGGGTTTTCGTATGCCAAAAAAAATCACTTGGTGAGACAATATTTGCTGTAAAAAAATTATTCGTACTAAGTGTTTATAAATATTTTATGTTACCTTTAAGAAGAGATTCAAATACGGTGGGAGACACTTTTTCTTTTAGTTTATCCATTGTCTAAACAAGTTATTTACATTTTTCAAACTCTTGACACATAACCTAAAATTGTTGCTTTTACAGACATGTGTAATCTGTAACTCACCACTAGAGAGCGCAATGGTTGATTAAACATTTTTTGCTCAAATAATGTTATAAAAGTTAAATAAGTCACTGTGATGACAATATGAAATAACTTGTTATTAGGTATTTACATTATCACTTTAATGTTTTTTACAACACAATTATTATTTTAGCCCCTGATATCAGGCAACTAGCAATTCAGCTGGCGTTTATTTCATTTCCTCCAATGCTTTTGCCGTATGTCTTTCTCTGTTTACGTTGGTCAGATCAATTTTCGAATAAGACAACAAAAATGTTGTGTCTTTAAGATATGAATCCGTTTTCGGAATTTGAACACATACAAATCGAAGAAGTATGCCGAATATGCCTTACCAAGAAAGATCAGATGAGTTTAATTTATGAAACTGGTTTAGCAGACATGCTTTTGGAATGTGCTTCTGTCCAGGTAAGTGAACAATTAAATGAACAAAAAATTGCATTTTAATTCCTTAAGGTAACACCTGAGAATGGATTGTTTAATTTAGTATGCCAGCAGTGCCAGAACGAAGTCAGTCGTTGGTACCTCTTTAAACAGCAAGTAGTCCGATCATTTGAAGTCGGTAAATGGTTATTGGAGAGGCGAAACAAAAAAATTGAAAATGATGAATTAACAAATGCAATAAAAGATGAAGTCGACATTCCCTCAACTGATTTTGAGAAAAGTGGCTTAAATTTTGATGTAAATATTGCTTTCAACACATTAGATGACAACAGTAGAGATATACAAAGACTGAAAACGGGCTTGGAATTCAGTAGTAATCAAACCAGTTTTGTAGTCAGTAACACCGATAATCAAATTTTGAACACCCAAAGCGACTCTCAATCAAAAAAGAAGAAAACACAAGAGGACCTTGTTTGTAAAATTTGCCATAAACAATGTGTCACCACCAATTCCTATAACCGGCATATCAGAACGCATGACAATGCTAGACCATTCGTTTGTAGCAAGTGTGATAAGGCTTTTAAGACAACCCAAGTGTTATCAGAACACATGAAAAGACACTATGACGACAGACGCCACCAGTGTGCATTATGCAGTAAAAAGTTTTACTCAAAAGCGAGTCTCAACGACCACTTGCGGAGCCACACGGGGGAGAAACCTTTCAGGTGTGAAGTATGCGAAAGGGCTTTTGGGACGAAGGCTATCCTTAGGCAACACTTGGGGGTAATTACACACACAACTAAACGATTTGGTTCTTACAATTTTTAATTTTCTTCAGATTCACACAGTGCGTGAGAAGAAACACCAATGCAACATTTGCGGTAAATTCCTGCTTTCTGCCGGCAGTCTAGACACCCATGTAAAGAAACATTCCGGTATAAAACCATTCTGCTGTTCCAGTTGTGATAAAAGTTTTTTCACTAAAGAAGCAATGCAGAGACATTTCGACGCAATCCACGACAGTGATAACAACTTCCTGTGTAATTTCTGTTCAAAAGTGTGTTCAACAAAAGTCCATCTTAATAATCACATGAAAAAGAAACATCTAGGTTTGGGGAAACCCCCAAATGCGCTGTGTACCGAATGTGGGAAACAGTGTGGTTCCGCAGCGGAATTGAAGGTCCATGTGAGGGTTCATACTGGAGAAAGGCCTTACACGTGCGATATTTGCAATAAAAGGTTTATCGCTAAAGGTAATCTGAATTCGCATAAGTGGAGACATACGGGGAAGAAGCCGTTTTTGTGTAATCATTGTGGAAAAGCGTTTGGGGAAAAGTCCACGTTGAAAGTACACGAAAGGACACACACAGGGGAACATCCGTATAAATGCGAAATTTGCGAAAAAGCTTATGTGCAGAGCAGTGCGCTGAAGACACATATGAAGAATCACGGGAATCAGTAAGAGATTTAGTTATTTGGTGTGGATTTTGGGTGATAAAGACTAGTCAAGATTTTGAATTGTTTGAGTAATATGACTGATTTTTTTATTTTGTTTACTTATTTATTGCGATCTAATTGGTGACAAAATAATAGAACTCCTTCCAGAAGAGGAAAATAAGGAAAAACATCTCAAGTAATTAAAAAAAATGAGATTATTTTATTATTTTGCTTTTCGTATGAAATAAGTTCTTTTCATTTTCGTAATTTTATTTACAAAAGTCCAATCATACAGGGTGATTTTTAAAAAACGGCAAGCGCCGTAAGATTTTTATTTATGGCCTAATAATTAATTTCAAAAATTAAAAAAGAAATTAAATTGCTTTCAATATAGTGTAAGCTGCGAATTATAGAATTTTTTAAAATGTTATTGCTTATTTTAGGCTATTTTCAACTTTCTAATTTTAAATTGGAACCCATCTTTTCTTCTTTATAATTTAGTGCAGACATGTAAAAATTATTTCACTTTTACTAAAAATCATTTTCAAAAAAATTGTCAAAGTTAAAAAAATATTAAAAGTTAATAAAATCTTGTATAGCATGATGTCAAATAAAATAATGCCATTATTGTAATATCAGAAAGCAACAAATAAAAGAAAATGTTGCCAATAGGAGACATTCAGCAAAGTAGCTGACCTATGGTGGCAGGCTAGAAACTATCTAAATGGGGAAAACATATTTTGAAAATATCAGTTATCCATTTTTGTCAATTTGACAAGTCAGTTTAAATATGAATAATATGGTGTACATGTCTGTACCAAGAAAACTAATATCTTCCAAATTATGAAAAAAATTGGATCCCTATTTAAATTATAAAATTGAATATAGTCCAAAATATACGACATTTGAAACAATTCCACAATTGTCAGCTTTTAAAAGCCATTTATTCAATCCTCTATGTTAAAATTGAATTTTATCTACTCTTTTCTTCATGTTAAAATGAAATTTTATCGTCTAGAATCTAGACTGTAGATAGCAGATGTTAGACTATTTCTTTATCAACTGTTATGGGTAGATAAAGTAGCATTTTAACCGCAAGGATAGATAAAGTAAGACTTTAACAGCAAGGGTAGATAAAATGTTTTAACTTTTATTAATAACCATAGTAACGGAGCTCATTGCGATTTTTGGGCCAAAGATTGTACTTTTTTTTTGAAATTTAATTTTTTTTCTTAAACTTGAAGTCCTATAGAATTTTTTTTTGTATTACACACGACGATAATGATTGTTTATCTACTCATGAAATAACTTAACCTTTTCACTGGTAGATAAACAATCTCTTTATCGTCTTGTATAATAAATAACTATTAATTTTTGAAATCTGGTCATAAATATAAATTCTATAGTGCTTGCCGTTTTTTGAAAATCACCCTGTATAAATATTTAAATGCATTTGTATCGTTGTGTACTAAGTACTACAAATACATAATTTTTAATGAAATGTCTTTTACTTTTAAAATTTCTCAATTACTTTTTCTTTAATACAAGTAATAAAAATTAGGTAATCAAAACTTTCCGATTCTAAAAAACCTTTATTCAGTTCTAGTGCTACGCCCGACAGTCTTTGGCATCTTTTTGTTAGTGGAATCCTCCAATTCCTTTTGCTTGTAATAATGAGGAGCAACCTCCAATAACCACTTACTTTCAATTTCAATAACTTGTCTCATAAACTCTTTGGTGGTAAAAACCAGTTCGTGATAAAGAACCCACCTTGGTAAATCTTCAAAAAGGGCGCTATTGGGATGTATTGTGACACTCTAAAATTTCACCTCAGTACAAAAGGAACTACAAATTTACTGATAAAAACCTGATTATGTTTAACCGTTTTGTAAGTCCCCCCTTTCGATAAGCGAGCAATGTGGTAAAAATAACCGGCGGTTATAGCCTTTTTAATGTTTGCAGTTTCGGTAACATTTGAAACCATATCGATTTCAACTCTTTGCATTAAACCTACCAACTGTTCCCTAACATCGCGAGCTCTTTTCATAGATCTGTAACAAAATAAAAATAAAAGTTATTTCAAACAATCTATTGGAGTACTTAATTCACCTATATTGTATAAAATTTTCGTAGCACCATTGAGTTGAATAATCGGAATCTCTCCATTGGTTGTACACATTTAACAGACTTAAATGGTCACCCCCGATGTGATTGAAGTTTTTTCGTGCTGTGTCAGCATGAATGATTTTATCCTTGGGTCTGTAAAAAATCGCTCCATTGACCGAAAGCATTGCAGCTATGGTCACAATCTCTTCTGAACATTTGTATCTGTAAAAGTGTCAACCAATAACAATTTAGTACAAAAGGTAAAAATACTTCACTTTTCTGAAGCTAGCAACATTTTCGCCATCATCGGATCAACCGGAAACTCTGCCATCCTCCTCCCCAATTTGGTCAACTCCCCGTGATGATTCAACGCCCCCAATGCATACAACTGCTCCAGCGCCAACACAAGTGTTTCATGTGGTGGCGGATCAAGAAAATCAAAATGCACCAAATCATTAATCCCCAATGCCTTCAACATCAACACAGCATTCCCTAAATTAATCCTTTGTATCTCCGGCACTGTATTATCCTCCAACTCGTGTTTATACGACCAGGCGGTGTACAACCGGAAACATTTGCCGGCGGCCACTCTACCCGCCCTCCCGGCTCTTTGATTGGCCGACGCTTTCGAAATTGGTACCACAATCAAACTCTCCATTCCCGTTCGCGAATTGAAATGATTCTGTTTAGCAAAACCGGGATCGATGACATAAATGATGTTGTCTATAGTTAAAGATGTTTCGGCGATGTTTGTCGCGAGGACGACTTTTCGGGCACCTGGAGGAGTCGGTTCGAAGATTTTCGCTTGCATGTCACTTGGGAGATTCGCATAGACGGGTAAAATCATCAATTCCTTAACTTTGGAACCTAAACGGCGGACACGATCTTGTAGTAATTCCTGACAAGTTTCAATTTCGTCCTGGCCGGTTAAAAATACAAGAATGTCACCTAAAGGTTGAGTCGCGTGGATTTGGAGAACGGAAACGACACAAGCGTCAACGTAATCCGCCTCAGGGGCTTTAGTGTAGTAGATATCAACAGGAAATCGACGTCCTGGAATCCGGAAAATGGGGGCATCGTCGAAAAACTCGGAGAACTTTTGGGCGTCAAGAGTCGCACTCGAAATCAACAATTTCAAATCGGGTCGAAACCGGGCGATGTCTTTGACTAGACCGAACAAAATATCCGTATGTAACGTCCTTTCGTGGGCCTCATCGATTATCATAACACTGTAAGACTGCAAATCCGGCTCTGATAAAAACTCGCGATGAAGAGTACCATCTGTCATGTATTTAATAATGGTTCGTTCAGACGTACAATCTTCGAATCTGATTGCATATCCGACTTCGTTTCCGAGTTTCACTTCCATTTCTTGGGCTACACGAGCCGCCACTGACATCGCAGCGACTCGTCGAGGTTGAGTACAACCAATTTTTTTACCGTCATTGGTGAAACCGGCTTCGTGTAAGTATTGGGGAATTTGGGTTGTTTTTCCAGAGCCGGTTTCACCCTCGATTATCAAGACTTGATGTTCGCGAACGGCTTGAATCAAGTCGTCTCTGAATGGGTAAACTGGGAGATTTTTCTTCGTTTCTTGGATGTCGAGCTTCTTTTTTTCTTTTTCAGTTAATTCGGGCTCTTTTTTCTCTCTTGTACCTGAAATGGGTAAGTAAGTAGCCCAGTCAAATTAGACAAATCGGTGGAAAAAAATCCTAGAGAGTTGGATTTTTTTAAACGCTTTCTTTACACTTGGGTAAACGTATATCAGAAGTCCCCCAAGGTGGGGGGCGAGCTCTAGGAGGGGGAGGGTGTTAAAGGTGTCTTTTTTTGTTTTTTTGCTTATATCTCGGAAATTATCACTCCTATAAGTTTTTATCTTCTTATCAAAATTAAAGCTTACAAAATTTCCTACAAAAAAATGGTCCTTTGCATTTTTGTTGTAGGACTAACCGTAAGCGAGTTATAGGGCAGAAAAAAACATCATTTATTTGCATTTAAAACAGAATTAGTCTTGTAATTTAAAAAAAAAACTGACATTAAATTAATTAAAATTACTGGGTCCAATACTTCATTAAAGGAAGGGGGAGTCACGAGTCATACAAACTCATCGTTTATGTTTTTATGCAGAATTTTCTGTAGAAGTCCATTTCTGCATCAAAATTTCATACAAAAACCATAGGCTTCAAAAGTTTGGAGTCTACATAAAATTGCATTAAAAATCCTTTGAAACACATTTCATTAGCATTTAGTAAGTATTTATAATGTGTAGAGCGTTCCCCAACTAAGCTGGTCTGCCTGAAAGGTGACTCGGGTGTAAACATTTAAACGGAGATATAAATAAAAAATTTGGATGAAAGAGAGAATCAATCTGTAAGGGGGTTAAATGGCGTGTAAATGTTTAGACAGAGATATAAACATAAAATTGTTTAGAGATGTAAAGGGACACTAAAATCAGATTTTCGAAAATTAGTTTTTAAGGGAATAAAACGGTGTACACATTTAAAGGGATATAAAAACATTAAATTTAGAAAATATGATCCTTAGAGAGTATACCTAGAACTGCACTTTTCAAATTTTAATGAAATAAAATTGAGTTTAAATGCTTAAAAACAAAATTAGAAACATGAAATTTCGAATTTTGAGTGCAGAAGCACACTGAGACGACACTTTACGAAAATCAACATTTAATATTTATCCATAAACATAGCCTACTATAACTGAATCCTATACATAACATGTAATTATCTAGCTTTATAGAGTACCTAAGCCTATGGAATGGTTTTGTGAATGGGCTTTTTCCCATTTTATATCAGAAATACACGCGGACAAAGTCGAAGGCAAATGCTAGTTCAGCATATAAGGATGACTCGGAAGACTTGATAGACCCTCGTGGCACCCTCTAATAAACTGTTGGATCCAATTCAATTTACTGTGAGCTTTATTTAAATCATCGATATTAAATCATCTATCTATTAATATTGTACTGAACAAGAGTGTAATTCGGCTTTCAATGTTTAAGTTGAAGACGAAGATGCAGCATATGAGGACGACTCGGAAGACTTTACAGACTCTCTAATGAAGTGTTGTACCCAATAAATTCAATTGGCCTTCAGTTTTTTCAAATCACAAGATTAATTCTGTTTTAAATGCGGATAAAGCACATTTTTTTAAATGATGTTTTTTTTTCAGCCCTATAACTCACTTACAGTTAGTCCTACAACAAAAATGCAAAGGACCATTTTTGTAGAAAATTTTGTAGGCTTTAATTTTGATAAGCAGGCAAAAACCGTTAGGAGTAATAGTTTCCGAGATATAAGCAAAAAAACAAAAAAGACACCTTTAGCCTCCTCCCCCTCCTCGAGCGCGCCCCCCACCTTCGGGGACTTTTGATATATGCCTATCCAAGAATAAAGAAAACGTTTTTAAAAAATTCCAACTCTAGGAATTTTTTCCACCGATCGCCCTATTTTTGTCTAATTTGACTGGGCTAAATTTCAGAATGATATAAAAATATTGATTGACTGACCTGGCATTTGCAAAACTTGGATAAAGTCAATCTGGTCCTCTAGAAGTAAATCATATTCATCTTTCTTCATGGAATCTTTAGCCCCAAATTTGAAGACCGCCGATGCCATTTGGTCCTTCTCCCATTTCTTCTGTTCCGATTGCGGTACCTTTTCAAACTCATCAACTTCCACATAATCCGCTGTTGAGCCTTTACCCAAATCCCTAGGCATGTGATACCTCTGCACCCTTTCCAGTTCACGCGCTTTTTCATGTTCCTGTGCCAACCTCAACAATTCTCTCTTTCGGTCACGTTCCTTTTTCTCTCGTTCTGTTAAACTAAAATTTCAGATTCACATTTATCTTAAACTAATTTCAATAACTCACATTTCTTCTTCAAAAAGGTACTCATCATCGGCAATATCTTCTTCCAGTTCCGCAATTTTATCATCTTTACGTTTCTCTAAATATTTCCGTCTTGATTGTACCCTTAAGGCAGGAATCATTTTTTCGCGATCTTCCGTTTCCATTTTGAGCCTCTTGGCGGCTTCTTCATAAGCTCTTCGGTCTGATGCTTGGACAATGTTTCGGACTTTAGCTTCATCACGTTTTTTAAGTCTACTGGCGAATTCATCACGTTCTTTCAGGTCTTTACGACGAGCTTCTTCCTCACTGTCGATAGACTCGGAATCAGAACTCGATTCGTAGCGCTTACGTCCCTTCTTGTCTTTTTTGCCCATGGTGAATAAAGTACAGTAAAAGTGTTCACAATAAAATATTACACCACCTGCTTTACTTATAATAATGCACTTTATGTTTAATTAACAAGTGTTTTACTTAATTTTGCATTCTTTCATCAACAATAACATAACCTCTAAACGTCAAAACAAATTTTACAAGTAACTCTGACATTTAAGTCCCGAAATACAAAAATTCAGAAGCTGCGAAACAAACACTGAATCTTCCCAAGTTAATTTTTTTTCAATTTAAAAATGTAGGTATAAAAAACAACAGTACATCGCTTTGCAATGAGATTTATTTCTTATCACATAATTTTACCAATTAATGTTTTCTTTTAAATTTTATATCTAGTGATTTCTGTTTCTTTTTTACATCTTATCTATCACAACTTCCAATTCCAAGGTATACAAACAACTCCATCTGAAAGAACAGAGTAATAAGTAGCTACATTTAAATGTATACCGCTTAAATATTGTTCTATATCAATTTTTTTCTCTAAAAGGCGCTCACAGCATTTAATCATTAGATCTGGAGTTACATTATCATCTTTCCCAAGATTAAATAATTTGAATTCATCCATACATTGTTTTTGCAAAGAACGTTCTATGTATTTATTGCTGAAATAAAAAAGTTAAACGTGAATGAAACTACGTTTCCTACAAACTTTTTATATTCTGTCATTTTTTCCTTGGCATGTTCTAAATTTGTTGTAATAAAATTGACCAATAAGAATCCAGGTAGTGAAGACGGGACAATAAATTGACCAGTGGGAGAAACCATCAACGGTCCAGCTTCCCTGAAATAATCATTGACAATTAAATTTAATTAATTTAAATAAAAATCTTTACGTTTCAACAACAATCTCAAATTCTTCTAGTGATTGTGGCCACTGCTTAGGGAACCCCCTTCTTCCCCTGTAATCACTTAAAGAAGTTGTAATTTGTTGCAAATTCCGTTCGTATTCCCCGGCCAAAACTTTCGGCATAAATTTTCTGTAAAAATTAAGTAAGAAAGCGATTATATAACAACATTTTTTACCTCCTGCCGACTTTGATTCCGCGTAAAACCTGCGAGACCGATTTTTCAAAGCCGGGTATTCGGAAAAGAATTTTATCGTGACTTCTTACATTTTTTATCAACTGTAATCAAAAATTATTTTCAAAACTACTTTCAAATTTTGACTTACATCGAGCCAATTGTGTCTGACTTCCCCACTGTTGAGCATAATATGTCCCTCTAAACTGATCCCTGTAAAAGGGGCGAAAACGAGGGTACGGTCTTTCAAAACATGCATGACTTCCGGGTGTTGTTCAGCCAGAGACATAAAGCTTTGCAAACAGCCCCGAAAGTGGGTAACATTCCAGCCGCAGTCCCAGCGAACGTCTGTTAATTTCCACTGTTGTGCGATTTTTTTTCGTAAACGGTCGACCTCCTCTCGCAAAGGACGATTAGCTTCTAATTTTTCTAAGGCACTTTGGTAATTCTTAACTAACCAGTTTTTTAATTTGAGGGCTTCCTTGGCCTCGTTGATTTTTTGTCGCATGACAATTGGGCCAAAAATCGGGTCATTTTCGTTCACTTTTGAAAAATCTATGTTGTTGGTGTTGATTCTGACGGTTTCTTTTTTGGGTTCGGGCGGTTTGGGTATTTTATCTACGTATTCGGTAGGTAAATCACAGGCTCGAAGTATTGTTAACACAGCTTCGCGAATATCACGTTCACTTATATAGATTTTGATCAAACGGAAAGTGCCTACATGATGTTTGAATTAGGAAAAGGTTTTGCTAAATGACTTAATACGAACATTATACCTTCTTCGCATTTTTTGTCTCTCAGATAGAATTGTAAACTTGCAGGTTTAATCCAACGCTTGGCTTGTAACATCTCCATAATTGAACTTAGTTGCTTGAGCGAATTTTCATTTATGGCCTGGAAAAAATCACAATTTTTCTGTATTTTTTTTTAAATTTTAGTATAACTACTCTTTGACTAGGATATTGACCAAACAGATCTGGATGTACATTGAAATAGAAGGGTCTTAAAGCTGTTGAAACCTCTGTGGTGGTCAAGTGTCGAACGCATGTGACAAGTTTTTGGTGTACTTCACCGCTACAAAAAAATAAATTAAAAAAATCAGTAACACTTACCTATTTCCTTTCTTACTAATGTCTTAAAGACTGCAACATTTTGCAAAATAAAATTATTTGACATTGTCAAGTTTATTGACGCAATTATCTTTGGTTATGTCTTTTTATCGTTGAGGAAATTGGATAATAGAGAAATCCCACAGTGTCGAAATTTTCAAATTTGTTAAAAGGACCAGTTGAGTTAACTGTTTTTTATTTTGAAACAGATACACGTAAAGTGTTCTTTAGGCCTTAAAACTCCCATATAAAAGAATTTTAAAGAAGAAATGTGTAAATTAATGTCACTGTGTACTTTGACATGAGAATGAGATTTTTTCTTTTTAAATCGAGCGCGCTCTGATTTTTTTTTCAATTTGACATTTTCGGCAAACAGTGGTGTGTGGAAATTCGAAAAAAATCGAGAGTAACTAAATAGAGTAATTATTATATCAAAAATGAAATAGTGGAATGTCTAAACTGTTATTAGTGCATTTTATCAAGTGGCGCAGGTGTTTTTTGCGAATTTTATGTCCAAGGGCGAGCCCTCGAAAGCCGCGGATTTTTTACAATCGGCGGGACCTATGTAAAATAGAATTTATACTCACTTGCTAATACAAAAGAGATAGATGGTAAGCCCTAAATAAAGTGTCGTTTAAGACTTCAAAAGCCCTATATAAAAGAAATTTGGCCAAGAAATGTGTAATTTGAGGTTAAGAAACCATTATTTGTTATACTCCTTTGCAGTCAACAACCGACCAGCAGGATATCGCAATGACTTTATGTGTGAAGTCATAGTGGATGATGGACTGGATGAATATTACATCCAAATAATCCTCGACTTAATTCCCCACATGATACTCGAACTGGTGGATCAAGTTGTGTGATCCACCAGTCGCATTGAAGGAAGAAATTGTCTGATTTGTGAAGAGTGTGAAGTAGAAGATTATTTTAAAATGTTGTATAAGAATATAAATAGGTAATTATTAATTATTATTTAATTATTATACCAGGTGTCCGGTTTCAAACACAAACATAGGAAAATAATGTTGAATGCGATTTTTAAGTATTTTGCCAATTTATTTGGTAATAAAATAAACAGATATCTAAATAATCAAGAATTTAATTGGTTTTTAATAAAAACAACAAAAAGTAATAATGAAAATTAAATACGTTTTGACTTTAGAAGTCTTTTCTGCATTGGAGTTATTATTCATTTTAACTTAACTCCAAATAAACTGTAAAACTTTGATGTTTTTGACAAAACCGCATACTTATTTCACGTATTGATAAATTTGAAAATTGTATTTTAAAACAAAAATACTATTTTTCTTCATATTTTTGGAATCATTTGATGCAAAATAATTTTATGTTCCGATAGGTATCATCACCTTATTTGTTGGTTGTATTGAGAAAAATTCTTTCGCTTTCCACCTAAAAAGCAATTTTTTAGCATAAATTGAGTTAAGTTGATAGAACTCACCATGTGTTCAAAATCTGGTGGCGAACTGACGTTGTCAAAAATGACTGAATTTTGACACTAAACTTTAAGTAAACAAACAGTTTTTATTTATTGTAATTAGAACAAAGAAGGTGCAATTGGCCATTTTTAAGCAAAGAAGAGTCTTAAAACAAATACTTTTTAAAAATGCAATTTTAAGTAAGATTAACATGCATTTCTCCTATATGGCGCAATACCTGAATAACAAACATCTACTCGGTATATTATTTAAAAAAATTGGATTCTTAATAATAAAAAGATACTCTTACACGATGGTGACAAAGAAAAAAATTTACTCGTAGAGTTTTTCTTAGATTACTTCGATTTACTTCGAACTTCTTCGAACACTGTTCGAAGAAAAGTTTGCCAATATTCAATTTCAAATTTTATATCATTTTAAAGGGCAAGGCCATCCCTTTAGAATGGCCTTTATTCGAAGGAAATCGGCCTAATAGTTATTGAGTAATGATTTTTTAAAGTTAAAGTATTTTAAATTCATTTAAATTAGAAAAAAATTATTTAGTTCAAAGTGTGTGGACTTTTTAATTTTTTTTTAGTGCATTTGATTTGTTTCACTGAGACAAACAAAATGATATAAAATTTGTCAAGTTGTCACGACATGACTTTTTTTTGTCGCCCTGTGTTATTTGGTACGACCGGGCCGACCCTGCTGTCCCAGACGAGCCGTCACTGATTTTAGGTACTTGAAACAAAAATAAATATTTTATCACAAAATGAGTTAAGTTGATGAAACTCACCATGTGTGCTATACAGATGTTACATACATGTATTTATTTAGTATAAGTTCAAATTAGTAGATAGATTAGAGCTTGTACAGAGAAATTTATAAATACTCTAAAATGTGTGCGAGGTTTCTTTTGGTGGATCCAATACACCAAGGATTTTGTAGTGTTTTATTATTAGCATTTTAATAAATAAGTAATGTTATTTTATTTACTGCAACGTAACATAATATTTATTATAAACTGTAAAATTTTGCCTTAAAAGCAATTATTCGCCCGGACCGTGTATTTAACAGAACAGTAAAAAATATAAAACAATTTAATTAGTAGTTTTATTAATTTATTATTATTATTAATATAAAACAGACTGATCTTCCAAACTTACATTGTTGTATTCGTTACATTTACATGAAAAACATAGTCTTAAAAACATATTATAATCACTATCATAAAAATAAACATAGATTAAATGATACTTGTTATAATAAATTTTAATGTAACTATCGCAGATTAAAAGACATAAAATTGCGAATTTACCGCTCAAGGCACTGATTAGAATTTGGCAAAAAGCACAAAAGACAAGATCATCAACGCCGTCTGTTGCATATGCTATCAAACATTGAAATTGCGTTGAAGATGTAGAAATCAAAATTACAATTTGGATAATGTTCAGATGTAGGAAGATTATATTTGTTGTTTCTTCTCGCAGTTTTTTAAATTTAACAATGACGAAAATAAAGAAGGCGTTGGCTACTGTAGACAACAAAGCCATCACGATGAGCGACCCGAGAAAAATACTTTCGCTGTCCATCTAAAAAGCCATTTTTTAGCAAAAATTAAGTAAAGTTGAAACTCACCGTATGTAGATATTGTATAGTAGATTGACTGCGTTTTACGAGGGTGGATCCCTATGCTCCACCCCTGACCCCCTTACAGTCAAACTACAGTGGTATTATATTTTTTATTTTTTGACATAGTCTTCCCCTACATAATGCACTTGGTCGATCTAACATCTCAATAGTCTCCAGGAAAAATTTTTGTCCGACCTCTACAAACCTCCTCTCTACAGCTTGTATCAGTTCATATTTCCACTCTTTACTTTGCAGTTTTGGTTCGGGATCATAGTGGTGCACCTATGACTCGTCTAGGGTCACATACGAACTAAGAAAGTTTTCTTTGTTTGTTTGTTGGTACTTTTCCAAAAGACGCTCAAAATGACTCCATCCTCGTTGAGCTGGACAACTTATCACCACCTAGGTTACTACCACCAGCCAATAAGGAGTTGTTCCAACGTCATGATACAACCACCAAGAGGACGAGCAGGCACTGAGAAGAACCTCACCCTCAAACAATAAGAGGTCGAAACCGAACCAACTTCTTCAACCTTAAGAAAGAGTGAGGAAAATGATTCGCCAGGCAAATGCATCGGTTGGAACAGAGTTGTAGGGATTAATCCATCCCTACATGGCGCTTGGAGGAAAGAAGTCAAGTTTTAAAAAAGAATCCTATTTTAGCCGAGACGATTATTAATGACCTCTTCAAATAGGAGGATGAATTGGAGAGGAAAGTAAAACAACAAAGTCACGAGGAGACAATCCTCCAAGTGCAAATAAAGGAGGAGAATAGATGTAGTAAAATAATTTTAAATATTATGGTAGGTTTATAAAAAAAATATGTTAGATTAGTTAGTTATAGTTAAAGTTTATTTTCTAATTGTTAAAATAACAAAAATCTAATCTACGAGGGAAGTCAGCATCTCGTAGTTCTTGAACTAACTGCATGAGATAGGGATGAAATTTACTAGTTTTTAAAATTCTAGAAACAGAAGATTGGCTTATGCCCACTTCTCTTGCAATTGCTCTTTGCCCAATATGCCGATTTTGTTCAACAGTCTCCAACACCAGAATTTCCTTTTCTAAACTAGTCGCAGTTCGTATACGCTTACTTGCAGGCCAATTGTGACACAAACACATTTCCAGTCGTTTAAAAATTTTATGCGTAGGATGTAGATACTCGTTCTGGATTTTGCCGAGCGTACAGTTGGAGACAAAATACTTTGGTCGTCACTTTTCTGACACTTTACTGTAATTCAAGCTTTAACGTTAAAATGAATGACAATTTCAAATTAATGACAGCTATTATATTTTCCTATCAAAAATATGTACATACAACTTGTCAACTATAATTGACAGTGGCTAAAAAAATAAGGTTAACAGTCCTAAAGCATGCTTTACAATTTAATGTCACTCAAGTGACATTGACGACCAAAATATTCTGTCTCCAACTGTATGAATCGGCGGCAAATAATAATAATAATAATAAAGGTCTTTATTAATAAATTAAAAGTAATACAAAGATGCGGAGGCGAAGTCTAGCTTGAAGCTATTCAACTTAACCTCAAAAGAAAATTAATAGAAAAAAAAAACAATTATAACATAAAATAAAAATAATTATTATAAACAATATAAAATTTAAATGAAAATAAATTCGGAAGTTACTTAATAACTGAAAGTAAAGAAAGAAATCGTTGCCAGTCACTCAAAAACAAAAAGAAAAAACAAGAAAGAATTCTTTAAGAAATAAAAAAAAATAAAAAAACAAAAATTGAACAGAAATAAATTCTTTTGCATTTATTTTTAACATCAGTTCACCAACTCAGTTTACTCAGTTGAACAAAGTTAATTATTCAAGAGTAAGTTCTTAATTTGACTCTTGAACGTAAACACTGAATTTCCAGAATTAAAGATTTCGATGTATTTTTACCAGGTGCACCATAAGTTAATATCATATCAGTTTTTTCATGATTTGTAAATGAATATCTTGGCATTTTTTAAACTTTGAGACGTCGTCTGCGTTGACGCTTTGAAATATTTACTTGTCAAATGGACGACACATTCTTTGATTCTCGATATTTTGAAAGTTTAATTTTGAATCAAGGAATAAGTGCATAAATGTATTATGAGTTGTCTGCCAAGAGGGGTCAAGTGGGTCATTTAAGCTGAATCACTCTGTATGTCGGCAACTAATTCCAGCTCATTTTGCCGTTTTACCTTTCAACTGGTCATTTTACTTGACGTTTCACGTGCACTTGGTTCAAAAACAGACATACGTTCTCGGATGCAAAGATGACTCGATTACAAATTGTCTTGATCGCTCGATAGATCTTGTACAGGGTCAGTCACAGGAGAGTTACTTCTGAAATAATGTGGGCAGCAACACATTACACAATTCACATAGGCGTCTAGCTTCATTTTTAAAAATTATCGAGCGATCAAGATAATTTGTAATCGAGTCAACCTTGGATTCGAAAACGTATGTCTGTAAAATGTCAAGTAAAATGACAAGTCGAGGAATAAAATGGCATGATCAAAAAGGTGACACTGGTCAACAAATTGGAACAAATTTTCGGTAACATTGATTAAACTACCTTCCACGTTTATGATTTTTCACTCTGATTTCGAAAATTTTCACAAAAATGTCTCATCACGTATCATTCGTATGTTACCAACTTCGTTCTGACACCCATGTTAAAGCAAAAGAGTACTGAAAATAATTCAACTAAATATTTAATTTATTTTATTATGAGCATACAATATTTTAATAAACTAACTTTAGAAACATTAAAATAGTCATATATTACAATAAAATAGTGAAATCTCAACATTTTCTTTTGTTAGAAAATGAAATTCATGTAATGGTACATTACAAGCGAGATGGTAAGTATGGCATTACCCCAAGTGCTTATGTATACGATCGAGAGGCGCCAGCCTTGAGATTGGAGAAAGCACAAAGGGTAATGCCATTACCACCGAGGTTTGTATGCTATTTTATTCACAATCACATTATTTTCAGTCAAAAATTTGAGTAAAATAAAATTCTAACTAAGTTAAGGTCCAAACGTGAAAATATTGAAATAATGTGTGAATCTGATTTAAAATCGTCGAAATGGAGCAGTGTATTCTCCCAGAAGTAAGAGAAACTGTTACAAAAGCAATTGAATACAAATTTAGCAAAATATTATGCGTAACTTGACAATTTGAAAGAAAAAAATCCCGGTATTTTTGTAATTTTAAGATTGGCTATCCTGCATATTACCAAGAGAAGCAATATTATTACTCCTTGTGAGATTTAATGATGTGTTTCCCACCCTTTAAAAGGTTAGTAATCGGCATATTACATCAGTTATTGACAGATTGTGAATAAAATAAGTATTATATCCAGTTACATACGCTAAAGGTATTTTTGGTTGCAAACTAATTAATTTTCAAGGTAACTCTCCTGTGACTAACCCTGTATGCTTCTAGCCTCATTCTTAACTTTATTACTCAATATCTCAAAAACTATGCATCGTAGAGTATTTTAACGTGTTGCACCGTGTTCAGCGGGTAATTTTACGTCTAAAAAAACATATTTCAAGCGTTTTTAAACTTGACCCAATAATGTTTTGTGCACTCAACTAATTTCAGTAGATAAAGTAGTCTTTTATCGTCTAGTGAAATAAAGTAATTTTTATCTACTGTTTATATTCAAGAAATTCTGGTAGCTGAGTACAAAATTAAACGAAATATTATACATAGATTGTTTATGTACTCGTGAAATAAGTCCACACGTGACTTCGTCATCGTAAACTTAACCTTTTCACTCGTAGATAAACAATTTCTTTATCGTCTTGTATAATAAATAACTATTATTTATTTATTATTATTTTTTAAGAAATATGAAAATCAAACCTTTATATTTTTTATTTGAGTTTATTTCACTCCTTCTCTACAGTCAAGACGACCAGCAGGATATCGCAATGACTTTATGTGGGAAGTCATATAGTGGATGATGAAATGGATGACTATTACATCCGAATAATCCTAGACTTAATCCCCCACATGATATTCAAACTGGTGGATCATGTTATCCACCAGAATGAGCCAAGCCCCAGACCGTAGAAACAATGCCAATTTCAGGGAAATTTGTGTGCTCCAAATGTAAAGGAGAAACGAAGATTGAAGGAAGAAATTGTCTGATCTGTGAAATAGAAGATTTTTTTTTAGCCTTAGGATAAAAATATAAATAAACTTTTATTTAAAATTTACTTGTCTTATTTAATTAATATAGTATATTTTTGTTTCTGAGTTCTGTGATGTAACACATACATCTACCTTATTTTTAAAAAGATATCGAACTAACTAAATTTTGAAAAATGTATTTTTTTGTAGCCTTGGAAATGTTTTTATCTATTGTTAGCTCTTTGCTGCCTAAATTTTGACCAAAAAATAGGTAAACTGCTTCCCATATTTCGACGTACTGTGCTAAACCATTCTGAAAAAGTTTAGCTGTATCTATACTTTCTAGCGACCCTGTATAAAATATGTCAAACTAAAGCAATGTTTAAAGTGTTGTTAGTGCATTTTTTCAAATGGCGCAGATGTTTTTTGCGAATTTTGTGTGTCCAAGGGCGAGCTGTCGAAAGCCGCGGTTTTTTACCATCGAATGGTAAGTCGTAAAGTGTCGTTTAGGACTTCAAAAGCCCCATATAAAAGAAGTTTAACCAAGAAATGTGTAGTTTGAGATTACCTCTCAGAATAATTGATAGATATTACCATTTAGTTAAAAAATAAACAGGGTCGCTAAAAAGTATGGATACAGATAAATATTATAAAAACTGTTCATTAAAACTTATTGAAATTTGGTATATGCTTCAGAATATTTAAATTCCATCGTCTCAGATGTTTATTAAACTTCTATCTCCATTTGTTCTGGGGATACAGGGTTAACTTGTTTTTTTTAATGTTAAGAAGGGTCAAATTTAATGTTTTTAAGAAGAGCATTTTTTCTGAGTTCTGTGATGTAATACATGGAACCTCATTTTCAAAAAAAATTATCCAACTAATTAAATTTTGAAAAAATTATTTTTTGTTAACCTTAGAAATGTTGTCTTTATTTATCGTTATCTCTTTATCGCTTGAACTTTGACCAAAAAATAAATAAACTACTTCCCAAATTTTAACGTACTCTGCTAAATCGTTCTGAAAATATTTAGCTGTATCCAAACTTTTTAGTGACCCTGTATTATGTAGATTAAGTACTCATTGAACTAAAAAATTATAGAATTCAAATCCATTGAGCTACCTAAAATAGAATGTATACCCATTCACGTCTAATTGACATTTTATTAAATGAAAAGGAATAAAAAGATAAGTTTTTAGACAAATCCGACAAAATTGCTTGATTTTTTGGACCCAAAAAAAGTAGTACGGCGGAGTAAAAATGAGGGCGCTTAGAGCGTTTTACCGTCTTAGTTTCAAATCATTTTCAATTAATTTAAATTCAACCAGTTTACTAATTGCTTGGAAAAAAAATGCAAAAATGTTGAGCTTTATATTCTTAATAAGCTGTGAAAAACAAACGACTAAATTTTGCATGAGAAATATGAGAAAAAAAATATTTAAAATATAAAATCTGTGCTCCGTTTCATGTTTTGCAAAATGCTGCGAATACGGTTAAAGATACAAGAAAAATGTAAGAAAAAAAGTTGTAGAAAATAAAATTTTCTAGTGACACCTCTATCTTTAATGGGTTAGGCCTCAAAGACGTCCAAAGCTGCTCAAGCGACGGATTCGTTTCATTTTTACTGGTGATTGAGTGCCGGGGGAACACTTTAAAGCAATTTGATAGTTTAATAATCACTTTGTTTCCCACCATCTTCATTATTTGTCAATGTTGAAACATACTGAACGAGCTTTTTGCGTGTATACTTCAAGTTCTTCTTCCAGTAACATATCAAACGAGTATGTACAATAATTAAAAAGGGCGGACAAAGCTTGTTGTCGGTAAAGCCGGACAAGTGTGCTATTCTTCAAACTAAGTCTTGGTAATTAGGTTTTTAAATAAAAGTTTGGTGTGACGAGCTAATCGTGTTTTTATTCATCGTTTCCATACCAAGAAGTTCCAAGAAGAAGAAATTTAATTAGTAGTTTTATTAATTAAAAAAATATAAAACAGTTATTTGTACGCATATGTAATAATAAATTTAGTTTTAGGTCATTAGTACGCCATGATTTGCTCCATTATCTTTTACACTCTGATCTTCCAAACTTACATTGTTGTATTCGTTACATTTACATGAAAAACATAGTCTTAAAAACATATTATAATCACTATCATAAAAATAAACATAGATTAAATTAATTATAGGAGTTGAAAAAACCAATAAACATGAAATTGCAAGAGCAACTTGATGATCTTCGTAATCAAACACCGTTTGACATATAAATATTATTAGAGCAGAACACGACAATACAACGAAAATATTTGACACCACTAAACCAATATTACTCGACTTGTAATTAGTTAACCTTCTTTTCCTAATTGCATGTATAATGTTAATAATAACTAAAAATAAAACCAAGAGAGCTGTGACAGATATCGTAATATACAAAATAAAAAAATTCAAATACTCATATGATATACAATATGGTATCGTAACAAAAGAAGCCAATGTAGTAAACATATAAATTCCAATAAGAACATATTTACTACAGCGGCCAAAACTTTGATACTTGTTGTTATAATAAATTTTAATGTAACTATCGCAGATTAGAAGACATAAAATTGCGAATTTACCGTACAAGGCACTGATTAGAATTTGGTAAAAAGCACAAAAGACACGAACATCAACGCCGTCTGTTGCATGTGCTATCAAAAGTTGAAGTAGCGTTGAAGATGTAGCAATCAAAATTACAATTTGGAAAATATTCAGATGTAGGAAGATTGTATTTGTTGTTTCTTCTCGCAGTTTTTTAAATTTAACAATGATGAAAATAAAGAAGGCGTTGGCTACTGTAGACAACAAACCCATCACGATGAGCGACCCGAGAAAAACACTTTCGCTGTCCATCTAAAAACCCATTTTTTAGTATAAATTAAATACAGTTGAAACTCACCGTATGTAGATATTGTATAATAGGTACAAGTTTAAATTACTAAATAGATTTACAGTAGAGTTTTTACAGAGAAATTTATAAACACATTTACGCTCTGATGTTTTGTCTGGTAACTGACAATAATAACTGGCCCTGACTATTTACATTTTCAACGTGGTCACATAAAGAGTGGGGAATACTGCGAATCAATATAAGGATATTGTGATCTGATGTTGACTGCCTTTTATTATCAGTATTTCATAAAATTAAATGACAAATAACTAAATGTATTTTAAGCAACGTAATACTTATTATTATAATCTTTATAAATGGTAAAATCTTTTCGACCGTATTTAACAAGAATAGTAGAAAAAATATAAAACGATTTCATTAATATTTTTATTAAACAAAAAAGTATAAAAACTGGTACTCTTAATATTAAATTTAGCTTTGGGTAATTAGCACACCATTTTGTTCATTAAATGTTACAGACTGATCTTCTAAATTTACATTTTCGTATTCCCTACATCTACAATTAAAAGTTACTTTTAAGAACACATTATAATCATTGTCATAAACATAAACATAGATTAAGTTAATTATGGGATTTGAGAAAGTCAACACAAACAAAATAAGAAGCAAAATATAAGTAATTGGAGCTACTTGTATATAATAAAGCAATTCTAGACATAAATATAATATTAAAGTTGAACATGCCGCTAGCAGGAAAATATTTGGTACAACTAGTCCAATATTACTCGATTTGTAATTAGTTAATCTTCTTTTCCTAATGGCATGAACAATATTAATAATAATTAAAAATAACACTAAAATAGCTGTAACCCCTATCGAAATAAACAAAATAAACAAAGGCATATATTGATTTGACATGCATATAGGTACTGTAAAGAAAGGAGCACATACTGTTAAAATACAAGTTAGAATAAGAACAAATTTACAAAAGAGGCCAAAATTTTTATACTTGTTTTTATAATAAATTTTGATGTAAATATCACATATTAGAAGAAATAAAATTATCAATATGGCAAATATTGCACTGATGTCAATTAGGAAAAAAGTACAAAACAAACGAAAATTTTGTGAGTCGAAAAATTTTGGTATGAAAAACGTACAAAGCAAAATCACGCCTTCCAAAATATTGAAAAGTAGGAAGATTAAATTACTAGTGTCTTCTCGCAGTTTTCTGTATTTAAGAATGACAAAAATAAGCAAGGCGTTGGCTAGTAAAGAGAACGAAGACACCACTGTGAGCGACTCGAAAAAAAATGCCTCTGTATAAATCCTAGAGTCCTCCATCTGAAAAGATGATTTTTTAATGTAAATAGAGTACCTAAAGTTGTAACTTACCGTAAGGTGCTGCGCACATTTTATATAACTACGGGCCAATACAAGTTCTACAGACCAGAGACAACTACAGACGTAGAAAAACATTTATAAATAAGGCATGCTTTGAAATGCGCACAAGGATTCAAGTTTCAGAATTCTGGTGAGTCACTTCGCCAACTGAGGTCAACGCGTGTTGTGTTGTGGCGGCCGAGGGCCGATTCAAAAATGTACAGTGATGGACAGTGAATTTCGTCCACCCAATTTCCCTGACAGATTAAAAGTGTAAATTAGTCTTTAGGTTTTCCTAACCTTGTTTCATAATTTTGATTAACGTTTGTCATGTTGACAGAATGCTTGATGCTTCAGACAACATACCGTCTTCAAAATAGTTGTATATTTGTCGCAATAACAATGTTATTAATTTTTGTACTCGTTGCATGCGATTAATTAATAGAAACTTGCTTGTTGCTGCAAATCCATTCGACTGGCAGGATGTTACATTTTTTTAAATTGTTTCGTTTGAATAAAGAAGCGGCTCAGTGTATAATTAATGAAATTTAGCTTCATGTAAACGCCGGCTGCTATGCTACGGCCATGCTGCTATATCTAACCATCTTAAAGGACTTTGCGCTCTACATTTTTTTGGTCATGGGAGTTATCAACTTGATGCAGGCAGTGGTGGCAATTTTGGACTAAGTTAACCTTCGGTCTGTAGGTGTATTTTCCAGGTTACTAAAATCGTATCGGCGCATTTAATAAACCTTTGCATAAAATTTCCTCAAACAGATTAAGAAATAAATAATAAAAAACGATTATTTATTCAAAAATATGACGGCACACATGTAACAATTTGAACAGGGGAATTATGCGCAAGACAAGACTGACAAGACGTCAACTTTACTTTTGTCAGTTGCCGTCTAGATATTTAATTTAAATTGTCGCGTTTAATAGCTTTTCAAAAGATGAATATCAACACAAAAGTAAAAAACAATTAATAATATTGTAGTTTTGATGTTTAAAAGTATTTATATAGTGTCAATGAAGTTAAATTAGCTATTTTCAAAAGTATTGCGATGTGGCAACAGTGCTCCTTTTAACAGCCTTGTTATAAAAATTACTATAACAGAAGTGTTAAAATTATTGTGTAGTGAATAAGAATTTGTGTTAAATTTTTAACAGGCATGTTATAATTTAACATTTAACAGGACTGTTATTTTTAACACAAAAAGTACAGAATAGGCGTCTGAAAGATAATACAAACACGTGATTGCATCATAAGATAGTACAGTGATGCGTGATGGACAGTGACATTACATTTCAGAGATAACGTGGATATTAAAATATGTAGTTTTAATAAATTAAAGACAGTGACCAAACAGCACTTCAACTTTAATTTGTAAAATGTCAAACTTTGGAGAATTTGGTGAGAATTACTAAAATATTGCCGAAAAGACCAACAAGATTCTCATTTATGAAGAATGTTTGAAAAACACTTCGCAGACTGCACGTTTCTATCCAGCGTTATATCCAAATAGAAAAAAAATTGACAAAAATAAAAATACGATTACTATGTTTAACTAAATAAAACGAAATATTTATATAATATCCACGTTATCTATGAAATGTAATGTTGGTTGCTTAAAAAAAAAATTCAGGCTCATTATTACTCGTGGGACATCCTGTATACTAATAACCACTATCACAAAAATAAACTGAGTAAATTAATTATAAGACAAGCACAGCAGTTGTTAGAGTGGGACACCACATATAAGGGAGAAAATATTTGGCACCACTAACCCAATATAGCTCGAGTTGTATTTTATAAACTTTCTTTTCTAAATTGCATGTGTAATATTAATAATAATTAAAAATTATGTCACAGTATGTATGTATGTACCAACTATTATAATAAATTAATGAAACAAAATACTCATCTGATACACAATATGGTACCAAAATGAAAGAAATGCATACGGCGGGTAAAATACAAATTCCAATAAAGGCGAATTTACAAAAAAAAGAAAATTTTGTAGTTGTTTTTGTAATAAATTTTGATAAAACTATCAGACTAGGAGAAATGAAATTCCAAAAATGCCTCAGACAATAACATAAATTTTGACTGTGTGAGTTTTACTCGGGAGCAAAGCCCCCAATAATTGTCACAAAATATTTGGGAATCAGATAGCGTGAGCTCTATAAGGGGGCGAGCGGCAAAGCCGCGAACTCCCTATAAATTTCGACAAAATCTGTTATTGTAATTTTAACAAAACATTTGCGAATTAGTTAGTATGAGGTCTAAAAGGGAGCTTTGTCGCTCGCCCCTTCTAATTTCTACACATTTTCAAATCCGACAGGATTTGATATGAGTTTCTAGTACAGTGACGGACAGTGAATTTCGGTCGCTCTATTTTCATAATGGACTAAAAGGGTAAATTAGTTTTTAGGTTTTTATAACCTTGTTTCAGAATTAACGTTTATTATGTTGACGGAATGCTCGAGCTTAATTTTTTTACCTGGGCTTTATCTTACGAGTATATTGCTTGAGGTATAGTAGGGTGGACTGGGTACGGTTGAAACAAAGGACGGTTGAAATAGGACTAAATATTTCTGATACCGTTTGAGGTAAGAAAGGGGTGCAAGGGCCAAACGAAGCGGACAACAAGTCCGAACACAAACTTGAGTGTTGCGTTGTTTTGTAAGAGGCCAAATTGTGTTTTGTTATGCAAAAGTAGGGACGCAGCACAAAACAGAATAGGTACAGTTGGAGACAAAATACTTTGGTCGTCAATGTCACTTGAGTGACATTAAATTGTAAAACATGCTTTAGAACTGTTAACCTTATTTTTAGCTGTCAATCATAGTTGACAAGTTGTATGTACATATTTCTGATAGGAAAATATAATAGCTGTCATTAATTTGAAATTGTCTTTGTCTCCAACTGTACCTACATATTATAATTTTTTTGTTTATATTTCTATAACTTTAGTTCTTGTTTTTTTTTTATTTTATACTTCAATCTTCAGTTTTTAAAGTTCATTTAAATATTGAATGTTATTTTAATCCTGAAGAGTGGGAAGAAATAGAGTTAGAGAACTTATCGCCACCAGCAGAGAAGGAGATAAACAAGGAAAAAGAATAACAATCATTTTTGATAAAACCACCACATGCAGTGAAGAAACTCCCCCTTATCAGGCAAGAGACTTGCTCCTCTTCTGATGAGGATAATTGGGATTTATATCTTGGGAACGAAACCCAGACTAGATTATTAAACTGATTTTTCATCACACTGCCTTGAAAACTATTACTTCTTATCCCTTTCCTTATACACTATTTACAATTGACCATTTTGGGTTGTGGCGTTGTCAAAAAAATTCAAGTACACTGGGGGACACGGAAAACTGGGCAGATGTGTCATTCAGTTGTCAAAATTTCTAAACTATACTTTAGGTACTCATAACCAAGCTTTTAATATTTGGCATATTTGTTTTTTTGATACTGACAAAGTCGAAGTTTTTGGAATCCCCAAAGTCACTGAGACTTGCCGCTGCGACATCCCGCTTAGAATAAGAGCTATTGCGCGAGTTTTATTAAAAACTGATACAGCTGGCATTTTGCAAAAATTGATGTATGTCAAAATTAATTTGACAATTTTTTTTAATATTAATCATAATGACGGTAAAGGTGCATTTAAACTGACATTTTTTGAAATGACAAGAAAGGACTGCCCAGGATTTCGTGAAGGATTGCTCAGGCTCACGAATCTGTCAGCCGGCGTCACGTGGTCCATAGACATGCTGTGACGTCACAACTGGCCTTTAATCGCGTCAAATACATGGGAGTTAATAGGAGCAAATACCAAATAATGCAAATAAAAGTGAATTATGACTTTAATTTGTTAAAATCGCTTTTGAATTTATAATGAAATTATTGTAGTTATAATTTAAGGTAATACAAAATAGAATTTTCTGTTTATTTGTGTCCAAAAATTGAGTAAATCTGTTTTCTAATCGGGGTAATCAGACGCAATAATTCCAATAATTCATTGTTCTGTATTTTAATGATATATAAGACATTCAGAATAGGAACAAATTTTGTACTTTTTATATTGACGGGTATTCTTTACGTTTTAAAATGCTCAAACAAAAATGATTTAATAAATAAATTTCCATTGAAATTTTTTGGTCACAAAGTCGTGAAAATATCAATAATATTCCTAGGTATACATACAAAATAGAAACGGGTTTTATTTTTGACAATTTTATATGCAATAAATTTTGTTGATAAATAATAATACAAATTCTACTAATGGATAATAGGTAAAAAAATGTAAAACAAAATAAACCATTTTTATAATAATGAAGAAAGAAGAAGAAAGAAATGAGCAAAACGACTTACAACACAATATAAATTTTATTTCTTCAAATAAAAACATTTGGTAGCTGCACTAAACTTGAATTTTGAAACCAGCGTAGGTACAATCAAAATTCAGTTAAATGATATCCCAAAAATTAAACAAAGATTAAATTAATAATATTTGCTTTCTCTATTTGTCCACATGACTTAGAGATTATAAAAATAATACTATAGTAAAAAATAATTTTGTAATTCTAAAATTATTGAAAAATAAAGAAAAAAAAAAGAAATCACATAAATTAAAAATCAATTAACAATTTTACAACACCCCACGTTTATAATTTTAATACAAACAATACAGAATTTCTGGGGGTTACAAGATCAAAAATATGCTTGGGAAATTATACTGAAACACATTGTATCTGGTGTAATGTTAGCGATGCAAGTTTATAAAATATGCATCTACTTATAATACATTCATTTCTGTTTTAGATCAGAATAGGCTATGGAAATTTGGCGA